>NC_057805.1:23200193-23565429 GCF_018294505.1 Triticum aestivum
TACATGGAGAGAAAATTGTGGACTTGATTGCGGTTACCACGCCCTAATTAATTGAGCATTAAACCAAACGTGTCTAAAGTCTCTCTGGTGGTGGAAATGCATTGAGAGAAATGCATCATAATGAAGCGCGCCCTGTAAACTGTGACGGAGGGAGGAGTAGTATGAAGGTGCAAAACCAAGTACGCGTATGGCCAGTCGGTCAACGCACCTCCTCTTGGCATATCACTGACATGTGGGACAGGAGTGTGAGCAAACCGATCTCAATTGACGGCAAAGAGCCAACCCGCCGTTCCTTGAGAGAGACGAGGAGCGAGAACACACAGACGGGCTCGCACGGAGGCCAAGATATATTCGAGCATGGTTGGTTGATCGATATCATTCATTACATGTTGGGCTGCCGTTTTCCGCCCTTCTCCGGAATAAACATGTACTTTATCAGAGATAAAAAAATAAGAGTACAGACGCTCCACCATGCGGTTCTAGTAGTAGTACTACTCGTACTACTGCGCTTGGCTCTTCGCCTCTTCGTGAAGTCGAACAATGATGGTACTCCGCATGTTGGGTACTACAGTGTATGCCTCTGACAATATGACACCGAATGGACTGATGCATGTCCACCGAGGGTAGGTTGCATTAGTCAAAAGGCGTAAGCGAGCTTCACCTTGTCCTGCAAGCTTCTCCTCGTTATGCGAGTTGACGGGACACACCAAAAAGTAGTGCTAGTCCATACTCCCTCCTTTCCGGTTAATATGGCTTAATCTTTTTTGCGGGTAAATGAGAGAGCTTTATTCATATATAAGCATTCTTAGGACGATCAGCCAAGACACTGGTCACTAGGAAGCGAGGTACCCCGCAAAAAAAGAAGTAGGAAGCGAGGTGTTTCATCAAGCCAGCTCTCGGCCACATTCAAAGTGCAGCAAGCACGGTTCGCACAAAGATGCGCTGCAAGGTTTGCTGACCTGTTTACTTTGCGCTTGGTTGTTCGCCTATTCGGGAAGTCGAACAATAATAGCACTAGTAGTATAGTGTATGCTTCTGGCAATCTGACACCGAATTAACTGTTGCACGTCCACCGCCTGAGCGAGGGAGAGCTTGCATTAGTCAAAAGTTTCTCCTTGTCCTGCGAGCCACCGCGCGCAAGCTTCTCCCGTCCTGCAACCTTCTCCTTGTTCGGCAAGTTGACGGGACACAACAAAGTAATGCTAGTCCATACTGCCTCCTCTCTGGTTAATATTGTCTTAATTTCAAACGAGATAAATACACTGTCTGTCACTGTATATTTGTAAAAATACGGTCAGTGGACTTCATAATATGCTCATTGCGCTCAATATATATATTTTCCGGTGTTTATACGATCACTAACTCACCCTGACTGAGTATGTGTGTGCATGCACGTGTAGGTTGAGCACTTGATTGTGACCGTGTGTGTTCCATCGTGTGCTCGGACATGCATGCATTAGGGCGTCGCGCGCGTTTTTGCATCCGTGTGTACGTGTGACTGTTGCATACACATAGGGGGAGTACGTGTAGGGGCCACTAAGGAGCAGTCAAATCACACAGTAAGTTAGTCGGAAGAAGCAACCATCATTTCACTCTTGAATGACACGTACGCAATATAAAATGGTTGATATGGAGAGAAAAAGAAAACCACTATATATACACTAGCAGGAGCCTAAGCTACAAGCCTGCTTGCTTAGGTTGCTCTCTTCACAAGCATAGAACGACGGGCCTGATCCCGCAGCTGGGGGAAGGGAACAATGTTCTGCGTAGACGCGGTCGACATCGGCGAGGGAGAAAACCCATAGTCGGTGCGTCCCAATCGGGGGTCACCACGGTATGGGCCGATGCCGTATCCCAACCGCCCTTCTAGCTACAGCCCGACGTCCCAGGTAGTCCATCTTCCTTTTGGAGCCAGCTTGCTCCACTGCCGTAGCTCCATCTCCATGTCGATCTTTCTCTACTTCTACCGGCTTCTACTTGTGATGAGTTTATGTCTCATGAACTAGTGCCAGTACTATTATTCTAATCACACTTCTTCAATATCTTTGCCATCCGGGATGCTCAGGTCGATTTTAGTGGAACTGCACAAAAGCATCGTATGATCCGAGGGTGCCAGCCGTCTTTCCTTCGACAGGTTCTACCTGGCCAGGAAATTAAATCATGTTTAGGGTTTAGGGTTTAAGTCGTAGTGACCCCATCAGTAGTTTTTCTTTCGTACACGCTCTCACAACTTTTTTCTTTAGTTGTGAAGTAAATATTGGCTATGATCTGTGAATCATTGAGATGCATCAGCATGCGTGTTAGTTTTCCTTTGTATTTGATGGAATGTTGTAACGGGGCAACCTTGGAATAGGAATGAAAATGGAGTGGGAAGTTTCCATTTTTCCGGAGAAAAAAATGGAAACGGAGAGAAACCAACTTTTCGTTTCGTTGGATTGCGCCATCGAGCAAAACCAACGTTTAAATCACGTTTGTCGTGTTCGTGTCTCACCCTCCTCCACGACTCGACCCCACACGGTCGCTCGGCATGCCACTCACCACAAACTGAGTATATGATAACTTTCCCGCCTGCTTGTCGATGGATCGCGCCATGGAGTACTAGCACTACTGGAAGAGATTGACGAGTTGGGGGAGGACAGCTAGCTATAGCACGGACTCCCAAGAACTTTTTACAAGCATGTTGTAGCTGCCTATTGCGACCTTTGAGCGCGGAGCAGCCCCGTGCACCCGGAAGCGGCGCGGGCGACGCTCTCTCGGCCGGCGCGCCGCTTCAATGCCGGCGCCATTGAGAGGTCGCGTCCGCTCTGGGCGGGCATGAATGCGGCACTGACCGTTTCGGGCGGGGAAGCATGCGCGGGTGATGAAGAGGGTTCGGGTTGGTCAGGACCGGCCGTGGCAGCGGTCCGGACGTGTGCAAACAAGAGATGTTGTACGTTAATATTGCTGCGTATATAATTAACAACGTAAATAATGTGCCAGTTGGACAAATATGATTGGAGATGGAGATGGAAATGTAATTTTACGTAAACACGGATATGCATATCTATGTCTATGTGTGTGTGCGCGATGACTCTCGCGACCTGGAAGCGGGGGTGTGTTTTTGATCGAGTTTTCTTTCTTGGTACGTTAGAAAAATTGTCCGCCAGTTTTCATTTCTTTTTTCCGGGAACGCGCGTATTCTATTTAAAACCACTGCTATGGAGAGAATTTTTTACTCCATTACAGCCTCATGTTTGATAGAGTTTCTCGCGCCTCGCTCTCTCACCCTCTCCATATCAAAACAAGATGACAGTGTCCACTCTATCTCTCTCCTCACCGGTGGTCACAGATCCGGCTGAATCCCGTCCGCTGCGGGAGGTGAGGAGGTGCAGCGTTGACGTTGTCGCCGTCGGCGACGGAGGAAGCTGATGCGCACCGTCCTCTCGGAGCCGGCGCTGGCGCAGACGAAGATCCTCCGCGCCCTTGTTCGCTGCCATCGTGTGGGCAGATCCCGCCCGCCCGCCTAAACGACATCTCGCCCACCTGAGGTATAACTTCTTGTACTGGTCCAGCTCCCCAGGTCGCTGCGTGCGGGTTTTCTTCTATGCGACTACTCCCCAGCTCCCCATGCATAGTAGCTAGGGTTCTTCGGCTGGTCCAACATCACCTACTAGTACTATTATAGAGGAAATGCCACTCGAAAAGTTGTCCTGATTTATGCCTCGGTGGAGGTATACATGTTGTTTCGACAAAAAGTACATGGTGGTTGTGCGGTCATTGTCCATATGGTGGTAGTACTATCGCTGGATAAATGAAGAAATGCTTTTTTTCTCGGGTATCCTGGTTTAGTTCCCATCAAGATAATTATGATGCTTCTGTTTGTTGGTGTACTTTTCATTAATTATTATTGACAATTGAGATGTCCTTGCTAACCCTTTTTTTATATTTTTGGAAACAGCGATGCGTGTCTCCATACCTGGGCATGTCTTCCTCAATTTTAGTGGAACTGCACAAAATTGGATGGCCATTGTTGTTCCACCTCACTGTCCTCTGCCACGTGGTTCTTCCTTCCTCGAGCTTGATTACTGAGAAGAAACAGACCACAGTGAGGATTTGTCGAACTTCATAGGTGCCTCACCCAAACTTGATGCCAAATGGATGATGCATCACCACGATGACCTATCGATGCTCATGGTTGCGCCTCATGGCTGCGTCGGCTGGTGAAGCTGATCGATTTTCAATGAAAAACAACCTGTCTTCCATCAGTGCTCTTTGCTTGTTACGCACAAAGATGATATCCTTCGTCAGTTCACCTTGGTTGCGTTGGAGACACAGTCGTCTTTCACGTTGGTGCAATTTTATCACACAATTGGCTATGAACCAAATGTTTCCTCGAAGAAGGATCGACGTTGGTACTAAGAGCATAAGTTTTGTATTGATTTCTAAGCCTTCTCACAACTTTGTCTCCAGCTCCCCTGTAATTTTATTTGTCCAGCTATTAACTTTGATTTAAAAAATGGTGTGAACTAAAAACCCGGATGGACGTAGTAGCCCTCCATTTTTATTTACTCCGCATATTAGATTTGACTGAAGTCAAACTTTGTAATACTCTCAAACCTTTCCGATAATTGAAATTAAAATTCTTTATTTGTACACACTCTCACACGTTTCCGATAATTTGGCGCATGTGTGGTTGTTCACTTAAGGGAGGGTAGTGTACCACACGTGAAGGACAGGAAGTGCGACCAGGACGCGTGGGTGTGGATCGTTAGTTCATCGGAAGTAGTACTAGTTTTCTTCACTGTACATTAAATAAAGAGTTTCGTTTCGTACTTACACAATTTAAAACGATTGTTATGGAGAGAATAAGAAAACCACTCCACTATATATTAGTCGTATACACGAGAGTACTATATGGACGCAGCTTCATTGACTTAGTGCACTTGCCTTTGGATTTATGACAGGTGGGCCCAAAATGTGGCTGGCTCACCTGTCATACAGCCAAAAGCAGGTGTAGTGAAGGCACCGGAGCTCAGTCCGTACTACAGTAGTATATATATAAGCGGGAGCCTCAGCGCTTGTTCGCTAGGGTTTGCACTCTCCACAGGCTCGCCGCACTACATATATGTTACACGCTGGAGGCCCAGTGTTCATTTGCTAGGGTTTGCTATATTCACAGTCTCTCACCCTCTCTTCACCAGATCTAAACAAGACTGCGTTGGCCTCTTGTCTCTCTCTCCCCCCTCACAGCTGGTGAAGGAGGCGTCCGTATCCCGTCGCACCGGGAAGGGGAGGAGGTGCAGTGTTCACTCTATCGCCTTCGGCGAGGGAGGCAATCCACTGCCGGCTGCGCTGTTCTCTTTCACCCAGCGCCTGTGCGGGAGGGCCACCGACCCCTTCTTCCTCGCTGCCATACGTAGTGTGGGCAGATCCGGCCTCCCGCCGCACGCCTTGCCACATCCCGACGACCCTAAGGTATAAGTTTCTTTGAAACCGTCGTTGCTCTAGCTGCATGTGGATCTTTTTTGATCTGTCCTCAAATCTAGGTCTTGGTTCAAAGAGGAAAGAAGGGTGCGGTGGGCTGGAGCAAGAATCTAGGACGTGGTTCAATGAGGAAAGGAGGGGCGGAAAGTAGTATAGACTGGCTATCCAGCCGCTTTGTAGGTCGAAAAGGGAAAAAGGGGGTAACCCAGTACACACATCTGTAAGGAACCGATCTCTTTGTTGAAAAGGGAAAGAAACTGGGGGGTCGGATAGTTTGTGCAGGACTAGATTTGCTGCCCTCACATAGGAAGAAGGTTCAAAGAGAACAAATATGGGACCAGCGCATATATGCTGCTTGGCTACATACTCTGCATCACCCATTTATACGTGTGGACGCACATGGTGCTGGCATGTCCCATACAGCTATTTTGCTGTTGTTAATCTAAGAATGCCGCTGGAAAATTGAAGCAATGCCACTGTTAAAAGTAAATTACATTTTTTAACCAATGTTGTTTCAAGAGAATGTCTCTGTTAATATGAATCAATGCAACCGTTTTAGAAATGCTACTGTCCTACTTTGTTTTCCATCCAAGATAAGTTAGATGCTTCTTTCTGTCACCGTTTGTTTCATCCTCCTTTATCGGCAAGTAATTGTTTCCTTTTTTGCCTCTTTTAAAACAGGGCTATTGATTCAACTTGTTGCTATTGCGACATTTTGCTTCGCTACTCGAAACACTTATGTTTTAAGAGTGTTTTGTGTAGTTCAACTTGAATGTCACACCGGTGACTTTGCTTAATTTTGGTGGAACTGCACAAAAGGAGATCGAGATTCGTATTTTACCTTTGTCGGTCTCATGAAAGGTCAGTACAGGCCTTCATCCACATGATTGTGCAGTGTGCTTTGAGATGTTGTGCTACTTGTATTGGTACTGTTTTAAATAAATGTTGAATTGAAGCTATTGTATTGCTGTCTTTTCCCATTAAGTAGTGAACAAAAATGGGACCAACCCAGACATGATGCTTGTTGCTTTGTTACAACAAACTCTGCATCACCCCCTTTATAAGTAGATGGAAGCACATATTGTTGTTGCGCCCACTCTCCCCTGGAACTGTTTATGCTTTTCGTTAATCTAATGCCGCTGGTAAAATTAAGCAATGCCACTCTCAGAATTAATTAACTACTGAATCTTAGTTCAAAACTGCAACACTTGTTAGGAATGGTACTATCCTGCTTTGTAGTTCTTTCTACATGTTTAACCAAGGTATTGTTAAGATAATGTCTCTGTTAAAATGAATCAGTTGCATTGTTTTAGGAATGGTACTTTTCCGCTTTGTCGTTCTTTATACATGTTGAAACAAGGCATTGTTAAGATAATGTCTCAGTCAATATGAATGAATCACACTGATGGAGAATTGCTACTCTCCTGCTTTGTTTACCATTAAGATAAAGTAGATCAGTAGATGCTTTTCTTCTGGGAGTACAAGTCATCAACCGTTATTTCTCAGTAATTGTTTCCCTTATACCTATTGTTGCTTACAGGGATATCAAAATTAAAGCTCGGTTTTATTCCGACTTCGATTTTAGTTGAACTGCACAAAAGGAGCCAATGTGTCCAAGGCAAACTGCTGCATTACTGGGTCCAGTTGGTCGTTCCACTTTGCCGAAAGAAGCAGTCACTGTTTGCGCTACATTACAGAAGGAATGACCGAGAAGCTTTACAGAGTATTATTAGACACCGGTGACATGACTAGTCTGTAGAGACCATTGGCAATTTAATAACACGTGGAGTGCCCTGGGAAAAAAGTGCCCAAACAAGTACAAGAAGCTACGACAGGACTCCACGATCATAGGCATTACATATTTTGAATGGGAAAAGCTTGTCAAAGTTTAATCATTGATGTTAGCAAGAAGACGTTAGTTTAATATATTGGAATTGGAAAACCTTGTCAAAATTTGCTCATTGATGTTAGCCAGAAGACATGCATTTGATATTTTTGAGTGGGACGCCCTTGCTGTGAGCAGCGTCGAGTGTTTTTTCCTATTCCTGTGTTCAGTTTAGAAGTAAATAGTTACTCTGCTGAGATATTCTTGTGTTAAGAGTTTGTTCTGAATATTGTCTATGTAATGCCAGGCCTTGTGTTTGATTGCAAAGTTGAGCTTGGAATGTTGTGGCATGCGGCATCACGAGCTGTTCACCGTGCCTCCTGAGAATAATGCTTCATACTGTTTTGCATGTCGATCTAATGCCAGTGATTTGCTTGTTAAGAAGATCATCCTCTTCTGTTGTTTCCGTGCTTAAGAAGTTCATCGTCTGATGTTTCATTCATAGCCTATACGACAAGTCGGGTAGGTTAGACGTGAAACCATATGATCTTCCGACCAACTCATGATATTAGGCCGTGATTGGATCATCGTTTTCCAACCAAAACCGCTTGTAAAACTAACGCTTGTAAATTAAAGCAGATGGTCTCAGGCGAAGGCGCTTGGTTGGTCGACTTCGACTAGTAAAATATCGGAAGTACTTCACACACGATAAAAACGCTGAACGACACTCGGACGATTGCTAATCCAGCCGTTAGCTGCTGTTTCAGCCTTGCCCATGGATGGCATGATACGCACGTCGTGCATGTATCGTCTGGTAATGTCGTCCATATAGCAGTGCTCGTAAAATATACACTGGTCTCTCAAATTACACGCGTAACCCGCCGGTTTTACTTACAGACCTCGGGCCCTCGGTTTCATTACGCCTGTATTTTACACGTTGTTTCCGATGACGAGTAAATTACACTTGTATGTTAATACAGGTTTGAAATAAACCAGAGCTCCCAAGCGCGGCCTTACCGTTTCATGCCGTCTCAGTTTCTCGAAGGTGCTCATAGGTGTCCGATGATCCTGGCTTCCTGAATGAGCAGCAGGCGCTGTATCAGACCATCCGTAGGGCCCGTGAGGCCCTCTCCGTTGTCCTTCGAGTTGTTGCGCTCGCCGTGGCGCCAAGCATTGTTAACATCGTCAACGAACATGAGGATTCAGGAGATGAGTTTATTTTGACTGGATGACACTAGGGACCCACTAGGGCCATAGCCGTAGTACGCAAGTGCCTCCTTATTATGTACAACTATATTTTTTTGCTTTCTCCTGGTTTCCTGACATCACGATCCCACACCATTGTCAAACGAGAGAACTACACAAGGTGCGGCCGATAGCTGGGACCAAGCAGCTCGAGCAGTATTTGTGTTTTTGAGGCGTGAGCACTGCAGAGTTTTTCTTGGCGATGATTTCGTTGTTGTTCAGAGGAGAGCAGGGTATTAACTGGGCGGGCTGTGGCCCGTCTAGCCCAGGCCAGATATCCAACCCAGATACTAATTTTTTCAAGATGAAAATGGCTAGCCTAGCTATACGTCTTTTTGAGGAATACCCAGGCAAGGTCAACTTGTTATTCTCCACCCCGCTGGGCTGCAAATCTTTCTTAGGAGGGATGCATTAGGCTTAACAGGAAAATGGGCTTTAAAAAATAATAAATGGGATGTAATTATAAAAACTGGGCAGTCACTATAAAAAATGCACCAAACACGAAATTAGTTTATAAAATATTATTTATGGATTTTGAAAATCTTAAATTTTCATTGTTGCGCGCGCAATGTTTCGTTGGATTTTTACGTAATACAAATTTATATTTAATCTGACTAGAAATTTCGGGATAAAAATATTTCGGATCCCATCAAAATGTGGGAAATTTTATTGAATTCTGTCTTCAATGGTTGGTTGAAATTATTAATCGTTGTCCTAGCTAGAAAATGGGCTGTACTTTTAACAAACTGTAAATGGGCTGTTGTAAATTCCATTAGAATTCAAAAATGGGATGTACATTCTTACAAAACGCAAATGGGCTATAAGTTCTCTGCCACACACTTTTGGGCCTACTAAGTGACGCGTCCCCTAAAAAAATAAGTTGACGCGTATGCAAGGCTTTGTCAACTTATTATAGTCAACACACGGTTCTAGCAGTAGTGGCCGTTGGATGTCTATCCAACGGATGTCGTGCTTCTTCTTCAATCTCGGATATTCTTAGCTTCGGCCGCCCAAAAAATGATTCCTCCCCTGACATCTGGGGCGCACCGTTTCGGTGGCTGACCTATGGGCCTACTAAGTTGGAGCGTACCAAGGGCTTTGTCAACTTAGTCAATATAAATGATTCTAGCTTCAGTGACCGTACGATGTCCATCCAACGGCCATAGTGCTTCTTCAACCTCTGGTCTTCTTGGTCCAACCGCCCAAAGCAGCGCCGGTCGTGCCGCCTACTCCTGCCTCCCGTGGCCGACTGTGCTGCCGCGGAGGCCTCACCGCCCCCATACTATTCCCACCGCTGGCCAGGCCATCCCTCCACTCACCCACACCCCCTGTTATTCTGCGGCGACGACAGCCTCACACCGCAGCCGAACCAGTGAACCCTCGTACTCCTCTCCGCGCGGGCTTCCACTGCTGCGTCTTCCCCGGCTCCGCGTCGTCCCCTTCCTAGGCCTCGCCGTCGTCCACCGCCCTGGTGCTCTCGGCGCGGCGTGGT
Source organism: Triticum aestivum (assembly GCF_018294505.1). Lineage (NCBI taxonomy): Eukaryota > Viridiplantae > Streptophyta > Magnoliopsida > Poales > Poaceae > Triticum > Triticum aestivum. The sequence continues at coordinate 23,210,219 of NC_057805.1, forward strand.
CAACGTGGTCAACGACCGACTTCCATCGGAAGAGTACTGTACGTGGAGAGGCTGACAGCTGGGTCCACAGCGGCCGCAAGGAAGTGCCTCCTTATTACGCGCAAAATAATTATTCCTCCACCTGACAGCGGGGACCCACCGGACGGGCCACCAGTATTTTGCGAAAAAAATCATTTCCCCGTGACTGCTGGGACCCACCGGACAGGCCACTGTATTTCGCGAAAAAAACATTCCCCCCGCTGTCAGCTCGGACCCACCGGAAGTGCCTCCTTATTACGCACAAAAAAATGAATACTCCCCCGGCTAGCTGGGACCCACCTTGGTGGGAGGCTGACTTGTGGGCCTACTAAGTTGACGAGGACGAAGGGCTTTGTCAACTTAGTCAATATGAACGATTCTAGCTCCAGTGACTGTACGATGTCCATCCAACGACCGTAGTGCTTCTTCAGCCTCTGGTCTTCTTGCTCCAGCCGCCCAAAGCAGCGCCGGTCGTGCCGCATGCTCCTGCCTCCCGTGGCCGGCTATGCTGCCGCAGAGGCCTCACCGCCCCTACTATTCCCACCGCTGGCCAGGCCCTGCAGCGACGGCAGCCTCACACCGCAGCCGAACCAGTGAACCCTCGTACTCCTCTCCGCGCGGGTTTCTACTGCCGCGTCTTCCCCGGCTCCGCGTCGTCCCCTTCCTAGGCCTCGCTGTCGTCCACCACCGTGGTGCTCTCTGCGCGGCATGGTCAACGTGGTCACGGAACGACTTCCATCGGAAGAGTACTGTACGTGGAGAGGCTGACAGCTGGGTCCACGGCCACAGCCCAGGTTTTTTGTGATTTGCCAAGTAAGTCGCTTTGTCAGGCCTGTTGGGCTGCAAATCTTTCAAGACGAGGATAGCTTTCATTCGGCTGGCCGAGAAAATGGCCCATCAGTAATGAGAAATGGGCTGTACATTTTTAAAACACATCAAACCGACAATTAGTTTCAAATATCTTTTTTTCATTTCAAGATTTTAAATTACATTAATTTTTATGCGTGGAGAATTTGTTGGATTTTATATTGATATACCTTTATTTTTAAAATCAGTTTGAATGTGAGTCGAAATTTTGGGATTAAAAACTGTTCGGACCGCACCGAAATATGCCAAATTTCGTATAATTTTTTAACCGTGGCCACAATATGGGCTGTAATGCTAACAAAAAGAATATGGGCTCCAAAAAAACCTTAAGAATTAGCAAATGGGCTGTAAATTATTAGAAATAATGGCAGATGGGCTGTATGCTGTTTTCCACAGATTTGAGGCTTTCCTAAAAAAAAGGTTGACGCACAAGCACTGACTGTTGGATGTCCATCCAACGGCCGTCGTGCTTCTTCAATCTCTGCTCTTCCTGCTCCAGCCGCTCAAACAAGAGCCGGCGGGACTGCCTGCTCCCTCCTCCCCGCGGCCGACTGTGCTGCCGCGCAGGCCTCACCGCCCCACCGTACTCCCATCGCTGGCCTAGCCATCCCTCTACTCACCCACACCTGCTGTTATTCTCCGGCGACGGCAGACGAACCAGTAAAACCTCGTACAGTCGTACTCCCCTCCGCGTGGGAAACAACTGCCGAGTCTTCCCTGCCTCCGTGTCGTCCCCTTCCTAGGCCTCGCCGTCGTCCACCACCGTGGTGCTATCGGCGCGGCGTGGTCAATGTGGTCAACGACCGACTTCCATCGGAAGAGTACTGTGCGTGGAGACGCTGACAGCTGGGTCCACGGCCGCAGCAAGGAAGTGCCTCCTTATTACGCGCAAAATAATTATTCCTCCACCTGACAGCGGGGACCCACCGGACGGGCCACTGTATTTCATGAAAAAACGTTTCCCCCCTGACTGCTGGGACCCACCAGCTACACCTTCGCACGCAAGGAAGTGCGTCCGGGCAAAAAAACAAAACGATTCGCCCCCCTGACTGCTGGGACCCACCAGCTACATCTTCGCACGCAAGGAAGTGCCTGACAGTCGGGACCCACCTGGTCGAAGCGTACGTAGCGTTGTCATTCTGGTCGCGAACATGTACGTACATATATACTGGTGGATGTAGAGGCACGCACGTGTCGTAGTAGAGGCGCGCACGTAGCATGTACACATACGTACAGCGGCCAGGGTGCAAGAAAGAAAATACGGCCACGTATGTGTACATACGGGCGGGGTCTCGAACGCCTACTCGCGCATACATACGGCGAGGGCTCGTTGACATGGCTGGGTCGGAACGGAGAAACAGCGTCGTCGTTGTGTTCATGGGGAGGCAACGGAATGCGTCTTGTTCATGGGGAGGCAACGGAATTCGTCGTGTTCATCGGGAGGCAACGGAACGCATGGGAGCCAATCGGCTGGGTCTGAACGGAATGCGTGGTCGTGTTCATCGGGAGGGCTTGGATAGAACAGGCGATGGAAACGAGGCCTGGCGTACCGCACAACGGAGGAAATGGACCTCCTACGTTCGGAACGGGGTCCTGTTGATCGGGAGGGGTGTGGCGTACCGCAAAACGGAGGAAACGGACCTCCTACGGTCGAAACGGGGGTCCTATTGATCGGGAGGGGTGTGGCGTACTGCAAAACGGACGAAATGGACCTCCTACGGTCGAAACGGGGGTCCTGTTGATCGGGAGGGGTGTGGCGTACCGCAAAACGGACGAAATGGACCTCCTACGGTCGAAACGGGGGTCCTGTTCATCGAGAGGGGGTGTGGCGTACCGCAAAACGGGACTCCACGGGATACTGTTCATCTCCACCGTCGACCTCCTCCAGCCTCCACGGGCTACCATCGAGCTCCTCCAGCCTCCACGGGCTCCTGTTCATCCAGCCTCCACCGCGCGCTACTCCACCGGCTACTGTTCAACCACCCCTCCACGGGCACCCCTCCACCGTCTACTGTTCATCCAGCCCTCCACACCACAGGGTCCTGTTCAACCACCCCTCCACGGGCACCCCTCCATCGTCTACTGTTCATCCAGCCCACCACACCACGGGGTCCTGTTCAACCACCCCTCCACGGGCACCCCACCACCGTCTACTGTTCATCCAGCCCTCCACCACACCACGGGGTCCTGTTCATCCAGAGGCAACGCCACCGCTCACAGTTCATCCAAACCCCCCCCCCCCGCAATGCTCACTATTCATCCCAGAGGCAACATCGATCGGCTTTAGTTAGCAGCAGTAGCGAAGGAATCGCTCGATCGGGTTCAGTTAACAGCCATCGATCGATCGCTCGGGGTCAGTAACGTGTAGCCTGCAGTGCAATCGCTCGGGTTCAGTTAGAGCCCAACGCCTCGCTCGGGTTCAGTTAGAGCCAACGCCTCGCACACGCACGTACGTGTACGAGAGAAACGCGCATCGCTCGGCCCCCGACCTCCCACCATAACCGGGAACTCCCCGAAATTTTCCTCGCCCTCGCTTCTACCACGGTTTTTTCCGTCATGGACGGCCCAAAGAATGTCATGCAGCTGCGTCTCCGGCCCGCCCAGGACGAAAAGCCCATTTTCTGTCATGATTTTTTGTCATAGAAGTAGGAGCCCACCACATCTATGATGATACCGGGTTTTGTCACAATTATCGTCATAGAAGTGTCATATGTATGACAGAAAAAAAGTTCGTTCGGCCCAAAATGTCACGGATGTGTCTTTTTTTTGTAGTGGTACCCTCAGCCCCGAGGGTGAACTACTCCCTCCTCGTCATGGAGAGCGCCGGGATGATGAAGATGGCCACCGGTGAGGGATTCCCCCTCCGGCAGGGTGCCAGAACAGGGTCCCGATTGGTTTTTGGTGGCTACAGAGGCTTGCGGCAGCGGAACTCCCGATCTATTCTGTTCCCCGATGGTTTTAGGGTATATTGATATATATAGGAAAAAGAAGTCGGTCAGGGGAGCCATGAGGGGCCCACGAGGATGGAGGGCGCGCCCCCCTGCCTCGTGCTCTCCTCGTTGATTCCCTGACGTGTACTCCAAGTCCCCTGCATTGCTTCCGTTCCAAAAATAACTCTCCCGAAGGTTTCATTCTGTTTGGACTCCGTTTGATATTCCTTTTCTGCGAAACACTGAAACAAGGGAAAAAACAATAACTGCACTCGGCTCTGGGTTAATAGGTTAGTCCCAAAAATCATATAAAAGTGCTTAGTAAAGCCCATTAACGTCCAAAATAGATAATATAATAGCATGAATACTTCATAAATTATAGATACGTTGGAGACGTATCAGCATCCCCAAGCTTAATTCCTGCTCGTCCTCGAGTAGGTAAATGATAAAAGAAAGAATTTATGAAGTGTGAATGCTAGCAGGTGCACAAGTTTGATCAATGATAATTTCAATCACCTTTTCTAGCATCATTATATATCATAACAGTAGCTCATATCATAAAACTTTGCATGATCAAGTAAAAAACTATTCACATGTTAAAGTATAGATCATAAACTTTCTTGAAAACTAACAAACCGTGTTATTAGTCATCAAACAAATACAATTCATCTTATTTTCAGGAAGAGTATGTCAGAGCTTTGATTCCGCAAACTTCACATACTCAACTATCATTTAGTCTTCCATGATTGCTACCACTCAAAGCATATTTTTAGAACAAATAGTATTCATCGAACACAGAGAAAGATAGGGGCTTAATGTTTCGCCTCCCAACCTTTTACCTCAAGGGTAATGTCAACAATAATAATTCATGCTCAAATATATTTGAATGGCCATATATGCTTAGGTATTTCCATCACATGATGCTTGCCAACTAAAGAGTAGGTTGGAATGAGAAGGAATACTATTGACTCTTGCATAAAAGTAAAATATAGGCCCTTCGCAGAGGGAAGCAGGGATTTGCAGAGGTGCCAGAGCTTGAAGCTAAAACAGAGATGAAAATAATTTTGAGAGGTATGCTTTCATTGTCAACATAATGACCAAGAGTTCCCAATATCTTCCATACTACATACATTATAGGCGGTTCCCACGCAGAAAGGTAAAGTTTTTACTCCCCCTCCACCAACATTCACACTCCACGGTTTGTCCGAAACAACGGGTGCCGTCCAACTATCAACATTCCTGGGGGAGTTTTGTTTAAATTATTTGCGAATTTGTTTTTGATCTTTTGATCATAGGACTGGGCATCCCAGTTACCAGCCATTTTCTCGTGAATGATGAGCGGAGTCCACTCATCGTGAGAATAACCCACCTAGCATGGAAGATACTGATAGCCCCTAGTTGCTACATGAGCGATTCGGGCATACAAAACAGATTATTATTTGAAGGTTTAGAGTTTGGCACATGCAAATTTACTTGCAACGCCTGGTAAATACCGCATATAGGTAGATATGGTGGACACTCATGGAAGAAACTTGGTTCAAGCAATTTGGATGCACAAGCAGTATTCCCGCTTAGTATAGACATCTTGGCTAGAAAAGGATTCTAAATAGCAAGCACCACATGTTAGAGGATCCATAACAATATAACTTCTATACAAATATACCCAAGCATAGCTCATTATGTTGTCTTCCTTGTCCAACTTCAACTAATTTTCTCAGGTTTGAAATTAATTAATGGGGCTCACAATCATTTGTGAAATCTCTCTTCCTTCAATATTCTTTCATGAATTGTTCAAGTGACCAATACAATGTTTGCTAACCTTCAAAAAACTTACCACCTCTACTTGTTATATGTGAAGTCATTACTCCCCATGGGATAAGCATATGAAACATATAATTTCAGATTTATGACATTCAAATCATTCAACCATTTACTCATAGGATATAAGTGAAGCACACGAGTAAATGACAAACTACTCCAAAAAGATATAAGTGAAGATCAATGAGTAGTTAAATAATTATGTAGCTTTGTGAAGACTCTCTCTCATTTAAGAATTTCAGATCTTGGTATTTTATTCAAACAGCAAGCAAAACAAAAGAAAATAAAATGACGCTCCAAGCAAAACACATATCATGTGGTGAATAAAAATATAGCTCCAAGTAAAGTTACCGATGAACGAAGACGAAAGAGGGGATGCCTTCCGGGGCATCCCCAAGCTTAGGCTCTTGGTTATCCTTGAATATTACCTTGGCGTGCCTTGGGCATCCCCAAGCTTAGGCTCTTGGCACTCCTTATTCCATAGTCCATCGAATCCTTACCCAAAACTTGAAAACTTCACAACACAAAACTCAACAGAAAACTCATAAGCTCCGTTAGCGAAAGAAAACAAAACACCACTTCAAGGTACTGTAATGAACTCATTATTTATTTATACTGGTGTTAAACCTACTGTATTCCAACTTCTCTATGGTTTATAAACTATTTTACTAGCCATAGATTCATCAAAATAAGCAAGCAACACAATGAAAACAGAATCTGTCAAAAACAGAACAGTCTGTAGTAATCTATATCAAACGTATACTTATGGAACTCCAAAAATTCTAAAATAAATTGGTGGACCTGAGGAATTTGTCTAGTAATCATCTGCAAAATGAATCAACTAAATAGCACTCTCCAGTAAAAAGTTGAAGCTAATCTCGTGAGCGCTAATGTTTCTATTTTTTACAGCATGATCATAAAGACTTCACCCAAGTCTTCCCAAAGGTTCTACTTGGCACAAACACTAATTAAAACATAAAACCACATCTAAACATAAGCTATAAGGATTATTTATTACTAAACAGAACCAAAAAGCAAGAAAATAAAATAAAATTGGGTTGCCTCCCAACAAGCGCTATCGTTTAACGCCCCTAGCTAGGCATGATGATTTCAATGATGCTCACATAAAAGATAAGAATTGAAACATAAAGAGAGCATCATGAAGAATATGAATAGCACATTTAAGTCTAACCCACTTCCTATGCATAGGGATTTTGTGAGCAAACAACTTATGGGAACAATAAGCAACTAGCATGGAAGGCAAAACAAGCATAACTTTAAAACTTTAAGCACATAGAGAGGAAACTTGATATTATTGAAATATGTAGAAGCATATGTTCCTCTCTCATAATAATTTGCAGTGGCATCATGAATGAATTCAACCATATAACCAACACATAAAACATTCTTTTCATGATCTACTTGCATAGAAATTTTATTACTCTCCACATAAGCAAATTTGTTCTCATGAATAATAGTGGGAGCAAACTCAACAAAATAATTATCATGTGAGGCATAATCCAATTGAAAATTAAAATCATGATGACAAGTTTCATGGTTATCTTTATTCTTTATAACATACGTGTCATCACAATAATCATCATAAATAGGAGGCATGCTTTCATCATAATAAATTTGCTCATCAAAACTTGGGGGATAAAAAATATCATCTTCATCTAACATAGCTTCCCCAAGCTTGTGGCTTTGCATATCATTAGCATGATGGGTATTCAAGGAATTCATACTAACAACATTGCAATCATGCTCATCATTCAAAAATTTAGTGCCAAACATTTTAATGCATTCTTCCTCTAGCAATTGAGCACAATTATTGGAATAATTATTTTCACGAAAGACATTAAAAAGATGATAAAACAAGAACACGAGAGAGAGAGAGAGAGATCAAACACATAGCTACTAGTACATACCCTCAGCCCCGAGGGTGAACTACTCCCTCCTCGTCATGGAGAGCGCCGGGATGATGAAGATGGCCACCAGTGAGGGATTCCCCCTCCGGCAGGGTGCCGGAACAGGGTCCCGATTGATTTTTGGTGGCTACAAAGGCTTGCGGCGGCGGAACTCCCGATCTATTCTGTTCCCCGATGGTTATAGGGTATATTGATATATATAGGCAAAAGAAGTCGGTCAGGGGAGCTATGAGGGGCCCACGAGGGTGGAGACTGCGCCCAGGGAGGGTGGGCGTGCCCCTGCCTCGTGCTCTCCTCGTTGATTCCCTGACGTGTACTCCAAGTCCCCTGGATTGCTTCCGTTCCAAAAGTAACTCTCCCGAAGGTTTCATTCCGTTTGGACTCCGTTTGATATTCCTTTTCTGCGAAACACTGAAACAAGGGAAAAACAGGTACTGGCACTGGGCTCTGGATTAATAGGTTAGTCCCAAAAATCATATAAAAGTGCTTAGTAAAGCCCATTAACGTCCAAAACAGATAATATAATAGCATGAATACTTCATAAATTATAGATACGTTGGAGACGTATCAACGTTGTGGTGGGCTCGGTGATGACATCCATCGTGCCGTCCTGGTGGTCTTGGTCTTTTTGCACGGGAATGGAAACCTTTGGCTGATTCCTTGGGACTCTGCGCCTGCGCTTGCCTTGTTAGCACCGAAAAGGAAACTTGCTGCTCTGCGCCCACTGGCGCCCGCCTGGCCTTGGTCGTGATGGCTTGTGTCGGTGTCAAAATCGGCTGATCTCGGGTAGGGGGTCCCGAACTGTACGTCTGAGGATCGAAGGTAACAGGAGACGGGGGACACAATGTTTACCCAGGTTCGGGCCCTCTTGATGGAGGTAATACCCTCCTTCCTGCTTGATTGAATTTGATGAGTATAGGGGTTACAAGAGTTGATCTACCTCGAGATCATAATGGCTAAACCCTAGATGTCTAGCCTGTATGGTTCGTGATTATTGCCTCTACGGACTAAACCCTCTAGTTTATATAGACACTGGAGGGGCCTAGGGTTGTACAGAGACGGTTTATAGAGAAAGGGAACTTCACATCTGGCCGCCAAGCTTGCTATCCACGCAAAGGAGAGTCCCATCCGAACACGGGGGTAGGCCATAGCCCGGATGCCCGAGGACCCCATAATCCAAGACTCCCTCAGTAGCCCCTGAACCAGGCTTCAATGACGATGTGTTGGGCGCGCAGATTGTCTTCGGCATTGCAAGGCGGGTTCCTCCTCCGAATACTCCAAAGCAGTTTATGAACAAGTGAACTATATCCGGCTCTGTATAATGGATACAACCCCCAACCATAAGGGCACAATGCTTAAACAAAATAAGTCATGTCCACTGACAGTTTTTTTGGTGAAATGTTATGTCTGGCCTCTTTATTATATTGAACCATTTTCTGGCCTCCCGCTTCGCATTTTGAGGCACGGCCTCCATTGACACGTCTTGTTAGAGCAGAGATTGTGTCCCCTTATTGCGGGATTCTTATCAATACGGGTTTGGGTAATCCAACCATGTCGTTCGCACGACCCCTTGGGAATAGGCGAGTTTTAAGGCTTGTGAGGGAGGGCGCTTGATATTCACTGTCTTTATAAGAGGATAAGGACCCATCTTTTTACCCCACGCCTTCTTCTTCTTCAGCCCTCCCATCCTCGAGCTCCAGCGCCCAAGTTTTGATCTTTTCCATAGCCACCAAACACTCCCAGCCATGGCCGGATCCGGCTCGCAGGGCAAGTGGATGGTTTCCTCCGTCACGGAGAGGAACGTCAAGGAACTCCGGGAAGCGGGGTACTTCGCCGCGAACATCGCGCATCGACTTCCTACCAAAAAGCAGATCATCCCTACTCCGAAGCCCAATGAGAGGGTGGTGTTTATCCCCCACTTTCTTCGTAGACTAGGGTTTCCCCTCCACACTTTCGTTCATGGCCTTATGTTTTATCAAGGGCTAGATTTCCACGACCTAGCCCCAAATTCCTTTCTCCACATTTCGGAGTTCATCGTCGTGTGCGAGGCGCTCCTCCGCATTCCCCCCACTTCGTCTATGGCTTAAGGTCTTTAATGTGAAGCCGAAAGTGGTCGACGGGCAACATGCAGACTGCGGCAGAGCCATGGTGAGTAAGCTCCCCAACGTCACCTGGCCCAAGGGGGCCTTTGTGGAGACCGTGAAGGGATGGCAACAAGAGTGGTTCTACATCACGGAACCTCGTGACATCACATGGGCCGCTACTCCCGAGTTTAAATCTAGGCCTCCAATGCGGCTTACATCGTGGATTAACAAGGGCCTAGATTGGGCGTCGTCCAACGAGCTGATGATGCTGCCGAAGCGCATCAAGAATATGATAGAGAAGAACACCAGTCTTGCTGATGTCATCCAGGTGATGCATTTTCGCCGGATTCTCCCCTGCCAGCGCTGACCTCTCCACATGTGGGAGTTCAATCCGACTGGCCCTCGGACCCTGCAGCGATTCTTTGGCACGACGCACGAAGATATCTAGAAGCTGCTCTTCAAGGCCCAGAAGTCGTGGCTGGAGACGACCGAAGACATCGGCCTCGACTGCGCTCATCCGGCCACTCTAGTATGTTTTCTGATTTCTGAACATAACTTCCACTTGTAAATCCAAGGAGTATGTTGAGTCTTCCATTCCTCCCTCGGGGCTGGAAAAAGAAGGCGGAGCGGATCCATTCCTCTGCTAACGAGGATGCTGGTTCCGGCGCCGTACCAGGCGCCGGAGAAGAAGGCCAAGAAGAAGGGCAAGGAGGCCAAAAGTGGCCTCCGCCGTAAAGGTATTTCGGACGCCGTGTCTGGAGATACCGAAGCTCCCTCCTCCCACGAGGGAGATGAAGACGAAGAGGAGGAGGAGGAAGAAAGCAATTCTCCCCTCAGGGAGAAGAAGAAGAGGGCGACCTCCGTTGACCTAGAGGCGGAGGCATCCAAAAGGGGGAAGATATCCCTCTCGGATGGCTCAGACTCGGATGCCGAAGCCATCCCCCTGTGGTTCCCCAGGGCGAAGCCCCTGGCCAAATCGTAAGTATTCAAAGATACCATACATATATCTGACCTTTTACAAATTGTAGGATAACATATTCTTTATGTGTTTCAGTCCGGCCCGTGATCTCCCCCAACAATCATCGTCTTCGGGGAACTCATTAGCGCCGGAGATGATGGAGAGCAAAACGCCTCCGCGAGCCTCTCCGCCACATGCCACGGATGACACCGAGGTGTTATCCCAAAGGACCTCTCCGGGCCAGGGAGAGGTGCGAAAGGCCGCTGAAACGGCGTGAGAGGGTAATGCCTCGGGTGCCAAGAACATGGGGGGGCACAACCCCCATGAAAACTAACGACGGGGGCCCGGACCAGTCCGGCCCCTAGTCGAATACTACTCCGGAGACCCACATAGCTCCGGAATCGAGCGAGCATCCCCCTTTAAGGGAGGGGAGTGCCAACTCCACCGGCGACCTCCATCAATCCGGAGGCGCCAGACACTTTGAGGAAAGCACTTCGACGTGCTTCCGTCGTGGAGGAGCACCGTACCCTGATGGGTATGGTGGTTGAGAAGGTTCAGTCCGCCAAAAGCGGACTGAACGAAGCTTTCACCAGCCTGTTAACAGGCTTTGAGGTATATGATGTAATATTTTTAGTTGCTTTTGCATCTGCAGAAAATATGCCTGTGCATAGATAGTAGCCCCTGAGACTCTGTTCGGCTTTTTGAAAAAGGGGGGCCGGACAGAGGATCAGATATTCGCCGAAGATAATACACTTATCTATTTTGATATACAGGCTTCGCTGTTAGTGGGTTCAGCCAAGGACGCTGAAGTTTCCGAACTCAAGCGGAAGCTGAAGCTGGCTGATGATGAAATCGAACTCATTAACAAGCGGTTCGATGAGGCACAAGGTATGCTTTTTCAAAAGACCCTTTATAAGCCTGAATTGTAATGCAAACTCAGAGTTTAAGCTCATGTACCGCTATGTGTATGATTGTAGGCAGCGCGACCGAGGTCGAGACCCTCAAGAGTGCCCTTGCCGAAGCCAAGGAGGGGGCGAAGGCGAGCAAAGCGGCCGCAGACAAAGCGGCTGTGATACGTCTCCAACGTATCTATAATTTTTGATTGCTCCATGCTATAATATCTTCTGTTTTCGAAATTATTGGGCTTTATTATACACTTTTATATTATTTTTGGGACTAACATATTAACCGGAGGCCCAGCCCAGAATTGCTATTTTTGCCTATTTCAGAGTTTCGCAGAAAAAGAATATCAAACGGAGTCCAAACGGAATGAAACCTTCGGGAACGTGATTTTCGGAACGAATATGATCCAGAGGACTTGGACCCTACGTCAAGAAATCAAACAGGAAGCCACGAGGTAGGGGGGCGCGCCTACCCCCCTGGGCGCCCCCTCCACCCTTGTGGGCCCCATGTTGCCCCACCGACGTACTCCTTCCTCCTATATATACCTACGTACCACCAAACGATTAGATACGGAGCCAAAAACCTAATTCCACCGCCACAACCTTCTGTACCCGTGAGATCCCATCTTGGGGCTTGTTCCGGAGCTCCGCCGGAAGGGGCATCAATCACGGAAGGCTTCTACATCAACACCATAGCCACTCCGATGAAGTGTGAGTAGTTTACCTCAGACCTTCGGGTCCATAGTTATTAGCTAGATGGCTTCTTCTCTCTTTTTGGATCTCCATACAATGTTCTCCCCCTCTCTTGTGGAGATCTATTCGATGTAATCTTCTTTTGCGGTGTGTTTGTTGAGACCGATGAATTGCGGGTTTATGATCAAGTTTATCTATGAACAATATTTGAATCTTCTGAATTCTTTTATGTATGATTGGTTATCTTTGCAAGTCTCTTCGAATTATCAGTTTGGTTTGGCCTACTAGATTGATCTTTCTTGCAATGGGAGAAGTGCTTAGCAAGGCACGTATTGTATTGTTTCCATTGAGGATAAAAAGATGGGGTTTTTATCATATTGCATGAATTTATCCCTCTACATCATGCCATCTTGCTTAAAGCGTTACTCTGTTCTTATGAACTTAATACTCTAGATGCATGTTGGATAGCGGTCGATGTGTGGAGTAATAGTAGTAGATGCAGGCAGGAGTCGGTCTACTTGTCTCGGACGTGATGCCTATATACATTTTCATACCTAGATATTCTCATAACTATGCTCAATTCTGTCAATTGCTCAACAGTAATTTGTTCACCCACCGTAAAATACTTATGCTCTTGAGAGAAGCCACTAGTGAAACCTATGGCCCCCGGGTCTATTTTCCATCATATTTATCTCCCAACAACAAGCTATTTCTAACGCCGTTTTCTTTTTATTACTTTCTTTACTTTGCATCTTTATCACAAAAATACCAAAAATATTATCTTATCATATCTATCAGATCTCACTCTCGTAAGTGACCGTGTAGGGATTGACAACCCCTTAGCGCGTTGGTTGCGAGGATTTATTTGTTTGTGTAGGTGCGAGGGACTCGCGCGTAGCCTCCTACTGGATTGATACCTTGGTTCTCAAAAACTGAGGGAAATACTTACGCTACTTTGCTGCATCACCTTTCCTCTTCAAGGGAAAACCAACGCAGTGCTCAAGAGGTAGCAAGAAGGATTTCTGGCGCCGTTGCTGGGGAGTCTACGCAAAAGTCAACATACCAAGTACCCATCACAAACCCTTATCTCCCGCATTTCATTATTTGCCATTTGCCTCTCGTTTTCCTCTCCCCCACTTCATCTTTGCCGTTTTATTCGCCCTTTTTCCGTTCGTCTTTTCGTTTGCCTTGATGTCTTACTTGGCTCGTTTGCCCGTTTGGTTGAAATAGTTGAGTATTTATTCCTAAACAGAGAAGCTAATATCTATGGATCCTCATCCGCTTGCCAATCTTTTTAAGATATCCAATTATGATGAACCTATTGCTAGTGAGTTGAGTCACTAGATTATCTTTTTGAGGTTTTGCTTGAAATTTGTGAATCTGAAAATTGTGATGATGAAATTTATGAAGAGATTCATTATAGCTCCTTGAATAAAAAGCATGATTGCAATGATTTTACTATAAATTCTCTTGATGTCAATTGTGCTAATAATATGCAAAACCCTAAGCTTGGGGATGCTAGTTTTGCTATGTCTACTACTTGTTGCAATGATCATGACTGGGGTGATTCTTCTAATGATCTTGAAAATTTATTTAATCCCCATGATGAATATGAGATTCATAATATTGTTTGCAATAATATTGAAAGTGGGTTTGGAAGAGTGTCAACTTTAGATCCCACATATTTGGAGAATATTCAATCTTATGAAATTTTTGATAAAAGTGGGTTTGGAGAGGTCATGACTTTAGTTAATGTTAATCCCACTATTTCGGAAGAGTGTCAACTTTGCATGCATGTGGATCGTGTTGAAAATATTTTATGTGATAGCTATTTTGTTGAATTTGCTTACGATCCCACATGTAATTTTTATGAGAGAGGAAAATATGGTTATAGAAATTTTCATGTTACTAAATTACATCTCGTTATGTTGAGATTGCTATTGTTCTTTTTCGCTTCCTTGCATATGCTAGTTTTTGCTTGCTATGATGATTTGTTTTTCCATAAGATGCCTATGCATAGGAAGTATGTTAGACTTAGATGTGTTTGTCATGTGTTTTATGATGCTCTCTTTGTGCTTCAATTCTTGTCTTTCATGTGAGCATCATTAAAATTATCAATGCGTACCTAAAAGGCTTTAAAGAAAAGCGCTTGTTGGGAGACAACCCAATATTTTTCCTTGCTGTTATTCAATAAATCTTTGTTCTAGCCTCTGGTTAGATGTGTTTTTATGTTCTAATTAGTGTTTGTGCCAAGTTAAACCTATAGGATCTTCTTGGATGATAGTTATTTGATCTTGCTGAAAATTCTAGAAACTTTCTGTTCACGAAAATAATTTTTAAAATTCACCAGAACGTGATAAAATATTGATTCCAATTGCTGCTGATCAATAAACAAATTTTCTAGGTCGTCCTATTTTGGATGATTTTGTGGAGTTCGAGAAGTTTGAGTTAGTTACAGATTACTACAGACTGTTCTGTTTTTGACAGATTCTATTTTTCGTGTGTTGTTTGCTTATTTTGATGAATCTATGGCTAGTAAAAGAGTTTATAAACCATAGAGAAGTTGGAATACAGTAGGTTTAACACCAATATAAATAAATAATGAGTTCATTACAGTACCTTGAAGTGGTCTTTTGTTTTCTTTCGCTAACGGAGCTCACGAGATTTTCTGCTGAGTTTTGTGTTGTGAAGTTTTCATGTTTTGGGTAAAAGATTTGATGGATTATGGAACAAGGAGTGGCAAGATCCTAAGCTTGGGGATGCCCATGGCACCCCCAAGATAATCTTAGGACACCTAAAAGCCAAAGCTTGGGAATGCCCCGGAAGGCATCCCCTCTTTCGTCTACTTCCATCGGTAACTTTACTTGGAGCTATATTTTTATTCACCACATGATATGTGTTTTGCTTGGAGCGTCTTGTATGATTTGAGTCTTTTTTTTTAGTTTACCACAATCATCTTTGCTGTACACACCTTTTGAGAGAGACACACATGATTCGGAAATTATTAGAATACTCTATGTGCTTCTCTTATATCTTTTGAGTTACATAGTTTTTGCTCTAGTACTTCACTTATATCTTTTAGAGCACGGTGGTGGATTTGTTTTATAGAAACTATTGATCTCTCATGCTTCACTTAGATAATTTCGAGTGTCTTAAATAGCATGGTAATTTTCTTAAATAATCCTAATATGCTAGGTATTCAAGATTAGTAAAACTTTCTTATGAGTGTATTGAATACTAAGAGAAGTTTGATGCTTGATGATCGTTTTGAGACATGGAGGTAGTGATATTAAAGTTGTGCTAGTTGAGTAGTTGTGAAATTGAGAAATAATTGTGTTGAAGTTTGCCATCCTGTAGCATGCACGTATGGTAAACGTTATGTAACAAATTTGAAACATGAGGCGTTCTTTGATTGTCTTCCTTATGAGTGGCAGTCGGGGACGAGCGATGGTCTTTTCCTACCAATCTATCCCCCTAGGAGCATGCGCATAGTGCTTGGTTTTTGATGACTTGTAGATTTTTGCAATAAGTATGTGAGTTCTTTATGACTAATGTTGAGTCCATGGATTATACGCACTCTCACCTTTCCATCATTGCTAGCCTCTTCAGTACCGTGCATTGTCCTTTCTCACATTGAGAGTTGGTGCAAACTTCGCCAGTGCATCCAAACCCCGTGATATGATACGCTCTTTCACACATAAACCTCCTTATATCTTCCTCAAAACAGCCACCATACCTACCTATTATGGTATTTCCATTGCCATTCCGAGATATATTGCCATGCAACTTTCCACCGTTCCGTTTATCATGACACGTTCGTCATTGTCATATTGCTTTGCATGATCATGTAGTTGACATAGTATTTGTGGCCAAGTCACCGTTCATAATTCTTTCATACATGTCACTCTTGGTTCATTACATATCCCGGTACACCACCGGAGGCATTCATATAGAGTCATACTTTGTTCTAGTATTGAGTTGTAATCATTGAGTTGTAAAAAAATAGAAGTATGATGATCATCATTTTCTAGAGCATTGTCCCAAGTGAGGAATATAAAAATAGGGAAGAGAGAAAGGCCATAAAAAAGAGAAGGACCAAAAAAATGAGAGAAAAAGAGAGAAGGGACAATGTTACTACCCTTTTACCACATTTGTGCTTCAAAGTAGCACCACAATCTTCATGATAGAGAGTCTCTTGTTTTGTCATTTTCATATACTAGTGGGAATTTTTCATTATAGAACTTGGCTTTTATATTCCAACAATGGGATTCCTCAAATGCCCTAGGTCTTCGTGAGCAAGCAAGTTGGATGCACACCCACTTAGTTTCTATTGTTGAGCTTTCATATATTTATAGCTCTAGTGCATCCGTTGCATGGCAATCCCTACTCCTTGCATTAACATCAATTGATGGGCATCTCCATAGCTCATTGATTAGCCTCGTTGATGTGAGACTTTCTCCTTTTTTTTGTCTTCTCCACATAACCCCCATCATTATATTCTATTCCACCCATAGTGCTATATCCATGGCTCATGCTCATGTATTGCGTGAAGGTTGAAAAAGTTTGAGATTACTAAAGTATGAAACAACTGCTTGGCTTGTCATCAGGGTTGTGCATGATAAGAGCATTCTTGTGTGACGAAAATGGAGCATGACTAAACTATATGATTTTGTAGGGATGAACTTTCTTTGGCCATGTTATTTTGAGAGGACATAATTGCTTAGTTAGTATGCTTGAAGTATTATTATTTTTCTGTCAATATTGGACTTTTATCTTGAATCTTTCGGATCTGAATATTCATACCACAATTAAGAAGAATTACACTGAAATTATGCCAAGTAGCATTCCACATCAAAAATTCTATTTTTATCATTTACCTACCCGAGGACGAGCAGGAATTAAGCTTGGGGATGCTTGATACGTCTCCAACGTATCTATAATTTTTGATTGCTCCATGTTATAATATCTTCTGTTTTGGACATTATTGGGATTTATTATACACTTTTATATTATTTTTGGGACTAACATATTAACCGGAGGCCCAACCCAGAATTGCTGTTTTTTGCCTATTTCAGAGTTTCGCAGAAAAAGAATATCAAACGGAGTCCAAACGGAATGAAACCTTCGGGAACATGATTTTCCGAACGAATATGATCCAGAGGACTTGGACCCTACATCAAGAAATCAAACAGGAAGCCACGAGGTAGGGGGCGCGCCTACCCCCTGGGCGCGCCCTCCACCCTCGTAGGCCGCACGTTGCTCCACCGACGTACTCCATCCTCCTATCTATACCTACGTACCCCCAAACGATCAGATACGGAGCCAAAAACCTAATTCCACCGCCGCAACCTTCTGTACCCGTGAGATCCCATCTTGGGGCCTGTTCCAGAGCTCCGCCGAAAGGTGCATCGATTACGGAGGGCTTCTACATCAACACCATAGCCTCTCCGATGAAGTGTGAGTAGTTTAACTCAGACCTTCGGGTCCATAGTTATTAGCTAGATGGCTTCTTCTCTCTTTTTGGATCTCAATACAATGTTCTCCCCCTCTCTTGTGGAGATCTATTCGATGTAATCTTCTTTTGCGGTGTGTTTGTTGAGACCGATGAATTGTGGGTTTATGATCAAGTTTATCTATGAACAATATTGAATCTTCTGAATTCTTTTATGTATGATTGGTTATCTTTGCAAGTCTCTTCGAATTATCAGTTTGGTTTGGCCTACTAGATTGATCTTTCTTGCAATGGGAGAAGTGCTTAGCTTTGGGTTCAATCTTGCGGTGTCCTTTCCCAGTGACAGTAGGGGCAGCAAGGCACGTATTGTATTGTTGCCATCGAGGATAACAAGATGGGTTTTTTTTTATCATATTGCATGAATTTATCCCTCTACATCATGTCATCTTGCTTAAAGCGTTACTCTGTTCTTATGAACTTAATACTCTAGATGCATGCTGGATAGCGGTCGATGTGTGGAGTAATAGTAGTAGATGCAGGCAGGAGTCGGTCTACTTGTCTCGGACGTGATGCCTATATACATGATCATACCTAGATATTCTCATAACTATGCTCAATTCTGTGAATTGCTCAACAGTAATTTGTTCACCCACCGTAAAATACTTATGCTCTTGAGAGAAGCCACTAATGAAACCTATGGCCCCGGGGTCTATTTTCCATCATATTAATCTCCCAACAACAAGCTATTTCTGACGCCGTTTTATTTTTATTACTTTCTTTACTTTGCATCTTTATCAGAAAAATACCAAAAATATTATCTTATCATATCTATCAGATCTCACTCTCGTAAGTAACCATGTCGGGATGACAACCCCTTATCGCGTTGGTTGCGAGGATTTATTTGTTTGTGTAGGTGCGAGGGACTCGCGCGTAGCCTCCTACTGGATTGATACCTTGGTTCTCAAAAACTTAAGGAAATACTTACGCTACTTTGTTGCATCACCCTTTCCTCTTCAAGGGAAAACCAACGCAGTGCTCAAGAGGTAGCAGGCTGCAGATTTGAAGGCCGAACAGGTCGCCCGCCGCCAGTATGAGGAGAGGGTGACCGAGGTGGAGCAAGAGCTCAGGGATGCCGCCAGCAAGTGAGAGTCCTTGGAGGAGCAGAACAAGACCTAGGCAGCCAAACTCGCCAAGGCTCTGCAAGAGGCCAAGGAGGCGCGGACCGATTCCCGGGCAGCTTGCGAGGAGATCAAGCAAGTCGAATAAATAGCGGCTGGTAAGCCTTTTCTTTTACAGAGTATATTTGGCGGTCGGAGATATGCTTTGCTAAATCGACTATGGAGTGCTCCAGACGCCTTTGCCGATCGCTGCCGATGCCGCACAGTATTTCCGGGCCCAAGAAGGGAACACGACGGAGAAGCTCTTCTGGGCGCAGTACCTGGCGCCGGAGCGGCTAGCGCTGCTAAACAACCAGATGATGCAGCTGGCGAAGCTGCATAGGATGTCTAGTTTGTCCATGAGGGACATAATAGTCAGGCTATGGCCAGCCGAACCCATTCCTAGCAGCTACTTCGGCCTGGTGAAGCGGCTTGGCGACGCCTTGCCCCAAGTTGACGCTGTCAAGCGCTCGGCGTGCATAGAAGGTGCGTGGATGGCCTTTGCCCGTGTCAAGATGCACTGGGCGAAGATGAAGGCCGCCGTTGTGGCAGTTGAGGGTCCGCCTGGAGGCAAGGACCACCGCAAGCTAGAGCGCTATTTTGAAGACGTCCTTAAGGGTGCCCGTTTGATAGAGGGTCAATGCTCGAAGGATATTATGTTCGAGTAAATGTATCCGCACTGCCCAGACAATGTATTATAAACCAAGGTTGTGTAATACTATATATTATGCGTTTATATGAACTACTTTCCTCCTGTGCAGCCGTATGTTATTATTCTGAAAGTTTGTCGATCGTCGGCTTCAGCCCCCACATAGATGCTACGGGGGTGTTCGGAATAACGTGTACTCACTCTTTGACCCAACATCTTGGTCCGTAAAGGAGGTGATTTACGTAGCGAACCAGGCAATCAGACTATGCGGCTTTAGCACTTTCACTTAGCCATAGGAGTGTGGCGGTTGGGCTAAGAGCTAGCCCCTGGTGTGCCTGCAGCTTGTCCAAATTGGGATGCCTTAAGCGCGTGACCGAACCGAAGCCAATCCTTCGTATAATACGAAAAAATTCGCTAGAGATTTACTGAGTCGCCGAATTGGTGACCAGCTCTCGCCACATCATGACAGTCAGTTTTCGACTTTCTCTACTGAGGTGCTTGACCGGACAAACCAGAAACACAATCGTAGTAGTTCTCCCTTTACTACCTTAGCCGAACAAGCAGAACGTAAGGAGGTAACCACAGGAGCCGAGCAACCCAACTATTGACCAAAGACATGATTCGGAGCCGATACATATAATGCCATATTTGGGACGCCGAAGTATACTATAAAAGTGTTTGGATTTCTTTTTATTTGAAAAATATATGTGGCCGGATAGAGCCCCTGACGATTTAAATCATGCTGAGGTGTATAGACCAATCTGACGTAAAGAGGGAAGACAGATTAGGAAATAAGCCAATACCGAATAGGGTTGGACGAAAACTGCTTCCATTATTGTCTGATTGATACGTCAAAACGTATTTTTACATAGAATTCCATAAGCATCGAGGCTATTTTACATGCCGAGAACAAGGGAAAGTTGTATGCAGGTCCTAAAAAGGAAAAGATGATCTTGAAGATCCTTTGGACACTCTGCCGCACGTCTGCGCTGCTTTTCGCCTTGGTGTATGATCCTTTGAGAGGATCAACGATCGAGTATACGTAAGGGGCCTGGAAAAGGGCCCTTGGTACCATCAAAAAGTGACATGGGTTGTAAAGAACCTGAAAAATAAAGATAAGAAGAAAAAGGGAGAGTATGAGGGTCCAGGTAGGGCGAGCCGTATTGTGGACTTTGTTTTCAGTGTGCCTCCATCCTTGCCCATGGTATCTTTAGTGCGTAGTTATGTACGCGCGGTACATATGCCGCAATCAGGTTGGGATTTTGACGGAGGCCGAATTGCTAATCTAGCTCTGGACGAGCCGGACTGCCTTTCTGCAGGGTAGACCGGGCTCGTTTGACAGTGTCCGGGGGCTTGACTGCCGATGTAGTATTTGGCTTGATAAGGCCACCCTGTGCTTCCGCTACGAGGGCCACAGTATAGTCCTCAGTACGGAGGGAGCGCTCCATGTTTCCGTTGACTGTGATAACGCCGCGTGGTCTGAGCATCTTGAGCTTTAGATATGCGTAGTGCGGGACCGCATTAAAACGGGCGAACGTGGTTCGTTCGAGCAGTGCGTGATAGCCACAGCGGAAAGGGGCGATGTCGAAGATCAAGTCTTTGCTTGGGAAGTTATCCGGTGAGCCGAAGACTACTTCCAGCGTTACGGATCCTGTGCAACAGGCCTCTATGCCGGGTATCACTCCTTTGAAGGTGGTTTTAGTGGGCTAGATTCTTGACGGATCAATACCCATTTTGCGGACAGTGTCCTGATAAAGCAGGTTAAGAATGCTGCCACCATCCATAAGGACTCGCGTGAGATGGAATCCGTCGATAATTGGATCGAGGACCAATGCTACCGAACCTCCATGACGGATACTGGTCGGATGGTCTTTGCGATCGAAAGTGATCGGACAGGCTGACCATGGGTTGAATTTTGGGGCGACTGGCTCTATGGCATAGACATCCCTTTATGCGCGCTTGCGCTCCCTCTTGGGGATATGTGGAACATATATCATATTCACTGTTTTTACCTCGGGGGGGAATTTCTTCTGTCCCCCTGTGTTCGGTGGGCGAGGCTCTTCATCGTCGTCCTCGCTAGGCCGGCCTTTCCCCTTATGTTCGCTGTTTAGCTTACCGGCATGTTTAAAGACCCAACAATTTCTGTTGGTATGATTGGCAGGCTTGTCAGGGGCGCCATGAATTTGGCAAGGCCGATCGAGTATTCTGTCCAAACTTTGAATGGCTTCTTCCGCTGACCAGGTTTAGAACCACTGAATCCGGCGTTGACCACCGTGTCTTCGGTATCATTCTTGTTTTTTCGACGCTTATGCTTGTTGCGTTGTGGCCTACCGTTGTCGTCTCTGGCTTCGGAGGTGCCAGGGTCGCTAGTAGTGTTAGTTCTACGAGCTAGCCAGCTGTCCTCCCCCGTGCAAAAGCGGTTCATGAGTGCGGTAAGATCTGCCATGGACTTCGGTTTTTCTTGGCCGAGGTGTCGGGCGAGCCACTCGTCCCGGACACTGTGTTTATAGGCCGTGAGGGCTTCTGCGTCCACACAATCCACAATTTGGTTCTTTTTAATTAAGAACCTGGTCTAGAGCTTCTGGGCTGACTCTCCGGGTTGCTGGACTATGTGACTAAGGTCATCAGCGTCTGGAGGCCGGACATAGGTACCTTGGAAGTTGTCTCTAAAGGCATCTTCCAAATCTTCCCAGCTACCAATAGTGTTTTCTGGGAGGCTGTTTAACCAGTGCCGAGTTGGTCCCTTTAATTTTAGCAGGAGGTACTTGATGGCATGGAGATCATCACCGTGAGCCATGTGGATATGGAGAAGAAAACCTTCAATCCATACTGCGGGATCTATTGTTCCATCGTATGATTCAATGTTCACGGGTTTAAACCCTTCTGGGAACTAGTGCTCCATTACCTCATCGGTGAATCATAAGGGGTGTGCGGCGCCTCTGTATCGGGAGACGTCACAACGCAGTTCGGATGAAGTCCGTATGCGGTTTTCGGCCCGGGCGAGGTTGTGCTTGTCACGCCAGGCCTGATGGCCGTCTTCTCGCGTTGGAGCACGCCCCCTTGATCCATAGATTGATCTGGCTTGACTGCTCTATTGTCCAGGTCTTGTCGTAAGTCGTGGGTGTACCCTGGGGCCGCTGTCTCTCTGCCTTTACGGCGGAGTGGTGTGGGCTGGTGTTTGGCATGGGTGGCCGCTCTGTCCCGTCCACGTGGTGGCTGGTCTGGTTCATCAACGCGGTCATGTCTTGATGGTATTGGCTCGAGGACCTCGTCATCAAATTGTGGTAGTAGCCGACGTTTCGGATAACTCTTTGTTGGGCGTTGAAGGCCATATTCTTCGGCAGCTAGGACCTGGGTCCATCTGTTGTTGAGTGTATCCTGTTCGGCTTGGAGCTATTGCTGCTTCTTTTTTAGGCTTCTCGCAGTGGCGATTCGCTGGCGCTTGAAGCGCTCTTGCTCAATGGGTTCCTCTGGCACGATGAAGTCTTTGTCGCCGAGGCTCACATCATCTTTGGAGGGTGGTAGATAGTTACTATCCTCTGAGTCCTCGTTCCCGACTGGATCGTGAGGGTTAACTTGCCCTCCTCCCAATCATCATGTTTGGATGTTAGATCGATGGGGGCTTCGTGGTCTTCGGCGTTCTCCGGAGAATTATTGTCTCTGGTGCCGGTATTACTGTCTTTTTCGCGACGCGATTTTTAGCGGCGCCGCTGACGTCGACGCTTTGGTGGTGCCTCAGCAGGTTTGTCCTCAACCGGATCCTTCCTGCCGTCGCCGTCATCCTCTTTGGGTGTGTCCACCATATATACGTCATATGTAGAGCTGGCCGTCCAACGCCCGGTAAACGGCGGGTCTTGGCCTTGTTCGTCCCCGACATCGTCGTTCATGCCGTCGATGTCTTCGGAGGCATAGTCTAGCATGTCAGTTAAGTCCTCGACAGTGGCTATGAAGTGGGTGGTGGGTGGGACATGGAATTCCTCGCTTTCAGCCCCTAGTCCGGGCTGTCTGTAGTTCGGAAGTGATTCCTCTATAATGGCGAGGGATCGCATTAAGTCCAGAGCCTCGCTTAAGGGCGAGGACCGGACAGGGAGACAAAAGTCTTCGGCGCTAGGCGGGTGATACATCTCCAACGTATCTACTTTTTCTCACGCTTTTCCTCTTGTTTTGGACTCTAATTTGCATGATTTGAATGAAACTAACCCCGGATTGACGCTGTTTTCAGCAGAACTACCATGGTGTTGTTTTTGTGCAGAAATAAAAGTTCTCGGAATGGAACGAAACTTCACGAGGATTTTTATATCAACAATAAGAATTTCTGGAGCCAAGACCTGCCGGAGAGGGGCACCTGGGTGGGCACAACCCACCAGGGCGCGCCCTCCTCTCCTGGCGCGCCCAGGTGGATTGTACCCACCTGGTGGCCCCGCTGACGACCCCCCTGATACTATAAATTCACATTATTCCAGAAAAAATTCAGGGAGAAAGAATTATCGTGATCCACAAGACGGAGCCGCCGCCAAGCCCTGTTCTTCCTCGGGAGGGCAGATCTGGAGTCCGTTTGGGGCTCCGGAGAGGGGGATCTTCGTTCTTCGTCATCACCAACCCATCTCCATCGCCAATTCCATGATGCTCCCCATCGGGAGTGAGTAATTCCTTCGTAGGCTCGCTGGTCGCTGAGGAGTTGGATGAGATTCATCATGTAATCGAGTTAGTTTTGTTAGGGCTTGATCCCTAGTATCCACTATGTTCTTAGATTGATGTTGCTATGACTTTGCTATGCTTAATGATTGTCACTTTGGGCCTGGGTGCCATGAACTCAGATCTGAACCGTTTATGAATTCATCATTATATCCATGTGTTAGATCTGATCTTGCAAGTTATAGTCACCTACTACGTGTTATGATCCGGCAACCCCGGAGTGACAACAACCGGGCCCACTCCCGGTGATGACCGTAGTTTGAGGAGTTCATGTATTCACTATTTGTTAATGCTTTGTTCTGGTTCTCTATTAAAAGGAGGCCTTAATATCTCTTAGTTTCCAATATGGACCCCACTGCCACGGGAGGGTAGGACAAAAGATGTCATGCAAGTTCTTTTAATAAAGCATGTATGACTATTTACGGAATACATGCCTACATTATATCGATGAACTGGAGCTAGTGCCGTATCACCCTAGGTTATAACTATTGCATGATGAATATCATCCAACAAGTCACCGATCCAATGCCTACGAATTTATATTGTATTGTTTCTGCTAAGTTACTACTGCTATCATCACTGTTACACTTGCTACAAATTACTGCTATCACTATTACTGTTACCGTTGCTGCTGTCACTACTATCAAAACTATCAAACTACTTTGCTACTGATCACTTTGCTGCAGGTAATTAATCTCCAGGTATGGTTGAATTAACGACTCAGCTGCTAATACCTTCAAATATTCTTTGGCTCCCCATGTGTCGAATCTATAAATTTGGGTTGAATACACTACCCTCGAAAACTGTTGCGATCCCCTATACTTGTGGGTTATCAACGGGGCGAGACCCTCCTGGCCGTCCTCACCTGTTGTGGATCTCGAGAGTTCGGAATTAGCGTTCAGGGACTAGTCCGGCTTTCCAATGAAAAGGGGAATCCGGTTTGACTCCGGGCTTGCCACTGACACAGTCTTCTCTGGGTCTGCGGTAGTAAGCTCCATGATTGCAGGGAGTCTGGTGGGCTCGAAACTCCCATCTTCGGACCTGGTGGTTTGCTCTGGATCTCAGGCTAGAGCGGTGGTCAGGGCCGCGAACCCTTCAAAGATCAAGTCTCCTCAGATATCAGCGACATAATTCAGATTTCTAAATCTGATCTGATGACCAGGGGCATTGTCGGTGTCAAAACCGGCGGATCTCGGGTAGGGGGTCCCGAACTGTGCATCTAAGGCGGATGGTAACAGGAGGCGGGGGACACGATGTTTACCCAGGTTCGGGCCCTCTCGATGGAGGTAATACCCTACTTCCTGCTTGATTGATCTTGATGATATGAGTATTACAAGAGTTGATCTACCACGAGATCGTAGAGGCTAAACCCTAGAAGCTAGCCTATGGTATGATTGTTCTTGTCCTACGGACTAAACCCTCCAGTTTATATAGACACCGGAGGGGGCTAGCGTTACACAGAGTTGGTTACAAGGGAGGAGATCTACATATCTGTATTGCCAAGCTTGTCTTCCACGCCAAGGAGAGTCCCATCCGGACACGGGACGAAGTCTTCAATCTTGTATCTTCATAATCCAACAGTCCGGCTAAAGTATATAGTCCGGCTGTCCGAGGACCCCCTAATCCAGGACTCCCTCAGTAGCCCCCGAACCAGGCTTCAATGACGATGAGTCCGGCGCGCAGATTGTCTTCGGCATTGCAAGGCGGGTTCTCCTCCAAATTCTGAATACCTGTTGAGTAGTGTCCGGCTTCCCATAAATGTTGCACTCCTTGGCTTCCGCGCCTAATAATGGCTATCCTCCACGCGTCGAGCGAATGCGAGAAGTCGGGGCATTTTTACACTTGCCACCCTACCATGTAGGTAAATCGTCTATTAAAGAGGCGGGGATTCCTCAGATCCAGATCACACCATCCTCCCACAGCGAGTATCCATCGGAGCGCGCCCGGAAAAATCCATTCCCAACATGGCTGGCCATCGCAGCTCCTCCTCTCGCTCCCGTAGCCCTAAGCCCGGCAATTGGAAGAAGTGTTCCGTCCCCACAGCCAATTAGTAGAGTTACAGACCCAGGGATTTCTCCCTCCAGCGTATATGGTCCCCGTTCGAGCCGGGCTCGCCACCTACAATGGCGGGGAGCAAGCGGAGAGCTTTCCCAACCCATCCTGGGGAGCGGGTATGCCTTGTCCCTTACTTATTAAGAGGGCTTGGATTTCCAATTCCATCCGTTCCTCCGCGGGCTCCTGGAGTTCTAACGGCCTCCAGCTGCACAATTTTACTCCTGCCTCCATATTACACATCGCTGGCTATGTCGCCTTTTGCGAGCTGTTTCTGGGCTGCGAAGCTCATTTCGAGCTATGGAAGAGGCTGTTCTACATCGTACCCCGTACACAAGAGGGGTCAATATATCAAGTGGGCGGAGCCGAGATATGGTGCATCGCCGGGGACCGGATATATGTCCGGTACTCCGAAGAAGACGTCCGAGGATTGGTCTTCGGAGTGGTTTTATATGGAGGACGTCCCCTTCCGGACCCTGTTCGGATGGGCCTTCCTGAGTTTAATAACGCTCCTTTGAAGAAACGCCGCAGCTGGCGCCCTCGGAGCCCCCAGGAGGAAGATAGCAGAGAGGTCCTTTACCTGATGGGCCGGATACAAACGCTGGCCAAATCAGGATTGACAATAGTCGAGGTTATGTCCATATGTATAATGCGGGGGTTTCAGCCACTTCAATATCGTGGACACCCTATGTGGCACTTCAATGGAGAAGACGATGCCACCCGCTGCGGTCGTAAAGGTTCGGACTCCGTCGCTGCTCTAGCGAAAATACTGTCCGGTTTATACAAAGGAGAGGAAGAGGAGTTCATCCGTATCAAGCCACGGGATGGGTTCTCCATGTACAACCCCCAAGCTGGGTGAGCTGCTACTTTTACTCCAGACCTTCCCGCATTCTTTGTCATGAATATTTACCTTGCTATTTCCTAGCAGGAGCTGCGAAAAGCTGTGAGGGAGGTCCACAGCCCGCCTCCACAACCAGAGGACCCTGACCGGGCCCTCGACCCCGGACTCGAAGAGGATCCGGACATATTTGTGGAGCTGATTGACAGGGCGTTCTATCAATTGAGCTGCGATGATGCCATGGTGGCCATCATAGCCGATTATCCTGGACTACTCCCTGCGTCGCATGTAAGTAAACACGGAGTCCCAACTTCCGAGAAGGATCCCCTTTTCTGCACTTTACTTATTGCACATATATGGTGTCTTACAGGGAAGGCCCTCGGGACGCCATGCCGAACCCGCAGTGACTCACCAACAAGGGGCACCGAAGCCGGGTAGGCTTAAAAGGAAGGCGGTCAGGACTGAGATGCCGTTGCAGAGGTATGAAAAAAACCCCGCTCCGTGGTTGTCGTCTTTTAAAATATAATAACGTCCATGTTTCCTAGTAGGAAAAACGCTCGCCGGACTATATCCGGAAGGTTGCCGGCCACGCCTCCACCAGTCGGGCTCCAAAGCCGGACTTAGAGGTGGACGCTAACATGGGGCGAACGCCGGATGTTCCTCCTACAGATGATGCGGATAGGCTGTCCGCTACAAATTCCGAAGTGGAGAGCGCCATGAATCACAGGCGTCACCGGGCCGTACTCCGCGACGCTTGTTTCTCCCAAGAGGCGTTCGATGCCTTCAACTCCGGAGACGCGTACATCCGAGCTGCTCAAAATGGTCTTGCCATAGCCACGGACCAGTATGTAAAGGATATACGGGTAAGAAAATCTAATAATTATGTATATCAGTAGCCCCTGAGACTTGAAACAGTTGACACAACTGATTTAAGGATCATTATTTGTGCATAGGTTCTTATGGAGAAGAATACCCAATTGTCTCCAGAGCTGGAGAGTGCAAAGCCCAACTTCAGGCCGCAGTTGCCGCAGTGAAGGAGTCTGAGAAGGCCCCATCTGGTAACACTTGTTTCCATTGCAAAGAATGTCATGTACCAGGTAGTATGCGGCATGCATGCAAATCTAACAATAGATTCTGCAATGACTCCGGAGGATCAGAGTCGTGATAGGGAATGAGCCACATGCCTAAACGACAGCTAAAGGCTGGTAAGCGCGTGCTTAAAAAGGTTAGGCAGGAGAAAAACAATCTCCAAGACGCCAATATCCAGGCTGGGCGTTGAACTGAAAGATGTTCGAGCCCTAGCTTGCTGACTCCGTAAAGGAGAATAAGAGGCTTTAACGCGGCATTTTCAGTAAGTGCTTGAACGAACTTTTATAGAGTTCGGTGAAGAAACCGGCTAACAGAGTTATATCTGTAAGAATGCTGACGGGTCGTCCCGCCGAGGAAATGCCCGGATCTCCAAGTGATCTTCTGCCAGAGCTCTCCCAACTGCACGAACAAGTTCGGTAGGTGACGCAGGGCATTTCCCAAGCCTTGTGGCCATCCGCCTCCCTGCCAGGAGAAATGGGGGAGCTTGTGGAGAAGCTCAAGGGAGCGCGGCGGCCCTTCCGATTATGGAAGATATCAGCCTGCCGACAAGGTGCAAGGGAAGCCTGGGGCATGGTGAAGACGCGATATACCAAGGCTGACCCGAACCACATGGCCGAGGTCGGACCTATGGGGTCTGATGGGAAAGAGATCCCCGTCAGTTTGATGTATGACCAGGTAGAGTTAGCTGCAAAGTATTCCCAACAGGATTGTAGGCTAGACAGCCTGTTGGATGGTATAGAAGAAGAATTTAGTCAGTCTAAGTGACTGTGTATTTCAGGTGACATGTATTGGCCCTAGCCGGATTGTAAATCATTTGTCATGGAGGACCTTTTCGCTTCGACCTCTGGACCCGACAGTCCGGAGTGTATCCGAATACCCGCTTAGTTATGTGAAAACCGGGGTATGCGTGGAAACCAGGCGTAGGGGTCATAAGTGCTTGAACAGACAAGTACCCATCTAGTTATGTTATATTACATGGATAGTAAGAAACATCTTCCAGGGAGAATAGTTCCGTTAAGGGTTCCTTTCCCTGGGTACGCATGCATTAATGTGCATGTCCGAACTGCGAAAAGAGACGCAGGATATAAACATCTGGGGGCATGTAGTACAATAAATAAATAATCGTCTTTTGTTCACCGACCGATTATTCCCTTAAGAATGCTAGCTTTCGGCTTCAGCCAGTCTGAGGTACACATCCGGCTGACCCCGCAGTAACAATCGCAAAGGTGCTCCCCTTATGCCCTAGCCGAATTAACGGGAACGTAGGGCATAAACACAAGAGCCAGGCAACCCAGCTTGGCCAAAAATTAAGTCATATCGATGCATATAATGGCGAAAAAAGGTACATGTGAATAGTAACACATGTGTGGGGCCTAGAGCCCGGAGCGTAGCTATATTAAGCTTCTGTATAAGAAGCCCCCAGGTATCATGAGCGCGGCTTAGCGCGTCAAGATTGTGTAGTCAAGACACATTTTAACCTTTAAGGCCTTGAGAAAAAAGGGAAAAAAGAAAGAGAAAAGACAGATAACAGATATATAAAAAATTGACGGAGGTAAGGAGACGAACATAGAGTCCGGCACTAGGCGTAGAACCTTCGGAGTCTGGCTGCGTTCCATGGGTTTGGCTCGAGTCGATTGTCCGATGCATCCCGCAGACGGTACGCTCCACCGGTCAGAACTTGGTCAATAACGAAGGGACCTTCCCATTTGGGCTTGAGCTTGTTCTTTTTCTTCTCCGGTAGGCGTAGAACGAGTTCGCCAACGTTATAAGTTTTGGCTCGTACTTCTCTGCTTTGATACCTTCGAGCCTGTTGCTGATAGAATGCGGAACGGGCTGTTGCCACGTCACGCTCCTCCTCCAGGGCGTCCAAACTGTCCTGCCAATCAAGCTCGGCTTCTTTCTCTTCATACATGCGCACTCTAGGTGAGTCATGAATTATGTCGTAGGGCAGTACCGCCTCTGCGCCGTACACCATGAAAAACGGTGTGTATCTGGTAGTGCGATTCGGTGTGGTCCGCAGCCCCCATAGTACGGAGTCGAGCTCCTCTACCCAGTGCGTATCGGATTCCTTCAAGGATCGCACTAATCTGGGTTTAATGCCGCTCATGCTAAGACCATTTGCTCGCTCGACTTGACCGTTAGTTTGCGGGTGATAGACAAAAGCATAATCGAGCTTGATGCCCATGTTGCTGCACCAAAGTTTTACCTCGTCGGCTGTAAAGTTCCAGCCATTATCGGTGATGATGCTCTGGGGAACGCCATAACGTTGTACAACCCCAGATATGAAGTCTATCACTGGTCCGGATTCGGCCGTTTTAACTGGTTTGGCTTCTATCCATTTGGTGAATTTATCCACCATGACCAATAAGTATTTTTATTATGGCTTCCCCCTTTGAGGGATCCGACCATATCAAGCCCCCAAACCGCAAAGGGCTAAGTAATGGGGATTGTTTGGAGAGCTGTAGGCGACATATGGCTTTGGTTTGCGAAAAGCTGGCAATCGACGCAACGTTGGACAAGGTCCTGTGCGTCTGCTCGGGCCGTCGGCCAGTAGAAACCAGTACGGAAGGCCTTGTTTACAAGGGCCTGAGCTGCGGCTTGGTGGCCGCCAAGACCAGCATGAATTTCTGCCAAAAGTTTCCGCCCTTCCTCTTCGGAGATGCACATTTGAAGGACTCTGGTAGCGCTTTTCTTATAAAGCTCTCCCTCATGGACTTTGTAGGCTTTAGACCGCCGCACAATGCAACGTGCCTCATTTGGGTCCTCAGGTAGTTCCTGCCTAGTTAGGTAGGCCAGGAAGGGTTCTGTCCACGGGGCGATGACAGCCATAATCACGTGGGCGGAAGGTGTTATTTCGGTGGCGGAGCCTCCGATTACGTCAGAGTGTTCGGTATCTGGTGTTGTGGCCGAGTCCGGACTGTTGTTGCCGGTCTCTCCTTCCCATACCACGGATGGCTTAAACAGCCTTTCCAAGAAGATATTAGGTGGGACAGGGTCGCGCTTAGCGCCGATGCGGGCGAGGATATCCGCCGCTTGATTGTTTTCTCGGACCACATGGTGGAATTCGAGCCCCTCGAACCGAGCTGACATTTTGAGGATGGCGTTGCGATAAGCCGCCATTTTTGGATCCTTGGCGTCGAAGTCTCCTTTATTTGAGATATCGCGAGGTTCGAGTCCCCACGCACCTCCAGGCGTTGAATGCCCATGGAGAGTGCCATCCGGAGACCATGTAACAGGGCCTCATAGCTGCTGCGTTGTTGGAGTCTGTGTATAGTATTTGGAGTACGTATTGGACTGTATCTCCGGTGGGGGATGTCAAGGACGACGCCAGCCCCCTGACCAGCCAACATTTTAGAGCCGTCAAAGTGCATAATCCAATTGGAGTACGCGCCGTACTCTTTAGGGAGTTCGGCTTCTGTCCATTCGGCGACAAAGTCAGCCAGTACTTGTGACTTAATGGCTCGCCGTGGTTTGTATATTATGTCGAACGGGAGGAGCTCAATAGCCCATTTGGCAATCCGGCCCGTGGCATCGCGGTTGTTTATTATGTCGTTGAGTGGTACTTCAGAGGCCACCGTGATTGAACACTCTTGAAAGTAGTGTCGTAGTTTCCGGGATGCCATGAAGACCGCGTATGCTATCTTTTGATAATGTGGGTACCGTGATTTGCATGGAAGTGAGGACAGTGGATACGTAGTATACCGGCTTTTGAAGTGGTAACTTATGTCCGTCCGTCTCTTGTTCGACGACGAGCACTGCGCTTACAACTTGGTGAGTTGCCGCTATATATAACAGCATTGGTTCGCCGACATTTGGCGCGGCCAAGATTGGGTTTGGTGGCCAGGATGGCTTTTATTTCTTCCAATCCGGTCGTGGCAGCATCCGTCCACTCGAAGTGTTCGGTGCGCCAAAGAAGGCGATAAAGGGGCAGTGCCTTTTCTCCTAATCGGGAGATAAAGCAGCTTAAGGCAGCCACGCATCCAGTTAGTTTCTGGATTTGCTTGAGGTCTGTTGGGATAGCCAACTGTGACAAAGCTCAAATTTTAGCCGGGTTTGCTTCAGTTCCTCTATTAGAGACGATGAAGCCTAAGAGTTTTCCGGCAGGAACGTCGAAGACGCATTTTTCCGGATTAAGCTTGATGTCGTATGTTCGGAGATTGTCGAACGTGAGCCTCAAGTCGTCTATTCAGGATTCGACGTGTTTGGTTTTAATGACCACATCGTCTACGTATGCCTCCATTGTTTTGCCGATCTATGTCTCCAAGCATTTCTGAATCATGCGTTGATAGGTTGCGCCGGCGTTTTTGAGCCCGAAAGGCATGGTGCTGAAACAGAAGGGGCCGTATGGAGTGATAAATGCCGTTGCGGCTTGATCGGACTCCGCCATCTTAATTTGATGGTATCCGGAGTATGCGTCGAGGAAGCACAGTGAGTCGTGTCCTACGGTAGCGTCGATGATTTGATCGATGCGAGGGAGGGGGAAGGGATCCTTTGGGCAAGCCTTATTAAGGTCCTTGAAGTCGACGCATAGGCGCCAGGATTTGTCCTTCTTTGGTACCATCACCAGGTTTGCTAGCCAGTCCGGATGTTTTATTTCTCAGATGAATCCGGCCTCCAGTAACTTGGCTAGCTCCTCTCCCATAGCTTGTCGCTTAGGCTCAGAGAAGCGCCAAAGGGTTTGCTTGACCGGCTTGAATCCTTTTAGAATGTTAAGGCTATGCTCGGCCAGCCTGCGTGGGATTCCCGGCATGTCTGAAGGATGCCAGGCGAATATGTCCCAATTCTCGCGCAAGAACTCCCGTAATGCGGCGTCTACTGTGTGGTTTAACTGTGCCCCGATGCATGCTATTTTTGTAGGGTCCGTTGGGTGGACTTGGAATTTGACTATCTCATCCGCTGGTTTAAAACAGGTGGACTTGGATCTTTTGTCGAGTATCACGTCGTCCCTGTCCACTGTAGAGCACAGCGCAGTTAATTCTTCGGCCGCGAGGGCTTCGGATAACGCCGCCAGGGCCAGTGCGGCTGTTTTATTTTCGGCGCGGAGTGCTATGTCCAGATCACTAGATAGAGTGATGATTCCATTGGTCCCGGGCATTTTGAGCTTCATGTACCCGTAATGGGGTATAGCTTGGAAGATCGTGAATGCCTCCCGCCCTAGAAGGGCGTGGTATCCGCTATTGAACGGGGCCACTTGGAACGTGATTTCTTCGGACCTATAATTCTCCGGCGTGCCGAATACCACATCTAGTGTGATTTTCCCAGCACATCGTGCCTCCCGACTAGGGATGATTCCTCCCAAGGTCGTGCTGCTTTGCTCAATGCAGCTTTTGTCTATTTCCATTTTTCGAAGAGTCTCCTCATAGATGAGGTTTAATCCGCTGCCGCCGTCAATGAGCACTTCAGTAAGCCGAAAGCCGTCCACAATTGGACTAAGGACCAAGGCGGCTGGTGCTCGGGCCGTTCGGAATTTAGGTTCGTCACTAGCATTGAAGGTGTTAGCTGTATCGCTCCATGGATTTATTGCTGCCATGTGGCAGACTTCGGCAAGGATGCGGAGTGCGCGCTTACGCCTATTATTTGAGGCGAAGGTCTCGAAGACTGTCAATACTGTATTGTTGTTTTCCACGGGATGGTGCTCTGCGGTATTGTTGATGAGGAGATCCTCACCGCTCTTGGCCACCTGCCGGAGTACCCAACACGCTCTAAGGCTGTGTGTTGGCATGGTATCCGCTGTACTGTGAATTTTGCATGGCCCATTAAGCCATCCCTCCAATACGGTTCCACGCCCTATAGTGGGCTTTTGTTTCTTTGTAATTAGATCGGGCGACTTACGAGAGTACACCCTTTTAGTTCGGACGGGGGGTTTTGTGAGAGCCGGAGGATCCCAAAATTTTGTTTGGGTTTTCCAGGCGCTTTCCATCGCATAGTACTTCCGTACTATGGCCACCAAGTCAGTGAAGCGTGCTATGTCACGGCGACTTATGGTGTTGAGGATTCCCCTGTCCGTGCAATTTTTGCAAAAGAATGAAATTGCATCTTCCTCGCGACAGTCCTTAACCTTGCTCATTACAAGGAGGAATCTGGCCCAATAGTGGTGTACTATCTCTTGGGGCTCTTGTCTAATGTGGGAAAGATCACTTATATCTGGGTCGGTGGGTGGATTTAGGTCCGAACCCTGACCCGATCTGAGACCCAGGGGCGGAGGAGTTTCCGAGCTTGGCAGTTCGGGCTCCGGGATGTTGCCCAATAGGTCTGGGCCGCTGCCTGATTCTAGGTTCAAGGCTTGGGCCATGTCCTCCCATAGACGGGTATCCGGCTCGGAGAGCTTGGGAATCCGGACATAGTTTGTCCTCAAGATAGAGGAAGAATCGCTGCGTTGCTCCTCCACCACCGCTATATGATGGGTGACCGGCGGAGAGTTAATCTCCCTTCGGTCGGGTTTAAGCCTGATCCGATTATAGTCCGTAGCGACTCCCAAGGCGGCGATGCGATCCAAGAGCTCGTTCAAGGAAGAGAGCTCCATTGGATCCAACTGCTCGGCGAATTCCGAGCCGACGTGGAGGTTGTTTTCGATGACCCGAGAAGTCATCGTCGGCGCAACGGCCGAACGGGCGGTCATGACGAAACCACCTAGTCGGAGAGTTTGGCCTATAGCCAGGGCTCCCCCAGAGGTGATGATGTCCTTGACAACAAGACGAGCCATCCAGCCTTATGATGACGGCACAGTGGAACTCTCAATGAAAGCACCAATGTCGGTGTCAAAACCGGCGGATCTCGGGTAGGGGGTCCCAAACTGTGCGTCTAAGGCGGATGGTAACAGGAGGCGGGGGACACGATGTTTACCTAGGTTTGGGCCCTCTCAATGGAGGTAATACCTTACTACCTGCTTGATTGATGTTGATGATATGAGTATTACAAGAGTTGATCTACCACGAGATCTTAGAGGCTAAACCCTAGAAGCTAGCCTATGGTATGATTGTTCTTGTCCTACGGACTAAACCCTCTGGTTTACATAGACACCGGAGGGGGCTAGGGTTACACAGAGTTGGTTACAAGGGAGGAGATCTACATATCCGTATTGCCAAGCTTGCCTTCCATGCCAAGGAGAGTCCCATCCAGACACGGGACGAAGTCTTCAATCTTGTATCTTCATAGTCCAACAGTCCAGCTAAAGTATATAGTCCGGCTGTCCGAGGACCCCCTAATCCAGGACTCCCTTAGGCATAGCTATCGATCTGTTCAAGGTGGCCAATCGAGCTGGCATGCAGCGCGAAGCCGCCGAACACAAAAAGTTGACCAGGAAGGAAGGTTTCCCCGGAAATAGCTTCGTTGGTGATGTTCAAACGAGCCATTCAACCTTCTGTTGATGGCACAGTGGAACTCTCAATGAAAGCACCAATGTTGGTGTCAAAACCGGCTGATCTCAAGTAGGGGGTCCCGAACTATGCGTCTGAGGATCGAAGGTAACAGGAGACGGGGGACACGATGTTTACCCAGGTTCGGGCCCTCTTGATGGATGTAATACCCTACTTCCTGCTTGATTGACTTTGATGAGTATAGGGGTTACAAGAGGTTATGTACCTCGAGATCGTAATGGCTAAACCCTAGATGTCTAGACTATATGGTTCGTGATTATTGCCTCTACGGACTAAACCCTTCGGTTTATATAGACATCGGAGGGGCCTAGGGTTGTACAGAGTCGGTTTACACAGAAAGGAAACTTCACATCTAGCCGCCAAGCTTGCTATCCACACAAAGGAGAGTCCCATCTGGACACGGGGGCAGGCCTTCTATCTTGTATCTTCACGGCCCATCAGTCAGGCCCATATCACAAAGCCCAGATGCCCGAGGACCCCATAATCCAAGACTCCCTCAGCTTGCGTCACCCGAACCTCATTAGGTGGGCGCTTGCATAGGAATCTCCGCTCCTCAGGAGCCAGCCTGAGGAGGCTCCTCCCTCCTGAGGTCTTGGCGTCGTCCGCCTCATGAGGCTTGGCCCCTCAGGTCTTGTCTTGAGGGTGCTGAAGAAGGGCCGTACCAGACCATCGATGGAGCCACGCCGTGGGCTGTAGGCAGGCAAGTCTGGGTATCCCGGTTCCCAGAATGCCGATAGTAGCCCCCGGGCCCAAGGCGCGCTCGGACTTGGCTTCAAGGCGAAGCAAAAGGGCAAGGGTGAAGCCCCGCAGGCCCCAATCACCTGCGGACCGGGTCGACGCATGGCGCTTGTCGGTGTCAAAATCGGCGGATCTCGGGTAGGGGGTCCCGAACTGTGCGTCTAAGGCGGATGGTAACAGGAGGCGGGGGACACGATGTTTACCCAGGTTCGGGCCCTCTCTATGGAGGTAATACCCTACTTCCAGCTTGATTGATCTTGATGATATGAGTATTACAAGAGTTGATGTACCACGAGATCGTAAAGGCTAAACCCTAGAAGCTAGCCTATGGTATGATTGTTGTTCTTCGGACAAAACCCTCTGGTTTATATAGACACCGGAGGGTGCTAGGGTTACACAGAGTTGGTTACAAGGGAGGAGATCTACATATCCGTATTGCCAAGCTTGCCTTCCACGCCAAGGAGAGTCCCATCCGGACACGAGACGAAGTCAACAATCTTGTATCTTCATAGTCCAACAGTCCGGCTAAAGTATATAGTCCGGCTGTCCGAGGACCCCCTAATCCAGGACTCCCTCAGTAGCCCCCGAACCAGGCTTCAATGACGATGAGTCCGGCGCGCAGATTGTCTTCGGCATTGCAAGGCGGGTTCTCCTCCAAATTCTGAGTACCTGTCGAGTAGCGTCCGGCTTCCCATGAATGTCGCACTCCTTGGCTTCTGCGCCTAATAATGGCTATCCTCCACGCGTCAAGCGAATGCGAGAAGTCGGGGCATTTTTACACTCGCCACCCTAACCTTGTAAGTAAATCGTCTATTTAAGGAGGCGGGGATCCTCAGATCCAGATCACACCATCCTCCCACAGCGAGTATCCATCAGAGCGCACCCGAAAAGGTCCATCCCATCATGGTCGGCCATCGCAGCTCCTCCTCTCGCTCCCGTAGCCCTAAGCCAGGCAATTGGAAGAAGTGTTCCGTCCCTCACAGCCAATTAGTAGAGTTACAGACCCAGGGATTCCTCCCTCCAGCGTATATGGTCCCCGTTCGAGCCGGACTCGCCACCTACAATGGTGGGGAGCAAGCGGAGTGCTTTCCCAACCCATCCAAGGGGGAGCGGGTATGCCTTGTCCCTTACTTATTAAGGGGCCTCGGATTTCCAATCCATCCGTTCCTTCGCGGGCTCCTGGAGTTCAACGGCCTCCAGCTGCATAACTTTACTCCCGCCTCCATATTACACGTCGCTGGCTACGTCGCCCTTTGCGAGCTGTTTTTGGGCTGCGAAGCTCATTTTGAGCTATGGAAGAGGCTATTCTGCCTCGTACCCCGTACACAGGAGGGGTCAATATATCAACTGGGCGGAGCCGAAATATGGCGCATTGCCGGGACCGGATACCTGTCCGGTACTCCGAAGAAGACATCCGAAGACTGGCCTTCGGAGTGGTTTTATATGGAGGACATCCCCCTTCCGGACCCTATTCGGATGGGCCTTCCTGAGTTCGACAATGCTCCCTTGAAGAAACCCCGCAACTGGCGCCCTTGGAGCCCTCAGAAGGAAGATAACGGAGAAGTCTTTTACCTGATGGGCCGGATACAGACGCTGGCCAAGTCAGGATTGACAGTAACCGAGGTTATGTCAATATGTATAATGCTGGGGGTGTAGCCACTTCAATATCGGGGGCAACCGATGTGGCACTTCAATGGAGAAGATGATGCCACCCGCTGCGGCCGTAAGGGACCGGACTCAGTCGCTGCCCTAGCAAAAATTTTGTTCGACTTGTACAAAGGAGAGGAAGAGGAGTTCATCCGCATTAAGCCACGGGATGGATTCTCCATGTACAAACCCCCAAGCTGGGTGAGCTGCTACTTTTTACTCCAAACCTTCCCGCATTCTTCGTCACAAGTATTAACCTTGCCATTTCATAGCAGGAACTGCGAAAAGCTGTAAGGGAGGTCCATAGCCCGCCTCCACAACCGGAGGACCCTGACCGGGCCCTCGACCCCCGACTCGAAGAAGATCCGGACACATTTGTGGAGCTTATTGACAGGAAGTTTTATCAATTAAGCTGCGACGGTGCCATGGTGGCCATCGTAGCCGATTATCCGAGACTGCTCCCCGCATCGCATGTAAGTAAAACCGGAGTCCTAACTTCCAAGAAGGATCCCTTTTTCTTTACTTCACCTACCGCACACATATGGTGTCTTACAGGGAAGGCCCTCGGGACGCCATGCCGAACCCGCAGTGACTCACCAACAAGGGGCACCGAAGCCGGGTAAGCTTAAAAGGAAGGCGGTCAGGACTGAGACGCCGTCGCAGAGGTATGAAAAAGAACCCCGCTCCGTGGTTGTCGTCTTTTAAAATATAATAACGCCCATGTTTCCTAGTAGGAAAAACGCTCGCCGGACTATATCCGGAGAGGTTGCCGACCACGCCTCCACCAGTCGGGCTCCATAGCCGGATTTAGCGGCGGATGCTAACATGGGGCCAACGCCGGATGTTCGTCCTACAGAGGATGCGGATAGGCTGTCCGCTACAAATTCCGAAGTGGAGAGCGCCATGAATCACAGCCGTCGCCGGGCCGTACTCCGTGACGCTTGTTTCTCCCAAGAGGCGTTTGATGCCTTCAACTCAGGAGATGCGTACATCCGAGCTGCTCAAAATGGACTTGCCAGAGCCACGGACCAGTATGTAAAGGATATACGGGTAAGAAAATCTAATAATTATGTATATCAGTAGCCCCTGAGACTTGAAACAGTTGGCACAACTGATTTAAGGATCATTGTTTGCATAGGTTCTTACGGAGAAGAATACCTCGTTGTCTCAAGAGCTGGAGGAGTGCAAAGCCCAGCTTCAGGCCGCAGTTGCCGCAGTGAAGGAGTCCGAGAAGGCCCCATCTGGTAACACTTGTTTCCATTGCAAAGAATGTCATGTACCAGGTAGTATGCGGCATGCGTGCAAATCTAACAATAGATTCTGCAGATGAATCCGGAGGACGTGCGAGGGGATGAGCAACATGCTAAACGACAGCTAAAGACCGGCGAGCGCGTGCTTACACGGGTTAGGCGGGAGAAAAACGATCTCCAAGACGCCAATATCCGGCTGGGCGTTGAACTGAAAGATGTTCGAGCCCAACTTGCTGACTCCGTAAAGGAGAATAAGAGGCTAGGATGCGGCATTTTCAGTAAGTGCTTGAACGAACTTTTAAATAGTTCGGCGAAAAAACCGGCTGACAGAGTTATATCTGTAGGTATGCTGACGGGTCGTCCCGCCGAGGAAATGCCCGGATCTGCAAGTGATCTTCTGCCAGAGCTCTCCCAACTGCACGAACAAGTTCGACAGGTGATGCAGGGCATTACCCAAGCATTGTGGCCATCCGCCTCCCTGCCAGGAGAAATGGGGAAGCTTGTGGAGAAGCTCAAGGGAGCGCGGCGGCGCTTCCGATTATGGAAGATATCAGCCTGCCGACAAGGTGCAAGGGAAGCCTGGGCCATGGTGAAGACGCGATATACCAAGGCTGACCCGAACCACATGGCTGAGGTCGGACCTGTGGGGTCTGATGGGAAAGAGATCCCCGTCAGTTTGGTGTATGACCAGGTAGAGTTAGCCGCAAAGTATTCCCAACAAGATTGTAGGCTAGACAGCCTGTTGGATGGTATAGAAGAGGAATTTAGTCAGTCTAAGTGACTGTGTACCTCAAGTGACATGTATTGTCCCTAGCCGGATTGTAAATCATTTGTCATGGCGGACCTTTTCGCTTTGACCTCCGGACCCGACAGTCCGGAGTGTATTTGAATACCCGCTTAGTTATGTGAAAACCGGGGCATGCGTGGAAACCAGGCGTAGGGGTCATAAGTGCTTGAACAGACAAGTACCCAACTAGCTATGTTATATTACATGGATAGTAAGAAACATCTTCCAGGGAGTATAGTTCCGTTAAGGGTTCCTTTCCATGGCTACGCATGCATTAATGTGCATGTCTGAACTGCGAAAAGAGACGCAGGATATAAACATCTGGGGGCATGTAGTACAATAAATAAAAAATCGTCCTTTGTTCACCGACCGAATATTCCCTTAAGAACGCTAGCTCTCGGCTTCAGCCAGTCTGAGGTACACATCCGGCTGACCCGGTAGTAACAATCGTAGAGGTGCTCCCCTTATGCCCTAGCCGAATTAACGGGAACGTAGGGCATAAAAACAAGAGCCAGGCAACCCAGCTTGACCAAAACTTAAGTCATATCGATGCATATAATGGCGAAAAAAGGTACATGTGAAAAGTAACACATGTGTGGGGCCTAGAGCCCGGAGCGTAGCTATATTAAGCTTCTGTATAAGAAGCCCCCAGGTATCATGAGCGCGGCTAGCGCGTCAAGATTGTGTAGTCAAGACACATTTTAACCTTGTAAGGCCTCGAAGAAAAAAAGGGAAGAAAGAAAGAAAAGGCAGATAACGAATATATAAAAAATTGACAGAGTTAAGGAGACGAACATAGAGTCCGGCACTAGGCGTAGAACCTTCGGAGTCTGGCAGCGTTCCATGGGTTTGGCTCGAGTCGATTGTCCGATGCATCCCACAGACGGTACGCTCCACCGGCCACCACTTGGTCAATAACGAAGGGACCTTCCCATTTGGGCTTGAGCTTGTTCTTTTCTTCTCCGGTAGGCGTAGAACGAGTTCGCCAACGTTATAAGTTTTGGCCCGTACTTCTCTGCTTTGATACCTTCGAGCCTGTTGCTGATAGAATGCGGAACGGGCTGTTGCCACGTCACGCTCCTCCTCCAGGGCGTCCAAACTGTCCTGCCGATCAAGCTCGGCTTCTTTCTCTTCATACATGCGCACTCTAGGTGAGTCATGAATTATGTCGTAGGGCAGTACCGCCTCTGCGCCGTACACCATGAAAAACGGTGTGTATCCGGTAGTGCGATTCGGTGTGGTCCGCAGCCCCCATAGTACGGAGTCGAGCTCCTCTACCCAGTGCGTATCGGATTCCTTCAAGGATCGCACTAATCTGGGTTTAATGCCGCTCATGCTAAGACCATTTGCTCGCTCGACTTGACCGTTAGTTTGCGGGTGATAGACAAAAGCATAATCGAGCTTGATGCCCATGTTGCTGCACCAAAGTTTTACCTCGTCGGCTGTAAAGTTCCAGCCATTATCGGTGATGATGCTCTGGGGAACGCCATAACGTTGTACAACCCCAGATATGAAGTCTATCACTGGTCCGGATTCGGCCGTTTTAACTGGTTTGGCTTCTATCCATTTGGTGAATTTGTCCACCGTGACCAATAGGTATTTTTTCTTATGGCTTCCCCCTTTAAGGGGTCCGACCATATCAAGCCCCCAGACCGCAAAGGGCCAAGTGATGGGGATTGTTTGGAGAGCGGTAGGTGGCATATGGCATTGGTTTGCGAAAAGCTGGCAACCGACGCAACATTGAACGAGGTCCTGTGCGTCTGCCCGGGCTGTTGGCCAATAAAAACCTGTACGGAAGGCCTTGCTTACAAGGGCCCGAGCTGCGGCGTGGTGGTCGCCAAGTCCAGGATGAATTTCTGCCAAAAGTTGTCATCCTTCCTCTTCGGAGATGCACCTTTGAAGGACTTCGGTAGCGCTTTTCTTATAAAGCTCGCCCTTGTGGACCTCGTAGGCTTTAGACCGTCGCACAA
The DNA here is from genome assembly GCF_018294505.1 of Triticum aestivum. Classification (NCBI taxonomy): domain Eukaryota; kingdom Viridiplantae; phylum Streptophyta; class Magnoliopsida; order Poales; family Poaceae; genus Triticum; species Triticum aestivum. Next base: position 23,252,117 of record NC_057805.1, read on the forward strand.
TGCAACGTGCCTCGTTTGGGTCCTCAGGTAGTTCCTGCCTAGTTAGGTAAGCCAAGAAGGGTTCTGTCCATGGGGCGACGACGGCCATAATCACGTGGGCCGAAGGTGTTATTTCGGTGGCAGAGCCTCCGATTATGTCAGAGTGTTCGGTGTCTGGTGTTGTGGCCAGGTCCGGACTATTGTTACCGGTCTCTCCTTCCCATACCACTGATGCCTTAAACAGCCTTTCCAAGAAGATATTAGGTGGGACAGGGTCGCGCTTAGCGCCGATGCGGGCGAGGATATCCGCCGCTTGATTGTTTTCTCGGACCACATGGTGGAAATCGAGCCCCTCGAACCGAGCTGACATTTTGAGGATGGCGTTGCTATAAGCCGCCATTTTTGGATCCTTGGCATCGAAGTCTCCATTTATTTGAGATATTGCGAGGTTCGAGTCCCCACGGACCTCCAGGCGTTGAATGCCCATGGAGACTGCCATCCGGAGACCATGTAACATGGCCTCATATTCTGCTGCGTTGTTGGAGTATGTGTATAATATTTGGAGTACGTATTGGACTGTATCTCCGGTGGGGGATGTCAGGACGACACCAGCCCCCAGACCAGCCAGCATTTTAGAGCCGTCAAAGTGCATGATCCAATTGGAGTACGCGCCATACTCTTTAGGGAGTTCGGCATCTGTCCATTCGGCGACGAAGTCAGCCAGTACTTGTGACTTAATGGCTCGCCGTGGTTTGTATGTTATGTCCAACGGGAGGAGCTCAATAGCCCATTTAGCAATCCGGCCCGTGGCCTCGCGGTTGTTTATTATGTCATTGAGTGGTACTTCAGAGGCCACCGTAATTGAACACTCTTGAAAGTAGTGTCGTAGTTTCCGGGATGCCATGAAGACCGCGTATGCTATCTTTTGATAATGTGGGTACCGTGATTTGCATGGAGTGAGGACAGTGGATACATAGTATACCGGCTTTTGAAGCGGGAACTTATGTCCGTTCGTCTCTCGTTCGACGACGAGCACTGCGCTTACAACTTGGTATGTTGCCGCTATATATAAGAGCATCGGTTCGCCGACATTTGGCGCGGCCAATATTGGGTTTGTGGCCAAAACGGCTTTTATTTCTTCTAATCCGGCCGTGGCCGCATCCGTCCACTCGAAGTGTTCGGTGCGTCGAAGAAGGCGATAAAGAGGCAGTGCCTTTTCTCCTAATCGGGAGATGAAGCGACTTAAGGCAGCCACGCATCCAGTTAGTTTCTGGATTTGCTTGAGGTCTGTTGGGATGGCCAACTGTGACACAGCTCGGATTTTAGCCGGATTTGCTTCGATTCCTCTGTTGGAGACGATGAAGCCTAAGAGCTTTCCGGCGGGCACGCCGAAGACGCTTTTTTCTGGACTGAGCTTAATGTCGTATGTTCGGAGATTGTCGAACGTGAGCCTCAAGTCGTCTATTAAGGATTCGACGTGTCTGGTTTTAATGACCACATCGTCTACGTATGCCTCCACTGTTTTGCCGATCTGTGTCTCCAAGCATGTCTGAATCATGCGTTGATAGGTTGCACCGGCGTTTTTGAGCCAGAAAGGCATGGTGTTAAAACAGAAGGGGCCATATGGAGTGATAAATGCCATTGCAGCTTGATCAGACTCCGCCATCTTAATTTGATGGTATCCGGAGTATGCGTCGAGGAAACACAATGAGTCGTGTCCTGCGGTAGCGTCAATAATTTGATTGATGCGAGGGAGGGGGAAGAGATCCTTGGGGCAAGCCTTGTTAAGGTCCTTTAGAATGTTAAGGCTATGCTCGGCCAGCCTACGTGGGATTCCTGGCATGTCTGAAGGATGCCAGGCGAAGATGTCCCAATTCGCAAGCAAGAACTCCTGTAGCGCGGCGTCTACTATGGGGTTTAACTGTACCCCAATGGATACTGTTTTTGTAAGGTCCGTTGGATGGACTTGGAATTTGATTATTTCATCCGCAGGTTTAAAACAGGTGGACTTGGATCTTTTGTCAAGTATCACGTCGTCCATGTCCACTATGGAGCGCAGCGCAGTTAATTCTTCGGCCGCGAGGGCCTCGGATAACGCCTCGAGGGCCAGTGCGGCTGTTTTATTTTCGGCGCGGAGTGCTATGTCCAGATCACTAGCTAGAGTGATGATTCCATTGGGCCCGGGCATTTTGAGCTTCATGTACCCGTAATGGGGTATAGCTTGGAAGATCATGAATGCCTCCCGCCCTAGAAGGGCGTGGTATCCGCTATTGAACGGGGCCACTTGGAACGTGATTTCTTCGGACCTATAATTCTCCGGTGTGCGGAATACCACATATAGTGTGATTTTCCCAGCACATCGTGCCTCCCGACTAGGGATGATTCCTCTCAAGGTCGTGCTGCTTTGCTCAATGCCGCTTTTGTCTATTTCCATTTTCGAAGAGTCTCCTCATAGATGAGGTTTAATCCGCCGCCACCGTCCATGAGCACTTTAGTAAGCCAGAAGCCATCCACAATTGAACTAAGGACCAAGGCGGCTGGTGCTCGGGCTGTTCGGAATTTAGGTTCGTCACTAGCATTGAAGGTGATAGCCGTATCGCTCCATGGATTTATTGCTGCCACGTGGCAGACTTCGGCAAGGCTGTGGAGTGCGCGCTTACGCCTATTATTTGAGGCGAAGGTCTTGAAGACCGTCAATACTATATTGTTGTTTTCCACGGGATGGTGCTCTGCGGTATTGTTGATGAGGAGATCCTCACCGCTCTTGGCCACCTGCCGGAGTACCCAACACGCTCTAACGCTGTGTGTTGGCATGGTATCCGCTGTACTGTGAATTTTGCATGGCCCATTAAGCCATCCCTCCAATACGGTTCCACGCCCTGTAGTGGGTTTTGTTTCTTTGTAATTGGATCGGGCAACTTACAAGAGTACACCCTTTTAGTTCGGACGGGGGGTTTTGTGAGAGCCGGAGGATGCCAAAATTTTGTTTGGGTTTTCCAGGCGCTTTCCATCGCACAGTACTTCCGCACTATGGCCGCCAAGTCAGCAAAGTGTGCTATGTCATGGTGACTTATGGCGTTGAGGATTCCCCTGTCCGTGCAATTTTTGCAAAAGAATGAAATTGCGTCTTCCTCGCGATAGTCCTTAACCTTGCTCATTACAAGGAGGAATCTAGCCCAATAGTGGTGTACTGTCTCTTGGGGCTCTTGTCTAATGTGGGAAAGATCACTTATATCTGGGTGGGTGGGTGGATTTAGGTCCGAACCCTGACCCGATCTGAGACCCAGGGGCGGAGGAGTTTCCAAGCTTGGCAGTTCGGGCTCCGGGATGTTGCCCAATTGGTCTGGCCCACTGCCTGATTCTTGGTTCAAGGCTTGGGCGATGTCCTCCCGTAGACGGGTATCCGGCTCGGAGAGCTCGGGAATCCGGACATAGTTTGTCCTCAAGATAGAGGAAGAATCGCTACGTTGCTCGTCCACCATCGCTATCTGATGGTTGATCAGCGGAGAGTTAATCTCCCTTTGGTCGGGTTTAAGCCCGATCCGATTATAGTCCGTAGCGACTCCCAAGGCGGCGATGCGATCCAAGAGCTCGTTCAAGGAAGAGAGCTCCATTGGATCCAACTGCTCGGCGAATTCCGAGTCGGAATGGAGGCTGTTTTTGATGACCCGAGAAGTCATCGTCAGCGCAACGGCCGAACGGGCGGTCATGATGAAACCGCCTAGTCGGAGAGTTTGGCCTACAGCCAGGGCTCCCCCAGAGGTGATGTTGTCCTTGACAACGAGACGAGCCATCCAGCCTTATGATGACGGCACAGTGGAAATCTCAATAAAGCACCAATGTCGGTGTCAAAACCGGCGGATCTCGGGTAGGGGGTCCCGAACTGTGCGTCTAAGGCGGATGGTAACAGGAGGCGGGGGACACAATGTTTACCCAGGTTCGATCCCTCTCTATGGAGGTAATACCCTACTTCCTCCTTGATTGATCTTGATGATATGAGTATTACAAGAGTTGATCTACCACGAGATCATAAAGGCTAAACCCTAGAAGCTAGCCTATGGTATGATTGTTGTTCTACGGACTAAACCCTCCAGTTTATATAGACACCGGAGGGGGCTAGGGTTACACAGAGTTGGTTACCAGGGAGGAGATCTACATATCTGTATTGCCAAGCTTGCCTTCCACGCCAAGGAGAGTCCCATCCGGACACGGGACGAAGTCTTCAATCTTGTATCTTCATAGTCCAACAATCCGGCTAAAGTATATAGTCCGGCTGACCGAGGACCCCCTAATCCAGGACTCCCTCAGCGCTTGATGGGACGTGGGTGTTCCACTTCCCCACGCTGCCTCGGCAACCGTCCGACTTGACAACTGCATGTTGCATGCAGAAAAACCATCATTACTCGAGATCATGGGAGGCCGGCGGTTGGCCTTCCTCCGGCTATAAATGGGAGAGGGGGCGGAACCCCCTTCTCATCTTTGTCTTCGCGCTGCTTGCTCCTCCTTCTTCCTTTCCATCCCACCATCTTGCCAGTGAAAATCCATGGCACCAGTGAGAACGTTTTCCACTGCGGAAAAGGGTAAAACCCCTCAGGTGGAACCTGAGCTGCTCCCGCCGAAGAAGAGGCCTGATTGCTCTCATGCTCCCGTCGCGGAGCCCATGGTGACGCAGCCTTGGCATGAACGGGCTCCACCGGGCTTCCCGGTCCCCGTGTACGCCCGCGCGCAGAGCCCCGCGCACAGGAGCGGCGGCCAGCGCTACGAGGAGTGGGACCGCGGAGGAGAACAGGCGGTGGTTGCACGGCCACCCCACTCGCAGACCCACACCGAAGGCACGGCCCACGAGTTTTTGGTGTGGGCGGCAATGCCGCCACGCACATGGATCCGACTCCCCGATCCCTCGCAAAGGAGATACCACCGAGGGGGCCTGTGGAGTTGTGGCTGCAGCACGACGGATGCTGCGACCAAACATCAGAAGCAGAGGTCGAGGTCGTCAATTCCAGCGACGTCTTCATGACTCGAGGATGGGGTGCGATCACCCATGCCTGCCACCTGGAGGGAGGTCACGCCATTCACTTCGAGTACGATAGGGCGTCATTACTCTTCTTCAAGGTCTTCAGCGAGGATGGTCGGCGCCTGGGATGCTGCTCCGAGGGAGGTGGTCGAGGCGACGAGGCCGGCGGCGGCGAACTTGCCCTTGGCCTTGTCCGTGATTCTTCCAACAGCAGCAGCGCCTCCTCAGGGCATGTCTCGAGTGACGACTACAGCTACGAGCCGCCACGTCACCGCAGCCGAGCCTAGTGGGCGCAGGTGCCGGCTTGACATTGTGGACAATGTCGTTTAGGCCGCAGTCCTCGGGAGACCCTCTTCGTTTTGCTTCGTTCCTATAGGAAACCATGTAGGGCCCTGATGTAACGCCCACAATGCGGCTATATCTCCCACGTGTCGAGGCACGACTTAGAGGCATAACCGCATTGTGGTTTTGTCACAAGAAGGGTCATCTTCACACGATCCCATGTAATGAACAAGAATGGGATAAAGAGTTGGCTTACAATCGCCACTTCACACAATACATAAATAAAACATACATCATTCAGAGATACACACATAGGTCCGACTACGGAACCAAAAGAGAAGAAGACAACCCAACTGCTAGATCCCCGATCGTCCCAACTGGGCTCCACTACTGATCATCAGGAAAAGACACATAGTAACGACCACGTTCCTCGTCGAACTCCCACTTGAGATCGACGCCGTCATCTGCACTGGCATCGTCGGCACCTGCAACTGTTTTGGAAGAATCTGTGAGTCACGGGGACTCAGCAATCTCACACCCGCGAGATCAAGACTATTTAAGCTTGTAGGAAGAGGATGAGGTAATGAGGTGGAGCTGCAGCAAGCACTAGCATATATGGTGGCTAACATACGCAAATAAGAGCGAGAAGAGAAGCAACGGAACGGTCGTGAACTAGCAATGATCAAGAGGTAATGAAGAGAAGCTCTCACGGTCAACGAAGGATAAACCTTCTCCCAGGAAGACCCGATCAGTCTCGAAATCCCGGTTTACAAGACATTTCGACAATGGTAAAACAAGACCAGCAAAGCCGCCCGATGTGCCGACAAATCCCGATAGGAGCTGCACATATCTCGTTCTCAGGGCACACCGGATGAGACATCCTACGAGTAAAACCAGACCTCGAGTTTCCAGGAGGGGGCCCCGCAGTCTGCTCAGTTCGGACCAACACTCGAAGGAGCACTGGCCCGGGGGGGTTAAAATAAGATGACCCTTGAGTCTGCAGAACCCAAGGGAAAGGGGATAGGTGGTAGCAAAATGGTAAAACCAAGGTTGGGCCTTGCTGGAGGAGTTTTATTCAAAGCGAACTGTCAAGGGGGTCCCATAAATCACCCAACCGCGTAAGGAACGCAAAATCAAGGAACATAACACCGGTATGACGGAAAATAGGGCGGCAAGAGTGGAACAAAACACCAGGCATAAGGCCGAGCCTTCCACCCTTTACCAAATATATAGATGCATTAATGAAACAAGAGATATTGTGATATCCCAACATAAACATAATCCAACATGGAGCAATCTTCATCTTCACCTGCATCTAGCAATGCTATAAGAGGGGCTGAGCAAAAACGGTAACATAGCCAAACAACGGTTTGCTAGGAAGGGTGACAAAGGTTAGAGGTTCATGGCAATTAGGGAGGCTTGAAAAGCAAGTGGTAGGTAGCACGGCATAGCAATAGAGCGAACAGCTAGCAAGCAAAGATAGAAGTGATTTCGAGGGTATGGTCATCTTGCCTGAGATCCCGCAAGGAAGAAGAACGAGTCCATGAAGAAGACAAACAGACAGAGTCGAACGAATCCTCACAACTTCAGAAAGAAACCGAAGCTAACGAGAGAAGCAACCCGGAAAGAAACAAACAACATAGTAAACAACCACCACATACACATGGCATGATGCAAAAACAAATATGATGCATGTCCGGTTTAAATATGCAAGGCATGGCAAAGTGCAACAAACAACACTACAAATTAAGTGGAGCTCAATATGCAACGAGTTGCATATTGACGAAACACCACATTTAATTATTTAGTTCGCTCTTGTTTAAGTAACCAACAATATTAAATGTTGTTAACCATGGCAAGGGGTGAAGCATATGGAAACTATCTATGAATGCAAGTTAAAATGAGGCCGGAAATAACAAACGACAATGCCGGAAAATCCTCATGTCATTTAGCAATTTTTAATGTAAACATCAATTTTAAACATTTAAATGTTGTTAACATGATGCGAATGACATATGCAAGGTATATGCAATTTTATGAAAACGTTGATATGAGCATGTTATGGAGCATTTGTTACCGTGGTGGAACGAAAAAGGGTGCCACGGCAACGAATCCGAAAATGATGTCACGGCAACATATCGGTTCCGGTAGTTCACGGAGATACCGGTGCAAAAGGAAGTGTGGCGTGAGCGTGTCATGCAAGATGGTGGGGGATCCCGGTTACCGGGTTCCCACGGTACGATGGTATGGCAACGAGGAGGAACATGGAATGACAACTCGAAAACGGTGCAACCACGAGCATCTCATACAACACACATGCATTCGTTCACGGGCGTCGTCTCGGGGTTATACCTTTGAAGCGTGCGTTTCGGAACGGATCAAGTTCGGTACGAGGTAGAGGAAGTAGTCGTTCTCGCGACGGTAGTGGAAGTAGCGGTACACGCGGAGGTAGTCGAACTTGACGGTTCCGTTACACGGGTCTTCGGCGACGGTAGTGGAAGTAGTGGCACACGTTCGTTTTCGGAGAGGTACTTGACGAATCCAAGTCTTCGGGGAGACGGTAGTTGTACACGGGTCGTATAGGAACTTGACGAAACCCAAGGCTATGGTTGCGGTACATTTCATTGGTATTCGAGCATTGACGATCCGGAGAGGGTACTTGGCGAACAACGGTCGTCGTGGTACTTGTGTCTTGTGGAACTTGGCGATCCGGAGAGGCAGCAAAACATAGTCGACCTTGTCGTTTCAGTGTTTTAGTCTTGCCGGTGGTGTACTTGTCGAATTCCACGCTCGATGACTGTTGGACTTGGCGTCAACAGCAACAGGGCGCGATGCAGGAACTTGGCGCGATGCAGGGGCGACGGCCGCAGGACTTGGCGCGTGGAGGAGGCTTGTTCCGAGCGGGACTGGCCTGTCCTAGCGGGCTGCTCGCCGGCGAGGTAGATGCGTATGATGCGGCCGTCCGGGCGAAGAGATGAGCACGGGGTCGGGCGCTGCTGCGGGGAGCTCGTCTCCCGTGCGGCTTCGGCGTGAGGGAGTCAGGAGGTCGAGGAGGCAGGGGCGCGACGGGGTGGCCTGAAGGTCGAGGTCGCCGGCGGGTTCACTGGCACGGCGCGAGGAGGACTCGGGAGGCCCTCTCCATGGGTGCTCAGGCGAAGGAGCTCCGGTGGGGCAGCGCGATGCAGGCGGGGAGAGGTGGCCGCGGCAGGGTCAGGAGAAGCCGGCGTGGTCGCGCTCACCATCGGCAGAGGACGGCGCGCGGGGCTCTGCTCCTCTCTGTGTGTGGCGGCGAGGGTGACCGGGAGCAGGGCTTCGGGCGCCATGGGAGGCAAGGTGTGGGCGCAGGAGGAAGGACGAGTGAGGGGAACGAGAGGAGGGAGACGGGGATCGGGCGCGATGGGAGATGGGGTCGGGCACTGGCGGCGGAGGAGGGACGAGAGGGAGAGATCGAGAGGAGGGAAGATGGGCTAGGGTTAGGTGGGGCACCGACTGGGACTAGGCCTGGGAGGCTTGGCTGGGCTGCGGAGAAGGATGGGCCGGCCTGGGCCGACTGCTGGAGAAGGCCGTGCTGTGGCCAACAGGAGGCCCAAGTGGCCGGCTAGGGGGGGTCTCTCCCTTATTTCTTTGGCAGAAAATAAATAGAGAAAAGGAAAAGAAAGAGAGGGTTAGAGAAGGAATTTGCGCACGCGGACAATTCTCCCGGAATCACAAAAATGCGGTTGATCCAGGAAAAATAGAAGTGGCCTGATTAGACGATATAAATTCAAATGCATTTGAATTTAATTCAAATGATTTGAAGGAAGTGAGGGTTGGGAAGGTCCAAAAATGTTCGGATTTTTGGTGGAGCTCCGGAATAAGATGAAAAAATATAATGCGAGGTTGGAGACCAAGAATTAAGATAACAAAGGCATTGGGATATTTGCAAGTGTGTTCCGGTTAATTCCCAAACTAATGGAATATTTATGGTAGCTCCATAAATATTAGGAGGATATGTTATAAAGAGAAATCACCATGTGAACTCCCTCGATTTAAATGGATCGAAGATCCATGCAATTTATTTAGGTGGTTTTTATGCAAAGATTAATGACATGATGGCATGATGACATGATGCAATGCAAAAATAAAAGAGCAAGCACCAGAAAGAACACTCGGTGATCACGAGAATAAGGAAGTCTTCTGAAGCGTCGGTCTCGGGGCGTTACAACACTCCACCACTACAAGAGGATCTCGTCCCGAGATCTAGGATGGCACCGGAGAAAAGCGGAAGAGGAAGAGGTAAAACAAATTGCTTCTCCGACAATTGAATGAAACCAAAGGACCTTGAGAGGTCGCAAAGCTTGAAGAAATGACACGACGGAGGTGAACAAAATTTACAACATTCCGTTCAGCAAGGGGAACAAGGACCATTGCGAGAGCCTTTGTAGGTTGAAGGACATGAAACAAGTGCTTAACGGATCAAAAGGAGTATGAAAGCACACCGGTAGAAAAGAGAAACAAGGAACACCATGTGAACCTTGAGGTTAATTGACACGATAGATATTTAAACCACACCGGTTAAAACAAGATAGGGAAGGAATAAGAATGATATAATTTGGGCAGCACTCCGACTGTAAATGGAAGGAATTGAACATGAACTTGACAAGATGAGAGGATACTCCATGAAATTACCAACACATTGCCTCTGGAACTAATGAAAGAATGACACAAGGGGTAAGAAAAATTTCAGGCCGCACTCCAATTTAGGAAGGAGACAAAACTTGATAAGATGAGAGAACTCGAATGAAAACACAACACTCCGGCTAAACGGACGAGAAAGGAAAAATTACATGATCTTGACAAAACAAGATGATTGGTCGAAGAGAGCAACATCACAAAGCCTTTGGGACGAACGAATAGAAGATAGATCGTCGGAATAAGATAACGAAGAATAAAATGATAACTTCCACAACAATTGAATTTGGGAAGCATCCTTCCAAGAAGGTTAGAACGAAGTTGTTGGAAAACCAACAACGAAAAGAACAAGCTTGTAGTGGGCTTATGGAAAACTTCTCAAAATTATGAGGTGACAACCCGCCACTTACGGAAACAAATGATTGGATTGATATCAACAAGGAGATGAAAACTTCTACACCGAGACGAGAAGGAGAAAATTTGGATCATTGATAACCACCACAAATAGCTACATTCCTTAGGGAAGGCTTTAGGTGAATTATAACCCAATATAACTCCAACAAAAAGATTGATTGGTTGAAAGGATCTCTTGAATGAAGAGAAAATGATGGGTTTAATTATCTCATTCTTGACAACTTGTGAATCATGAAACGCGAACTCAAATGTCAAGAATAACATAACACCACCTCAGAAGATAAGAGAGAAAGAATAGCACTTCGGAATGCAAGATGAAGAATGCTTAAACTCCTCAAAACAAACATGTGCTGAACACCATGTTTATTTTAGAGTATAGCTTGACGGATCATAACTCCGAGAGAAATCTTGACGAACAATTGAAGAATGAAAGGAATCCTTGACGAACCACCATGTAGAGCCTTCGTGAGAACTCCCGTAATAAAAGGATGATAAAAGGAGAAGTTGAAAGAACAGGATGAATCCTTGCAATGATTTAGATGGATCTTTGAAATGATATAATTGAACTAACTTGGATCTCCGGAAAGAAAGATGAACAATTGAAATCAAGAATTAGATATCATGAACGAACTCCGGAAGAAGGAATTAATCACTTGGAGGAAACAAGAATAAGAATTACATTACGCGTATCCTTCACCAATTTAAATTGATAACAAGCAACGGATTTTTGGCATACTACTTATTCTCGTAGAAAGGATTAAGATAGATATAGTGCAAACTTGGGAAGGTCTTCATCGAACCACCGGTAGAATTGAAACAACGAATAACTTGATATGATAACGAAGGAAGAGAAATCTTGAATGAACCACCGCGAGAATTGAAAACAATTGAAGAAAAGAGGACGAAACACCGTAAGAATTAAAGAGCGCGCGAAAATACTCAAGGGAATTTGATACACGAGAACGAAGAGATCACGAGCTGATTAGATGATACTTGAATGATGCACCGGTAAGATTTGGAGAACAAGAGCTGAATGTTGAAAACGAATAAATCTTCTGAAATGATGGCTTTCGGAGAATCAAACTGAAAAGACTCATGAAATGCTCCGGATGGGCATGAAAAGAATTCTCACAATCGAAAACAACTATGAGAGGATGGCATAAGCTAGAACCATGAATCTTCAAGAGAACGGACCAAGATTTAGGAGAAATTCCTCTTCGGTCTTCAAATGTTGAGAAAGACGATGAGAAACACCACCATGAATTGTTGAGATACTCCGGGATGAAAATTAGAAAGGTTGAACCAACGATGAAAATAATTAGAAAGATCTTGGAGAAAGGCATATGACTGATGAAAAATTCATTCTTACGTCAAACTTTGCAATAAATTTGAGAATAACTCCGGAAAAATTAGATGAGTTAGGTAAGATCCTGGAAAAAAAGACCTGTGGGTTAGGGCCCACTCAAAAGAAACACCGTTGAAATGATAAGTTGAAAAGGAGATTGCACCAGTTGAATTAAATGGCTTGAATGAGATAACAACCTCGAAATAGTTAGAATTGATGCGGAGTGGAAACACGAATCTTCAGTGATATCTTCAGCACTCTGGAACAATTGAATAGTGAGAAGTGGAAGATTAAGAGGTGCACCGGCATGAGAAAGCATTTGAAAGGAGGAAAAGTCTATAATCAACAATGAAAGCTTGAATTGAATCCACCAGAAAAGAATACGAGAATGAAGAATGATGAACTTGAAGTTTCGTGAGCATCTTCATGGAAAATCACCAGATAAGAACATTGAAAGAAAAGAATGAAGAGACTTTGCATCAATAAAATGGATACTTGGTTAAGACATCTGAGTCCTTGAAGAAAAAGGGGTGGGAGGGTGGGAAAACAAAGGCAAATTGGGTTGGATGAAACGAACACCGTTGAGAAAAGCCTTAGAATTGATCTTGCGAATGTTGGAATGACTGGATGCACTTGAAGAGAAACACGCCGGTTGGAAAAGAATTAACATGACGATCTCGATGATCAAGAAGGATTAGTATCCACATAGAAATATGAGAACACCACTTAGAATAAGGTATGGAATCAACACTTGTCATTGAAGGAACTCGAATACCACAAATAAAACAAAACAAAGGATTGGCTTGCAAAATAAGCCGGAACAAACATATGATAGAGATTTCGTCCGAAGTTTTCGTGGTGGGGCCCACACGGGCTCGATCGTACAACACCATCATGTACAAGGCAGTGCACATGACATACGAAGCGTCCCCGAGTCGGCATAGCCAAGGACTCTTTAAGACACTACGAGACCACTGTAAAATCAACCGTGTACAGGCGGACCACTAGACGTCGAACCCCAATCTCATATCATGCATCTGTCGGAAAGATATCCTAAGAGCTACTTGAATTCCCACTTATAAACTCCCGAAACTTTCTGGTTATGCAATCTGGTGTAAGGGATACAGGGGACACAAAATATATCACCCAAACTAACAATCCCTAGATCCAGCTGTATCCATCCGTCAACACATAACCAAGAAACCTCCAGAAATCGTTTACCTCAACCTTCGAAAAACATCAGTTATACAAGTTATGGCAATACTCCCGAACTCCCGCCCCAGTACTGGGTGGCGTCGAGGTGATCTCACCAACAACTGCATAAAAGAGATTTCGATGTCGGCGAAACTCAGGTATTCCAGAACCGCAACGATAAAATTGTGACGACAACACCTCGGAGCTCAACTCCCCGGGACACTGCCACAACCCCTAAATGTCAGGAGGCACCAAGAACAATGTTCTCGTCACAAAACCATCGGAACGATTCCAAGATACCCGCGTGATCCTAAAAAAAAATTTAGTGAAATTTGAGGAGAGAATAGTCAAAACTTCTACGTCAGGAGACCTCACCAGAGCGACGAAGGGTTGAGGAGTAAAAAGAATCCTACTCTCCGATATATATAATCCTAAGACTCAAAACATTTTTGTTCTAGACTCAACAACGCCAGCGATTCGATCAAGCAGGGGGCTCCTAAGTCGGGGATGGCTCTGATTACCAACTTGTAACGCCCACGATGCGGCTATATCTCCCACGTGTCGAGGCACGACTTAGAGGCATAACCGCATTGTGGTTTTGTCGCAAGAAGGGTCATCTTCACACGATCCCATGTAATGAACAAGAATGGGATAAAGAGTTGGCTTACAATCGCCACTTCACACAATACATAAATAAAACATACATCATTCAGAGATACACACATAGGTCCGACTACGGAACCAAAAGAGAAGAAGACAACCCAACTGCTAGATCCCCGGTCGTCCCAACTGGGCTCCACTACTGATCATCAGGAAAAGACACATAGTAACGACCACGTTCCTCGTCGAACTCCCACTTGAGATCGACGCCGTCATCTGCACTGGCATCGTCGGCACCTGCAACTGTTTTGGAAGAATCTGTGAGTCACGGGGACTCAGCAATCTCACACCCGCGAGATCAAGACTATTTAAGCTTGTAGGAAGAGGATGAGGTAATGAGGTGGAGCTGCAGCAAGCACTAGCATATATGGTGGCTAACATACGCAAATAAGAGCGAGAAGAGAAGCAACGGAACGGTCGTGAACTAGCAATGATCAAGAAGTGATCCTGAACTCCTACTTACGTCAAACATAACCCAGAAACCGTGTTCACTTCCCGGACTCCGCCGAGAAGAGACCATCACGGCAACACACGCGGTTGATGCGTTTTAATTAAGGTCAAGTGTCAAGTTCTCTACAACCGGATATTAACAAATTCCCATCTGCCACATAACCGCGGGCACGGCTTTCGAAAGATAATACCCTGCAGGGGTGTCCCAACTTAGCCCATCATAAGCTCTCACGGTCAACGAAGGATAAACCTTCTCCCAGGAAGACCCGATCAGTCTCGGAATCCCGGTTTACAAGACATTTCGACAATGGTAAAACAAGACCAGCAAAGCCGCCCGATGTGCCGACAAATCCCGATAGGAGCTGCACATATCTCGTTCTCAGGGCACACCGGATGAGACATCCTACGAGTAAAACCAGACCTCGAGTTTCCAGGAGGGGGCCCCGCAGTCTGCTCAGTTCGGACCAACACTCGAAGGAGCACTGGCCCGGGGGGGTTAAAATAAGATGACCCTTGAGTCTGCAGAACCCAAGGGAAAGGGGATAGGTGGTAGCAAAATGGTAAAACCAAGGTTGGGCCTTGCTGGAGGAGTTTTATTCAAAGCGAACTGTCAAGGGGGTCCCATAAATCACCCAACCGCGTAAGGAACGCAAAATCAAGGAACATAACACCGGTATGACGGAAAATAGGGCGGCAAGAGTGGAACAAAACACCAGGCATAAGGCCGAGCCTTCCACCCTTTACCAAATATATAGATGCATTAATGAAACAAGAGATATTGTGATATCCCAACATAAACATAATCCAACATGGAGCAATCTTCATCTTCACCTGCATCTAGCAATGCTATAAGAGGGGCTGAGCAAAAACGGTAACATAGCCAAACAACGGTTTGCTAGGAAGGGTGACAAAGGTTAGAGGTTCATGGCAATTAGGGAGGCTTGAAAAGCAAGTGGTAGGTAGCGCGGCATAGCAATAGAGCGAACAGCTAGCAAGCAAAGATAGAAGTGATTTCGAGGGTATGGTCATCTTGCCTGAGATCCCGCAAGGAAGAAGAACGAGTCCATGAAGAAGACAAACAGACAGAGTCGAACGAATCCTCACAACTTCAGAAAGAAACCGAAGCTAACGAGAGAAGCAACCCGGAAAGAAACAAACAACATAGTAAACAACCACCACATACACATGGCATGATGCAAAAACAAATATGATGCATGTCCGGTTTAAATATGCAAGGCATGGCAAAGTGCAACAAACAACACTACAAATTAAGTGGAGCTCAATATGCAACGAGTTGCATATTGACGAAACACCACATTTAATTATTTAGTTCGCTCTTGTTTAAGTAACCAACAATATTAAATGTTGTTAACCATGGCAAGGGGTGAAGCATATGGAAACTATCTATGAAGGCAAGTTAAAATGAGGCCGGAAATAACAAACGACAATGCCGGAAAATCCTCATGTCATTTAGCAATTTTTAATGTAAACATCAATTTTAAACATTTAAATGTTGTTAACATGATGCGAATGACATATGCAAGGTATATGCAATTTTATGAAAACGTTGATATGAGCATGTTATGGAGCATTTGTTACCGTGGTGGAACGAAAAAGGGTGCCACGGCAACGAATCCGAAAATGATGCCACGGCAACATATCGGTTCCGGTAGTTCACGGAGATACCGGTGCAAAAGGAAGTGTGGCGTGAGCGTGTCATGCAAGATGGTGGGGGATCCCGGTTACCGGGTTCCCACGGTACGATGGTATGGCAACGAGGAGGAACATGGAATGACAACTCGAAAACGGTGCAACCACGAGCATCTCATACAACACACATGCATTCGTTCACGGGCGTCGTCTCGGGGTTATACCTTTGAAGCGTGCGTTTCGGAACGGATCAAGTTCGGTACGAGGTAGAGGAAGTAGTCGTTCTCGCGACGGTAGGGGAAGTAGCGGTACACGCGGAGGTAGTCGAACTTGACGGTTCCGTTACACGGGTCTTCGGCGACGGTAGTGGAAGTAGTGGCACACATTCGTTTTCGGAGAGGTACTTGACGAATCCAAGTCTTCGGGGAGACGGTAGTTGTACACGGGTCGTATAGGAACTTGACGAAACCCAAGGCTACGGTTGCGGTACATGTCATTGGTATTCGAGCATTGACGATCCGGAGAGGGTACTTGGCGAACAACGGTCGTCGTGGTACTTGTGTCTTGTGGAACTTGGCGATCCGGAGAGGCAGCAAAACATAGTCGACCTTGTCATAAATTCTAACCATAGCATTAAACTTTTGGATCCAACCGGTCCCTTGCGGAATAGCGCATAAACTAGGGTCTAAGCTTCTATCACTCTCGCAACCCATCATCTAATAACTACTCCATAATGCATTCCCTTAGGCCCAAATATGGTGAAGTGTCATGTAGTCGACGTTCACACGACACCACTAAGGGAATCACAACATACATACTATCAAAATATCGAACACATATCAAGTTCACATGATTAATTGCAAGATGATTTCTCCCGTGACCTCAAGAACAAAAGTAACTACTCACAAGTGATAAACATGCTCAAGATAAGAGGGGTATTAAATAGCATATTGGATCCAAACATATAATCTTCCACCAAATAAACCATATAGTAATCAACTACAAGATGTAATCAACACTACTAGTCACCCACAAGCACCAATCTATAGTTTCGGTACAAAGATTGAACACAAGAGATGAACTAGGGTTTGAGAGGAGATGGTGTTGTTGAAGATGTTGATGGAGATCGCCCTCCCCAAGATGGGAGAGTTGTTGGTGATGATGATGACGATGATTTCCCCCTCCGGGAGGGAAGTTCCCCCGGCGGAATCGCTCCACCGGAGGGCAAAAGTCCTCCTGCCCAAGTTCCGCCTAGAGACAGCGGCGCTCCGTCCTGAAAGTCCTATCCTTATTTTTTCTAGGTCAAAATGACTTATATACCAGAAGATGGGCACAGGAGGTGGGCCGGGCTGAGCACAACCCACCAGGGCGCGCCTGGGGGGCCAGGCGTGCCCTGGTGTCTTGTGCTCACCAGGTGGCCCCCTCCGGTAGTTATTTGCTCTAGTATTTCTTATTTATTCCATAAAAAATCCTCTTGAAGTTTCAGCTTATTTGGAGTTGTCTAGAATAGGTGGCCTGACATAGCTTTTCTAGGTTCAGATTTCCAGCTGCCGGAATTCTCCCTCTTTGTGTGTACCTTGCATATTATGAGAGAAAAGGCATTAGAATTACTCCGAAAAGCACTATTATGCATAAAAACATCACAAATAACAGTAGGTAAACATGATGCAAAATGGACGTATCAGGCCCCCCAGGGGTATGTAAAAAACTGTGGCGCTTTTACCTTAATGCTTATTATTTCCAGTCAATGCCGCGTTTGCGCTTCTTGCTGTGGCACGGTTCCCCCTTTCATCCTCGCGGTAGCTTAGTGCTCCACGCCGACAGGACCCAGTCCCCAGGCAGGTTTCAGCCGTCGCTGGTATGCCAGGTCGCGATGCCGTGGTCAAGGCCAGGAGGTGAGCGGCCCGAGGTCCAGTAAGAGCCCCTGAGGAGCGATGCTCAGGGGGTCCCCTTTAGCGCACAAGCGGATTCCCAAAGACTGAAAGGGAAGCATCCTTGCCCGAGCGAGATCGCGAGAGGCAAAACACTGATCGTAAGGTTCACGCCTGCGTGCATGGGGTGACTTATCTTGGCGAGCCTACGGTGATCCTTTCGCTATGAGGACAACTTTTGGTGCGACGCCTGGTTGTGTCCAAGTGGCGGTGGCGCTCCCAGGCAAGACTCACGCCGGCCCCTTCTTCCTCGCTCATCTGGATGCTCTACGTCCTCGGGTCCCGGCCCTCGAGCGAGGCTCAGCCGCCGCTGGTATGCCAGGTCACGATGCCGTGGTCAAGGCCAGGGGTGAGGGCTCAAGAGCCAGTAGGAGCCCCTGAGGCATGTTGCTCCGCCCCCCCCCCTTTAACATGCAAGTGATTTGCGTGAAAAAGGAGTGGCTGGCCTTGCGAGGGGTTGCATCTCGAGGTGCTGGCGGGGCCGCTCGTGATCCCGGCTCCGGAGGTCCCCGTGAGTTAGCCGAAGAAAGAAAACATAGCCGCACTTGCTGTCCTGCCGGTGATCTTTCCGCAAGAAGACGAAGGCACTGAGGACCCGGTGAGGTGACGTGCGCGGGGCTGGCCGTGAGCCAGAGCTCGGTCTCTCAGATTTATCAACGCTGTAGGGATGGACCCGAGCACACACGCCGTGCCAGTAGCCCCCGTTGCGGGATGAGCGAGAGCCGAGTCAGCAACACGTAGGGGCTGTGAGGGGTGAGTCCATAGGTAACAAGATGGCAGGGGTAACGTTGGATAAACATGATAACACAGGCGTGCATACTGGTTAGGAGTACATGAATCAAAATGGTGCGGCTGCGGGACTGGCCCTGGCAGCTTGAGGATAATGCAGCCCGAGGGGCGCCCTCAATTGAACAAACCAAAAAGTCACCTGGCACCGTCGCTGAAGAAGTGTTGGAGTAGCTGAAGATGTGCGCCGCAGAAGTCGCTCCTCACGAGTCATCCGGCTCCTGAGCCTGGTGAGGCTCCGGAGGTCTGGGAGGCTCACGAGGGTCCGACACCTCCTCCATCAGGATTGCCTGGCGTCTGGCCTCGTGAGCCACCAGAACGCTCCTCATGAGGTGCTGGTGCGAGGCAGCTGTGCTCGGCAAGACAAAATGCATGCAGACGTAGCTGTGAGGGCAGCCTCCACACCGGCCAAAGCGGGACGGCCAGAAGAGCTCCTGAGAATCAGCCCTGTTGAGTCATGGGATGTTGACGCAGACGCGCAGCTCGCTACCTACGTCAGGGGCGGCAGCTGCACTGGGTGGTGCGGGGCGACGCTCGCCACGCATGGCTCGCGCCTCCAGAAGCTCCTCGATCGCCTTGGTGATGAACTCCTGAGCGCCTGGCGCCTTGCGCCCTGTGCCCTATTCGCTGATGTCTACTACACAACCTTCTTCTTGTAGACGTTGTTGGGCCTCCAAGTGCAGAGGTTTGTAGGACAGTAGCAAATTTCCTTCAAGTGAATTACCTAAGGTTTATCAATCTGTGGGAGGCGAAGCATGAAGATGGTCTCTCTCAAACAACCCTGTAACCAAATAACAAAGAGTCTCTTGTGTCCTCAACACACCCAATACAATGGTAAATTGTATAGGTGCACTAGTTCGGCGAAGAGATGGTGATACAAGTCCAATATGGATGATAGATATAGGTTTTTGTAATCTGAAATTATAAAAACAGCAAGGTAACAAGTAATAAAAGTGAGCCAAAACGGTATTGCAATGCTAGGAAACAAGGCCTAGGGTTCATACTTTCACTAGTGCAAGTTCTCTCAGCAATGATAACATAATTAGATCATATAACAATCCCTCAACATGCAACAAAGAGTCACTCCAAAGTCACTAATAGCGGAGAACAAATGAAGAGATTATTGTAGGGTACGAAACCACCTCAAAGTTATTCTTTCCGATCAATCCATTAGGCTATTCCTGTAAGTGTCACAAACAGCCCTAGAGTTCGTAGTAAAATAACACCTTAAGACACATATCAACCAAAACCCTAATGTCACCTAGATACTCCAATGTCACCTCAAGTATCCGTGGGTATGATTATACGATATGCATCACACAATCTCAGATTCATCTATTCAACCAACACAAAGAACTTCAAAGAGTGCCCCAAAGTTTCTACCGGAGAGTCAAGACGAAAACATGTGCCAACCCCTATGCATAAGTTCACAAGGTCACTCAACCCGCAAGTTGATCACCAAAACATACATCAAGTAGATCACGTGAATATCCCATTGTCACCACAGATAAGCACATGCAAAACATACATCAAGTAGATCACGTGAATATCCCATTGTCACCACAGATAAGCACATGCAAGACATACATCAAGTGTTCTCAAATCCTTAAAGACTCAATCCGATAAGATAACTTCGAAGGGAAAAATCAATCCATTACAAGAGAGTAGAGGGGGAGAAACATCATAAGATCCAGCTATAATAGCAAAGCTTGCGGTACATCAAGATCGTGCCAAATCAAGAACACGAGAGAGAGAGAGAGATCAAACACATAGCTACTGGTACATACCCTCAGCCCCGAGGGTGAACTACTCCCTCCTTATCATGGAGAGCATCGGGATGATGAAGATGGCCACTGGTGATGATTCCCCCCTCCGGCAGGGTGCTGGAACAGGGTCCCGATTGGTTTTTGGTGGCTACAGAGGCTTGCGGCGGCGGAACTCCCGATCTAGGTTTCTTTCTGGGAGTTTATGTATTTATAGGAAATTTTGGCGTCGGTCTCACGTCAGGGGGGGTCTCCGAGTCGCCCACGAGATAGGGGGACGCGTCCAGGGGGGTAGGACGCGCCCTCCACCCTCGTGGATGGCTCGGGACTCTTCTGGCCCAACTCTTTTACTCCGGGGGCTTATTTTGGTCCATAAAAATCATCAAAAATTGGCACGTCAATTGGACTCCATTTGGTATTCCTTTTCTGTAAAACTCAAAAATAAGGAAAAACAGAAAGTAGCACTGGGCTCTAGGTTAATAGGTTAGTCCCAAAAATCATATAAAACAGCATATAAATGCATATAAAACATCCAAGATGGATAATATAATAGCATGGAACAATAAAAAATTATAGATATGTTGGAGACGTATCAAGCATCCCCAAGCTTAATCCCTGCTCGTCCTCGAGTAGGCAAATGATAAAAACAGAATTTTTGATGTGGAATGCTACCTAACATATTTATCAATGTAATCTTCTTTATTGTGGCAAGAATATTCAGATCCATAAGATTCAAAACAAAAGTTTAATATTGACATAAAAATAATAATACTTCAAGCATACTAACAAAGCAATCATGTCTTCTCAAAATAACATGGCCAAAGAAAGCTATCCCTACAAATTCATATAGTCCGGCTATGCTCCATATTCATCACACAAAATATTCAAATCATGCAGAACCCCGATGACAAGCCAAGCAATTGTTTCATACTTTAGTATTCTCAAACTTTTTCAACTTTCATGCAATACATGAGCGTGAGCCATGGACATAGCACTATAGGTGGAATAGAATGGTGGTTGTGGAGAAGACAAAAAGGAGAAGATAGTCTCACATCAACTAGGCGTATCAATGAGCTATGGAGATGCCCATCAATAGATATGACTGTGAGTGAGTAGGGATTGCCATGCAACGGATGCACTAGAGCTATAAATGTATGAAAGCTCAACAAAAGAAACTAAGTGGGTGTGCATCCAACTTGCTTGCTCACGAAGACCTAGGGCATTTGAGGAAGCCCGTCGTTGGAATATACAAGCCAAGTTCTATAATGAAAATTCCCAATAGTATATGAAAGTGACAAAATAATAGACTCTCTATCATGAAGATCATGGTGCTACTTTGAAGCACAAGTGTGGTGAAAGGATAGTAGCATTGCCCCTTCTCTCATTTTTTTTGTTTTTGTTTGGCTTCTTTGGCCTCTCTTTTTTTCATTGGCTTCTTTGGCCTCTTTTTTTATTTCCTCACACGGGACAATGCTCTAATAATGATGATCATCACAGTTCCATTTATTTACAACTCAAGAATTACAACTCAATACTAGAACAAAATATGACTCTATATGGATGCCTCCGGCGGTATACCGGGATGTGCAATGATTCAAGAGTGACATGTACGAAAGAATTATGAACGGTGGCTTTGCCACAAATACAATGTCAACTACATGATCATGCAAAGCAATATGACAATGATGGAGCGTGTCATAATAAATGGAACGGTGGAAGTTGCATGGCAATATATCTCGGAATGGCTATGGAAATTCCATAATAGGTAGGTATGGTGGCTGTTTTGAGGAAGGTATATGGTGGGTGTATGATACCGGCGAAAGTTGCGCGGTATTAGAGAGGCTAGCTATGGTGGAAGGGTGAGAGTGCGTATAATCCATGGACTCAACATTAGTCATAAAGAACTCACATACTTATTGCAAAAATCTATTAGTCATCGAAACAAAGTACTACGCGCATGCTCCTAGGGGGATAGATTGGTAGGAAAAGACCAACACTCGTCCCCGACCGCCACTCATAAGACAATCAAAAAATAAATCATGCTCCGATTCGTCACATAACGGTTCACCATATGTGCATGCTAAGGGAATCACAAACCTCAACACAAGTATTTCTCAAATTCACAACTACTCACTAGCATGACTCTAATATCACCATCCTCATATCTCAAAACAATCATAAAGAATCAAACTTCTCATAGTATTCGATGCACTTTATATGAAACTTTTTATTATATCCCTCTTGGATGCCTATCATATTAGGACTAAATTCATAACCAAAGAAAATTACCATGCTGTTATAATGACTCTCAAAATAATATAAGTGAAGCATGAGAATTCATCTATTTCTTCAAAATAAATCCACCGTCGTGCTCTAAAAAGATATAAGTGAAGCACTAGAGCAAATGACAAACTACTCCAAAAGATATAAGTGAAGATCAATGACTAGTCGAATAATTATGTAAATATGTGAAGACTCTTTAACATTTAAGAATTTAAGATCTTGGTATTTTATTCAAACAGCAAGCAAAAGAAAAGAAAATAAAATGACGCTCCAAGCAAAACACATATCATGTGGTGAATAAAAATATAGCTCCAAGTAAAGTTACCGATGAACGAAGACGAAAGAGGGGATGCCATCCGGGGCATCCCCAAGATTAGGCTCTTGGTTGTCCTTGAATATTACCTTGGGTTGCCTTGGGCATCCCCAAGCTTAGGCTCTTGCCACTCCTTATTCCATAGTCCATCGAATCTTTACCCAAAACTTGAAAACTTCACAACACAAAACTTAACAGAAAACTCGTAAGCTCCGTTAGTATAAGAAAATAAATCACCACTTAGGTACTGTTGTGAACTCATTCTAAATTCATATTGGTGTAATATATACTATATTCAACCTTCTCTATGGTTCATACCCTCCGATACTACTCATAGATTCATCAAAATAAGCAAACAACACATAGAAAACAGAATCTATCAAAAACAGAACAGTTTGTAGTAATCTATATCATTCGAATACTTCTGTAACTCCAAAAATTCTGAAATAAATTGGTGGACGTAAGGAATTTATCTACTAATCATCTGCAAAAAGAATCGGCCTAAAAGCACTCTCCAATAAAAATATGGCAGCTAATCTCGTGAGCGCAAAAGTTTTTGTTTTTTACAGCAAGATCGCAAAGACTTCACCCAAGTCTTCCCAAAGGTTCTACTTGGCAAAACCACTAATTAAAACATAAAACCGCGTCTAAACAGAGGCTAGATGAATTATTTATTGCTAATCAGGAGCAAAAAGCAAAGAACAAAAATAAAATTGGGTTGCCTCCCAACAAGCGCTAACGTTTAACGCCCCTAGCTAGGCATGATGATTTCAATGATGCTCACATAAGAGATAAGATTTGAAACATAAAGAGGGCATCATGAAGAATATAACTAGCACATTTAAGTCTAACCCACTTCCTATGCATAGGGATTTTGTGAGCAAACAACTAATGGGAACGATAATTAACTAGCATAGGAAGGCAAAACAGGCATAGCTTCAAGATTTTCAACACATAGAGAGGAAACTTGATATTATTGCAATTCCTACAAGCATATATTCCTCCCTCATAATAATTTCCAGTAGCATCATGAATGAATTCAACAATGTAACTATCACATAAAGCACTATTTTCATGATGCACAAGCATATAAATTTTATTACTCTCCACATAAGTGAATTTCTTCTCATGAATAATAGTGGGAGCAAACTCAACAAAATAATTATCATGTGAGGCATAATCCAATTGAAAACTAAAATCATGATGACAAGTTTCATGGTTATCATTATTATTAATAGCATACAAGTCATCACAATAATCATCATAGATAGCAACTTTGTTCTCATAATCAATTGGAACCTCTTCCGAAATAGTGGATTCATCACTAAATAAAGTCATGACCTCTCCAAATCCACTTTCATCAATATAATCATCATAAATAGGAGACATGCTCATAATAAATTTCATCAAAACTTGGGGAACAAAAAATATCATCTTCATCAAACATAGCTTCCCCAAGCTTGTGGCTTTGCATATCATTAGCATCATGGATATTCAAGGAATTCATACTAACAACATTGCAATCATGCTCATCATACAAAGACTTAGTGCCAAACATTCTAATGCATTCTTGTTCTAGCACTTGAGCACAATTTTCCTTTGCATCATTTTCACGAAAGACATTAAAAAGATGAAGCATATGAGGCACCCTCAATTCCATTTTTTTGTAGTTTTCTTTTATAAACTAAACTACTGATAAAACAAGTTTGCAAGATCTAAAGATATACCTTCAAGCACTAACCTCCCCGGCAACGGCGCCAGAAAAGAGCTTAGTTGACGGGGTGTTAGTGCTGCTTTCCTCGTCTCCCAGGCAACGACGCCAGAAAAGAGCTTGATGTCTACTACACAACCTTCTTCTTGTAGACGTTGTTGGGCCTCCAAGTGCAGAGGTTTCTAGGAGACAGTAGCAAATTTCCCTCAAGTGGATGACCTAAGGTTTATCAATCCGTGGGAGGCCTAGGATGAAGATGGTCTCTCTCAAACAACCCTGCAACCAAATAACAAAGAGTCTATTGTGTCCCCAACACACCCAATACAATGGTAAATTCTATAGGTGCACTAGTTCGGCGGAGAGATGGTGATACAAGTGCAATATGGATGATAGATATAGGTTTTTGTAATCTGAAATTATAAAAACAGCAAGGTAACAAGTAATAAAAGTGAGCGAAAATGGTATTGCAATGCTAGGAAACAAGGCCTAGGGTTCATACTTTCACTAGTGCAAGTTCTCTCAACAATGATAAAATAATTAGATCATATAACAATCCCTCAACATGCAACAAAGAGTCACTCCAAAGTCACTAATAGCGGAGAAGAAACGAAGAGATTATTGTAGGGTATGAAACCACCTCAAAATTATTCTTTCCGATCAATCCATTGGGCTATTCCTTTAAGTGTCACAAACAGCCCTAGAGTTCATAGTAAAATAACACCTTAAGACACATATCAACCAAAACCCTAATGTCACCTAGATACTCCAATGTCACCTCAAGTATCCGTGGGTATGATTATACGATATGCATCACACAATCTCAGATTCATCTATTCAACCAACACAAAGAACTTCAAAGAGTGCCCCAAAGTTTCTACCAGAGAGTCAAGACGAAAACGTGTGCCAACCCCTATGCATAAGTTCACAAGGTCACTGAACCCGCAAGTTGATCACCAAAACATACATCAAGTAGATCACGTGAATATCCCATTGTCACCACAGATAAGCTCATGCAAGACATACATCAAGTGTTCTCAAATCCTTAAAGACTCAATCTGATAAGATAACTTCGAAGGGAAAACTCAATCCATTACAAGATAGTAGAGGGGGAGAAACATCATAAGATCCAACCATAATAGCAAAGCTCGCGGTACATCAAGATCGTGCCAAATCAAGAACACGAGAGAGAGATCAAACACATAGCTACTGGTACATACCCTCAGCCCCGAGGGTGAACTACTCCCTCCTGGTCATGGAGAGCGCCGGGATGATGAAGATGGCCACCGGTGATGATTCCACCCTCCGGCAGGGTGCCGGGACAGGGTCCCGATTGGTTTTTGCTGGCTACAGAGGCTTGCGGCGGTGGAACTCCCGATCTAGGTTTCTTTCTGGGGGTTTCTGTATTTATAGGAATTTTTGGCATCGGTCTCATGTCAGGGGGGTCTCCGAGTCGTCCACGAGATAGGGCGATGCGCCCAGGGGGTAGGGCGTGCCCTCCACCCTCGTGGATAGCTCGGGACTCTTTTGGCCCAACTCTTTTACTCCGGGGGCTTCTTTCGGTCCATAAAAAATCATCAAACATTGGCACGTCAATTGGACTCCGTTTGCTATTCCTTTTCTGTAAAACTCAAAAACAAGGAAAAAACAGAAACTAGCACTCGGCTCTAGGTTAATAGGTTAGTCATAAAAATCATACAAAACAGCATATAAATGCATATAAAACATCCAAGATGGATAATATAATAGCATGGAACAATCAAAAATTATAGATACGTTGGAGACATATCATTCGCGGAAGCGCGCGTTGAAGCACGCCTCCACATGGTGCCCGAACGCCTCCCTCGTGACACCGACCAAGTCAGAGGCCCTCCATAGGAGAGCCCCCGAGCCCAACCTGAGAGGGGCGCTGGGCGTGCCTTCCTATGCGAGAGAGGAAGGCTCCCCAGCAGTGGGCGCAGGTCCTGAGGCACGATTTTCAGATACCCCACCCTCCCGAGATCCTCTGTGGAGTAGCTGCTTCTTCTTCTTGGGGATGACCTTAGGGGGTGGATGGCGCCCTCCCCATCTGAGTTCTCGACCGCTGCCGCCTGGTAGGCACGCTCGAGGGAGCACACCGCATCCTTCTCATCGCAGGCGATCGTGATGATGCCGCGGCTCCCTTGCATCTTGAGGACGTTGTAGCCGTGGTAAGTCACCGCCATGAACTTGGCAAGGGTCGGATACCCGAGGATGGCGTTGTACGAGAGACGAATGTGGGCGACATCCAATTTGATGAGCTCGGTGCGGTAGTTATCGTGCTTGCCGAAGGTGACAGGGAGATGGATCTGCCCTATGGGGACGGTGGAGCCGTTGGTCACCCCTGAGAAAGGCTTGGTGGGCAGAAGCTAGTCGTATGGCACCTGAAGCGTGTCAAACGTCTCAATGGAGAGGACGTTGAGCCCCGCGCCACCATCAGTGAGTGTCTTGGTGACGAGGATGTTGCTGATGGTGGGTGAGCAGAGCATCGGGAGCACGCCAGCGGTGGCCGCGCACTTGAGCTTATCTGTAGAGTCGAAGGTGATAGCGTACTTGGACCACCTGAGGGGACGCGACGCCTCGAGCTTGGGGAGGGCCGCGTTCACCTCGTGAGCGAACTGTTTGAAGACGCGATGGGAGGCGGGGGCCTGAGCGCCACCCAGGATGCATGCAATGGCACGAGGCTCTTGGAAGCCCCCGGCCCCATCATCTTGGTGGTGGTCGTCGTTCCTCCTTGGCGGTGGCGGCAACGGAGGAAGGCCGATGTTGCCCTGAGGGCGGTCCTCATGAGGCTGATCCCTCCAGGGGCTGTCACGAGGCTGGCCCTGCCAGCGGTCTCACGAGGCTGATCACGCCAGTCCTGACAGGGGTCACGGTTGTCCCAGCGGCCTCCACCACGACCTCCTCCACGGCCGTAGCCACGGTCATTGCGCTCAGGGAGGCGGCCAAGGCGCCCGTCTAGGATGGGCCTGAGCTCTTGGCACTCGTTGGTGTTGTGGCTATGGACATTGTGGAAGACGCAGAACGGGCGACTGCCCTTGGAGGACTCGGGGTGGTC
Organism: Triticum aestivum; assembly: GCF_018294505.1. NCBI lineage: Eukaryota > Viridiplantae > Streptophyta > Magnoliopsida > Poales > Poaceae > Triticum > Triticum aestivum. Next base: position 23,279,636 of record NC_057805.1, read on the forward strand.
GCAGCCGCACTTCATCTCGGGCTCGGCTGCGAGCACGGCCGAGCCCTTGTGCTTCACGTCCTTGGCCTTCTTGTCTTTAGGGTCGGCCTCCGGGAGCTCAAGGAGGGAGAGGTGACCTTCCTCTGCCCTCACGCACCTGGTTTCCATGTTGAACATCTCCAGAGCTGAGCACACGTCCTCGTGTGTGGCGATTTCTTCCTTGATCTTGACATCCCAGATGCCATCAGTGAATGCTGAAATGATGGCCCCGTCTGACACCTTAGGGATCTTGAGGCGAACGTTGGTGAAGCGTTGGGTGTATTGTGCATGGTCTCCCCTAGCTGCTGCTTGATGCGCCGCAGGTCGCCTGTAGCAGGGGCGCGGTCGCAAGTGCCCTCGAAGTTGGTGATGAAGCGCTCATGCAGCTCATCCCAGGAGGAAATCGATCCCACTGGGAGGCTCAGGAGCCACAAGCGCGCGCCATCCTTTAGGGTCATGGGAAACCAGTTCGCCATGACCTTCTCGTCGCCGTTCACTGCCTCGATGCTCAGCTCGTAGAGCTGGAGGAACTCAGCAGGGTCAGGGGTGCCATTGTAGCATGGAGGCAGATCCGGCTTGAACTTGCCGGGCCAGACGACGTGGAGCAGCTCCGGAGTGAATGCTCGGCAGCCTGCCGTGCTCATGGGAGCCCTCCGCGAAGGGGGATCCTGGTCTTGGCGCCCGCGTGCCATCACCTCGGGTGGCGCACGGTCTTGACGTGAAGGTGTTGGGAGCGCACGCGCCTCTCCTTGAGGCCGCTGCACCACCTGGCAGCTTTCTTAATCGCGCGCCGGCGCCCTGCGCGGCGGGTCACGCTGGGCCGCTTCATGCCGGGGCTTGGGGACGACATCGCACCGGAGAGGAGGAGGTGTGCCATGGGTCACGTCGCCCGCCTGAGGCGGCGGGGGAGGCAGCGAGCGAGACGGCGCAGGAGCCTCTCCAGCGGCGCCGACGAGGTGTGGTATGCGGTCCAGCTAGTCCTCATAGAGGTCATCGGTCGCGCGATAGCACAGAAGCTCGTGCGCCATGAGCAATGCAGCCTGCGCGTTCGCCAGCCCGCGACGAGCATGGGAAGATGAAGCAGCAGCCGGAGTCAGCGATGGAGTGGCAGTGCGACCATCACACCGCACGGAAGGCGACAGTGATGAGGCCTGCTGCGCATGGGCCGCGGGACCGGTGGCGGCGTTAGCCGCAGGGGAAGGGGAGCGATGACGGGCGCTGTCGCCCGCAGGCGTTGTCTGAGCAACGCGGGTGGCGAGTGCCGCCCAGCGCTCAACACGAACTCGACGAGCGTCATCCATGAGTACGGCGGAACAACGGAGAAACGACCAACGGGAGAGAGGCTTCGGCACGCCCCTACCTGGCGCGCCAAATGTCGGATTCAGGGCTCCGCAGACCCAAGAAAGGTTCAAACTCTGGGGCGTGTGCGAAGAACTCAACCCCTCCATGAACCAAATCGTCGCTCTCACGGCCTAGCTCGATGAATGGGAAAGGAAAGAGATACGACAGTTTTACCCAGGTTCAGGCCACCTTGCGTTGTAAAACCCTACTCCTGCTTTGTGGTGGATTAGCCTTGCGAGGGGCTGAGGATGAACTAGTACAGGGGGAAGAACAACCTCAGGAGGTCTGTTCTTGTGTGGATGTGAGCTTGTGAGGGTTTGGGCTGGATCCCAGATCTTCGATACCCTCCTATGGTGGTGGCTAAGCTATATTTATAGTGGCCTTGGTTCTCTTACTACGAACGAAGGCGGGAAGGGATCCCACAGTGGCCAATTTTGAAGGGGGACAAGTAGTACATCTTATCCCGACGAAAGGTAGTCTTCGCCTGCAAAGTTTCTAGTCGTGACGCTGATACGTCTCCATCGTATCTACTTTTCCAAACACTTTTGCCCTTGTTTTGGACTCTAACTTGCATGATTTGAATGGAACTAACCCGGACTGACGTTGTTTTCAGCAGAATTGCCATGGTGTTATTTTTGTGCAGAAATAAAAGTTCTCGGAATGACCTAAAATTTCATGGAGAATATTTCTGGAATTAATAAAAAATACTGGTAAAAGAATCAACACCAGGGGGCCCACACCCTGTCCATGAGGGTGGAGCGCGCGCCTGCCCCCCTGGGCGCGCCCCCTGTCTCGTGGGCCCCCTGAGGCTCCACCAACCTCAAGTCCAACTCTATATATTCACGTCGGGGGAGAAAAAAATAAGAGATAAGGATTCATCGCGTTTTACGATACGGAGCCGCCGCCAAGCCCTAATCTCTCTTGGGAGGGCTGATCTGGAGTCCGTTCGGGGCTCCGGAGAGGGGAAATCGTTGCCATCATCATCATCAACCTTCCTCCATCACCAATTTCATGATGCTCACCGCCATGCGTGAGTAATTCCATCGCAGGTTTGCTGGACGATGATGGGTTGGATGAGATTTATCATGTAATCGAGTTAGTTTTGTTAGGGTTTGATCCCTAGTATCCATTATGTTCTGAGATTGATGTTGCTATGACTTTGCTATGCTTAATGCTTGTCACTAGGGCCCGAGTGCCATGATTTCAGATCTGAACCTATTATGTTTTCATGAATATATGTGAGTTCTTGATCCTATCTTGCAAGTCAATAGTCACCTACTATGTGTTATGATCCGGCAACCCCTAAGTGACAATAATCGGGACCACTCCTGGTGATGACCGTAGTTTGAGGAGTTCATGTATTCACTAAGTGTTAATGCTTTGGTCCGGTACTCTATTAAAAGGAGGCCTTAATATCCCTTAGTTTCCAATAGGACCCCGCTGCCACGGGAGGGTAGGACAAAAGATAGCATGCAAGTTCTTTTCCATAAGCACGTATGACTATATTCGGAATACATGCCTACATTACATTGACTAACTGGAGCTAGTTTTTTGTCACCCTATGTTATAACTATTGCGTGAGGAATCGCATCCGACATAATTATCCATCACTGATCCAATGCCTACGAGCTTTTCACATATTGATCTTTGCTTAGTTACTTTCCCGTTGCCACTATTACAATTACTACAAAACTGCTACTGTTACCTCTGCCATTGTTACCGTTACTTCCATACTACTTTGCTACTAAATACTTTGCTGCAGATATTATGTTTTCCAGGTGTGGTTGAATTGACAACTCAACTACTAATACTTGAGAATATTCTTTGGCTCCCCTTGTGTCGAATCAATAAATTTGGGTTGAATACTCTACCCTCAAAAACTTTTGCGATCCCCTATACTTGTGGGTTATCAAGACTATTTTCTGGCACCGTTGCCGGGGAACATAGCTCTATTCTTTGAGTCACTTGGGATTTATATCTGCTGGTGACTATGAGGAACTTGAAATACGAGAAAACCAATATTTATCCCTCAACTACGAGGGGAGGTAAGGAACTGCCATCTAGCTCTGCACTTGATTCACCTTCTGTTCTGAGTAAACTTGCGACACCTAAACCTGCTTCTGCTTTTAATTATGATATGTCGCATGTTATTGATGATGCCACTTCTGCTATGCATGATACTTATGATGAAACTACTTCTATGCTTGATAATACTGTGCCACTAGGTGAATTTCTTGATGAACAACTTGCTAGGGCTAGAGAGAATGAAATTATTGAAACTGATAATATTAATGAAAGTGATGATAAAGATTCTCCCCCTAGATATGAATTGCCTGTTGTGCCTGAGGGTTATGTTATGGATGAAGAAACTGCTAGAGATTTTCTTGCTTGCAATGATAGATATGATCTTAAGAAATTATTAGCGAAGCTGAAAGAAAAGTCTTTGAATGCTACAATGAAATATGTGTTGGGGAACGTAGTAATTTCAAAAAAGTTCCTACGCACACGCAAGATCATGCTGATGCATAGCAACGAGAGGGGATAGTGTTGTCCATGTACCCTCGTAGACCGAAAGCGGAAGCGTTAACACAACGCGCTTGATGTAGTCGTACGTCTTCACGATCCGACCGATCAAGTACCGAACGCAAGGCACCTCCGAGTTCAGCACACGTTTAGCTCGATGACGTCCCTCGAACTCCGATCCAGCCGAGTGTTGAGGGAGAGTTTCGTCAGCACGACGGCGTGGTGACGATGATGATGTTCTACCGACGCAAGGCTTCGCCTAAGCTCCGCTACGATATTATCGAGGTGTAATATGATGGAGGGGGCACCGCACACGGCTAAAATATCGTATATCAATTGTCGTGTCCATGGGGTGCCCCCTACCCCCGTATATAAAGGAGCAAGGGGAAGGCGGCCGGCCAAGGGGAGAGGCGCGCCAAGGGGGGAGTCCTACTCCCACCGGGAGTAGGACTCCTCCTTTCCTTGTTGGAGTAGGAAAAGGGAAGGGAGAAGGAGAAAGAAGGAAGGGGGCGCCCCCCCCCCTCCCTAGTCCAATTCGGACTAGTCCATGGGGAGGGGTGCGGCCTCCCTTTGGGGCCTTTCTCTCCTTTCCCGTATGGCCCATTAAGGCCCAATACGAATTCCCGTAACTTTCCGGTACTCCGAAAAATACCCGAATCACTCGGAACCTTTCCGAAGTCCGAATATAGTCGTACAATATATCGATCTTTACGTCTCAGCCATTTCGAGACTCCTCGTCATATCCCCGATCTCATCCGGGACTCCGAACTCCTTCGGTACATCAACATACATAAACTCATAATAAAACTGTCATCGTAACGTTAAGCGTGCGGACCCTACGGGTTCGAGAACTATGTAGACATGACCGAGACACCTCTCCGGTCAATAACCAATAGCGGAACCTGGATGCTCATATTGGTTCCCACATATTCTACGAAGATCTTTATCGGTCAGACCGCATAACAACATACGTTGTTCCCTTTGTCATCGGTATGTTACTTGCCCGAGATTCGATCGTCGGTATCTCGATACCTAGTTCAATCTCGTTACCGGCAAGTCTCTTTACTCGTTCCGTAATACATCATCCCGCAACTAACTCATTAGTCACAATGCTTGCAAGGCTTATAGTAATGTGCATTACCGAGTGGGCCCAGAGATACCTCTCCGACAATCGGAGTGACAAATCCTAATCTCGAAATACGCCAACCCAACAAGTACCTTTGGAGACACCTGTAGAGCACCTTTATAATCACCCAGTTACGTTGTGACGTTTGGTAGCACACAAAGTGTTCCTCCGGTAAACGGGAGTTGCATAATCTCATAGTCATAGGAACATGTATAAGTCATGAAGAAAGCAATAGCAACATACTAAACGATTGAGTGCAAAGCTAACGGAATGGGTCAAGTCAATCACGTCATTCTCCTAATGAGGTGATCCCATTAATCAAATGACAACTCATGTCTATGGCTAGGAAACATAACCATCTTTGATTAACGAGCTAGTCAAGTAGAGGCAAACTAGTGACACTCTGTTTGTCTATGTATTCACACATGTATTATGTTTCCGGTTAATACAATTCTAGCATGAATAATAAACATTTATCATGATATAAGGAAATAAATAATACTTTATTATTGCCTCTAGGGCATATTTCTTCAGTCTCCCACTTGCACTAGAGTCAATAATCTAGTTCACATCGCCGTGTGATTTAACATCAATAATTCACATCACCATGTGATTAACACCCATAGTTCACATTGTCATGTGACCAACACCCAAAGGGTTAACTACAGTCAATAATCTAGTTCACATCGCTATGTGATTAACACCCAAAGAGTACTAAGGTGTGATCATGTTTTGATTGTGAGATAATTTTAGTCAACGGGTCTGTCACATTCAGATCCGTAAGTATTTTGCAAATTTCTATGTCTACAATGCTATGCACGGAGCTACTCTTAGCTAATTGCTCCCACTTTCAATATGTATCTAGACCGAGACTTAGAGTCATCTAGATTAGTGTCAAAACTTGCATCGACGTAACCCTTTACGACGAACCTTTTGTCACTTCCATTATCGAGAAACATATCTTTATTCCACTAAGGATAATTTTGACCGCTGTCCAGTGATCTACTCCTAGATCATAGATCTGGTACACAGCATGGCAAACTTTATAGAACCTATGGCCAAGGCATAGGGAATGACTTTCATTCTCTTTCTATCTTCTGCCGTGGTCGGGCTTTGAGTCTTACTCAATTTCACACCTTGTAACACAGGCAAGAACTCTTTCTTTGACTGTTCTATTTTGAACTACTTCAAAATCTTGTTAAGGTATGTACTCATTGAAAAAACTTATCAAGTGTCTTGATCTATCTCTATAGATCTTGATGCACAATATGTAAGCAGCTTCACCGAGGTCTTTCTTTGAAAAACTCCTTTCAAACACTCCATTATGCTTTGCAGAATAATTCTACATTATTTCCGATCAACAATATGTCATTCACATATACTTATCAGAAATGTTGTAGTGCTCCCACTCACTTTCTTGTAAATACAGGCTTCACCGCAAGTCTGTATAAAACTATATCCTTTGATCAACTTATCAAAGCGTATATTCCAACTCCGAGATGCTTGCACCAGTCCATAAATGGATCGCTGGAGCTTGCACACTTTGTTAGCTCCTTTTGGATCGACAAAACCTTCCGGTTGCATCATATACAACTCTTCTTCCAGAAATCCATTCAGGAATGCAGTTTTTACATCCATTTGCCAAATTTCATAATCATAAAATGCGGCAATTGCTAACATGATTCGGACAGACTTAAGCATCGCTACGGGTGAGAAGGTCTCATCGTAGTCAATCCCTTGAACTTGTCGAAAACCTTTCGCAACAAGTCGAGCTTTATAGACAGTAACATTACCATCAGCGTCAGTCTTCTTCTTGAAGATCCATTTATTTTCAATGGCTTGCCGACCATCGGGCAAGTCAACCAAAGTCCATACTTTGTTCTCATACATGGATCCCATCTCGGATTTCATGGCCTCAAGCCATTTTGCGGAATCTGGGCTCATCATCGCTTCCTCATAGTTCGTAGGTTCGTCATGGTCAAGTAACATGACCTCCAGAACAGGATTACCGTACCACTCTGGTGCGGATCTTACTCTGGTTGACCTACGAGGTTCGGTAATAACTTGATCTGAAGTTCCATGGTCATCATCATTAACTTCCTCACTAATTGGTATAGGCGTCATAGAAACTGGTTTCTGTGATGAACTACTTTCCAATAAGGGAGTAGGTACAGTTACCTCATCAAGTTCTACTTTCCTCCCACTCACTTCTTTCGAGAGAAACTCCTTCTCTAGAAAGGATCCATTCTTAGCAACGAATTTCTTGACTTCGGATCTGTGATAGAAGGTGTACCCAACAATCTCCTTGGGGTATCCTATGAAGACACATTTCTCCGATTTAGGTTCGAGCTTATCAGGTTGAAGTTTCTTCACATAAGTATCGCAACCCCAAACTTTAAGAAACGACAACTTTGGTTTCTTGCCAAACCATAGTTCATACGGTGTCGTCTCAAACGGATTTAGATGGTGCCCCTTTTTTTTACGTGAATGCAGCTGTCTCTGTTGGAAATATGCCCTAGAGGCAATAATAAATGGTTATTATTATATTTCTTTGTTCATGGTAATTGTCTATTATTCATGCTATAATTGTATTGTCCGGAAATCGTAATACATGTGTGAATACATAGACCACAACCTGTCCCTAGTAAGCCTCTAGTTGACTAGCTCGTTGATCAACAGATAGTCATGGTTTCCTGACTATGGACATTGGATGTCATTGATAACGGGATCACATCATTAGGAGAATGATGTGATGGACAAGACCCAATCCTAAGCATAGCATAAAAGATCGTGTAGTTTCGTTTGCTAGAGCTTTTCCAATGTCAAGTATCTTTTCCTTAGACCATGAGAGCGTGCAACTCCCGGATGCCGTAGGAGTGCTTTGGGTGTGCCAAACGTCACAACGTAACTGGGTGACTATAAAGGTGCACTACGGGTATCTCCGAAAGTGTCTGTTGGGTTGGCACGGATCGAGACTGGGATTTGTCACTCCGTGTGACGGAGAGGTATCTCTGGGCCCACTCGGTAATGCATCATCATAATGAGCTCAATGTGACTAAGGCGTTAGTCACGGGATCATGCATTGCGGTACGAGTAAAGAGACTTGCCGGTAACGAGATTGAACAAGGTATTGGGATACCGACGATCGAATCTCGGGCAAGTAACATACCGTTTGACAAAGGGAATTGCATACGGGATTGACTGAATCCTCGACATCGTGGTTCATCCGATGAGATCATCGTGGAACATGTGGGAGCCAACATGGGTATCCAGATCCCGCTATTGGTTATTGACAGGAGAGGCGTCTCGGTCATGTCTGCATGTCTCCCGAACCCGTAGGGTCTACACACTTAAGGTCGGGTGACGCTAGGGTTGTAGAGATATATGTATGCGGAAACCCGAAAGTTGTTCGGAGTCCCGGATGAAATCCCGGATGTCACGAGAGGTTCCGGAATGGTCCGGAGGTGAAGAATTATATATAGGAAGTCAAGTTTCGGCCACCGGGAAAGTTTCAGGGGTTACCGGTATTGTACCGGGACCACCGGAAGGGTCCCGGCGGTCCACCGGGTGGGGCCACCTATCCCGGAGGGCCCCGTGGGCTGAAAGTGGAAGGGAACCAGCCCTTAGTGGGCTGGGGCGCCCCCCTTGGGCCTCCCCCCATGCGGCTAGGGTTGGGAACCCTAGGGGGGAGCTTCCCCCTTGCCTTGGGGGGCAAGGCACCCCTTCCCCCCACTTGGCCGCCGCCCCCCTTGGAGATCTGATCTCCCAAGGGCTGGCGCCCCCCCCCAGGGGTCCTATAAATAGTGGGGGGAGGGAGGGCAGCAACCTACAGCCTTGGGCGCCTCCCTCCTCCCCTGCAACACCTCTCTCTCTCGCAGAAGCTTGGCGAAGCCCTGCCGGAGACCCGCTACATCCACCACCACGCCGTCGTGCTGCTGGATCTCCGTCAACCTCTCCTTCCCCCTTGCTGGATCAAGAAGGAGGAGACGTCACTGCACCGTACGTGTGTTGAACGCGGAGGTGCCATCCGTTCGGCACTCGGTCATCGGTGATTTGGATCACGGCGAGTACGACTCCGTCATCCACGTTCATTGGAACGCTTCCGCTCGTGATCTACAAGGGTATGTAGATGCACTCCTTTCCCCTCGTTGCTAGTAGACTCCATAGATGCATCTTGGTGAGCGTAGGAAAATTTTAAATTATGCTACGATTCCCAACAGTGGCATCATGAGCCAGGTCTATGCGTAGTTACTATGCACGAGTAGAACACAAAGAAGTTGTGGGCGTTGAGTTTGCCAATTCTTCTTGCCGCTACTAGTCTTTTCTTGTTCCGGCGGCATTGTAGGATGAAGCGGCCCGGACCGACCTTACACGCACACTTACATGAGACAGGTTCCACCGACTGACATGCACAAGTTGCATAAGGTGGCTAGCGGGTGTCTGTCTCTCCTACTTTAGTCGGAACGGATTCGATGAAAAGGGTCCTTATGAAGGGTAAATAGAAATTGGCAAATCACGTTGTGGTCATACGTAGGTAAGAAACGTTCTTGCTAGAAACCTACAAACCACGTAAAAACTTGCAACAACAATTAGAGGACGTCTAACTTGTTTTTGCAGCAAGTGCTATGTGATGTGATATGGCCAGAAGATGTGATGAATGATATATGTAATGTATGAGATTGATCATATTCTTGTAATAGGAATCACGACTTGCATGTTGATGAGTATGACAACCGGCAGGAGCCATAGGAGTTGTCTTTATTATTTTGCATGACCTGCGTGTCATTGAATAACGCCATGTAAATTACTTTACTTTGTTGCTAAACGCGTTAGCCATAGAAGTAGAAGTAATAGTTGGCGTGACGACTTCATGAAGACACAATGATGGAGATCATGATGATGGAGATCATGGTGTCATGCCGGTGACGAAGATGATCATGGTGCCCCGAAGATGGAGATCAAAGGAGCATGATGATATTGGCCATATCATGTCACTATTTGATTGCATGTGATGTTTATCATGTTTTTGCATCTTATTTGCTTAGAACGACGGTAGTAAGTAAGATGATCCCTTATAATAATTTCAAGAAAGTGTTCACCCTAACTGTGCACCGTTGCGAAGGTTCATTGTTTTGAAGCACCACGTGATGATCGGGTGTGATAGATTCTAACGTTCGAATACAACGGGTGTTGACGAGCCTAGCATGTACAGACATGGCCTCGGAACACACGCAATACACTTAGGTTGACTTGACGAGCCTAGCATGTACAGACATGGCCGGAACACGGAGGACCGAAAGGTCGAGCATGAGTCGTATAGAAGATACGATCAACATGGAGATGTTCACCGATCTTGACTAGTCCGTCTCACGTGATGATCGGACACGGCCTAGTTAAACTCGGATCATGTTTCACTTAGATGACTAGAGGGATGTCTATCTCAGTGGGAGTTCATAATCAGATGAACTTCATTATCATGAACATAGTCAAAAAGGTATTTGCAAATTATGTCATAGCTTGCGCTTTAGTTCTACTGGTTAAGATATGTTCCTAGAGAAAATTTAGTTGAAAGTTGGTAGTAGCAATTATGCGGACTGGGTCCGTAAACTGAGGATTGTCCTCATTGCTGCACAGAAGGCTTATGTCCTTAATGCACCGCTCGGTGTGCTGAACCTCAGCGTCGTCTGTAGATGTTACGAAACATCTGACATACACGTTTTGATGACTACGTGATAGTTCAGTGCGGTTTAGAATTGTGGCACCAAAGACGTTTTTGAAACGTCGCAGAACATGTGAGATGTTCCGAAGACTGAAATTGGGATTTTAGACTAGTGCCCACGTCAAGAGGTATGAGACCTCTGACAAGTTTCTTAAGCCTGCAAACTAAGGGAGAAAAGCTCAATCGTTGAGCATGTGCTCAGATTGTCTGAGTGCCCCAATCGCTTGAATCGAGTGGGAGCTAATCTCCCAGATGAGATAGTGATAGTTCTCCATAGTCACTGCCACCAAGCTAGTAGAGCTTCGTGATGAACTATAACATATCAAGGATAGTTATGATGATCCTTGAGCTATTCGCGATGTTTGACACCGCGAGAGTAGAAATCAAGAAGGAGCATCAATTGTTGATGGTTAGTAAAACCACTAGTTTAAGAAGGGCAAGGGCAAAAGGGATACTTCATGAAACAACAAGTCGTTTGCTGCTCTAGTGAAGAATCCCAAGGTTGAACCCAAACCCGAGACTAAGTGCTTCTGTAATGAGAGGAATGGTCACTGAAGCAGTACTACCCTAGATACTTGGTAGATGAGAAGGCAGGCAAGGTCGACAGAAGTATATTGGATATACGTTATATGAATGTGTACTTTACTAGTACTCCTAGCAGCACCAGGGTATTAGATACTGGTTCGGTTGCTAAGTGTTAGTAACTCGAAATAAAAGCTGCGGAATAAATGGAGACTAGCTAAAGGTGAGATGACGATATGTGTTGGAAGTGTTTCCAAGGTTGATGTGATCAAGCATCGCATGCTCCCTCTACCATCGAGATTTGGTGTTTGCGTTGAACATGATTGGATTATGTTTATCGCAAAACGGTTATTCATTTAAGGAGAATAATGGTTACTCTGTTTATTTGAATAATACCTTCAATGGTCTTGCACCTAAAATGAATCTCGATCGTAGTGATACACATGTTCATGCCAAAAGATATAAGATAGTAATGATAGTACCACATACTTGTGGCACTGCCACTTGAGTCATATTGGTGTAGAACGCATGAAGAAGCTCCATGTAGGTGGATCTTTGGACTCACTCGTTTTTGAAAAGATTGAGACATGCGAACCATGTCTATTGGTATATATGCATGAAGAAACTCCATACAGATGGATCGTTTGGACTCACTTGATTATGAATCACTTGAGACATGCAAATCATACCACATGGGCAAGATGACTGAAAGTCCTCGTTTTCAGTGAGATGGAACAAGAGAGCAACTTATTGGAAGTAATACATTTTGATGTACGCAGTCCAATGAGTGCTGAGGCATGCAGTGGATATCGTTATGTTCTTACTTCACAGATGATTTGAGTAGATGCTGAGTGTATTTACTTGATGAAACACTAGTCTGAATTATTGAAAGGTTCAAGTAATTTCAGAGTGAAGTTGAAGATTGTCGTCACAAGAGGATAAAATGTCTGTGATATGATCATAGAGATGAGTATCTGAGATACGAGTTTGGCACACAATTGAGACATTGTGGAAAGTGTTTCACAATTAATACCGCCTGGAACACCATAGTGTGATGGTGTGTCCGAACATCATAACTGCACCCTATTGGATATGGTGCATACCATGATGTTTCTTATCAAATTACCACTATCGTTTATGGGTTAGGCATTAGAGACAACCGCATTCACTTTAAAAGGGGCACCACGCAATTCCGTTGAGACGACACCGTTTATAGAAACCTAAGTTGTCGTTTCTTAAAAGTTTGGGGCTGCGATGCTTATGTGAAAAAGTTTCAGGCTGATAAGCTCGAACCCAAAGCGGATAAATGCATCTTCATAGAATACCCAAAAACAGTTGGGTATACCTCCTATTTCAGATCTGGAAGCAAAAGTAATTGCTTCTAGAAACGAGTCCTTTCTCGAGGAAAAGTTTCTCTCGAAAGAATTGAGTGGGAGGATGGTGGAGACTTGATGAGGTTATTGAACCGTCGCTTCAACTAGTATGTAGCAGGGCACAGGAAGTTGTTCCTGTGGCACCTACACCAATTGAAGTGGAAGCTTATGATGGTGATCATGAAACTTCGGATCAAGTCACTACCAAACCTCGTAGGACGACGAGGATGCGCACTACTTCAGAGTAATGCGTGATCCTGCCTTGGAAGTCATGTTGCTAGACAACTATGAACCTACGAGCTATGGAGAAGCGATGGTGGGCCCATATTCCGACGAATGGCTCGAGGCCATGAAATCCGAGATAGAATCCATGTATCAGAACAAAGCATGGACTTTGGTGAACTTGCCCGATGATCGGCAAGCCATTGAGATAAATGGATCTTTAAGAAGAAGACGGACATGGACGGTAATGTTACCGTCTATGAAGCTCGACTTGTGGCAAAGAGTATTTTCACAAGTTCAAGGAGTTGACTACGATGAGTTTTTCTCATCCGTAGCGATGCTTAGGTCCGTCAGAATCATGTTAGCATTAGCTACATTTATGAAATCTGGCAGATGGATGTCAAAACAAGTTTCCTTACCAGTTTTCGTAAGGAAAGGTTGTATGTGATACAATCAGAAAGGTTTTGTCGGTCCTATGGATGCTAAAAGGTATGCTAGCTCCAGCGATCCTTCCATGGATTAGAGTAAGAATCTCGGAGTTAGAACATACGCTTTGATGGAGTGATCAAAGTTTTTGGGTTTATACAAAGTTTGTTAGAAACTTGTATTTACAATAAAGTGAGTGGGAGCGCTACAACATTTTTGATAAGTATATGTGAATGACATATTGTTGATGTGAAATGATGTAAAAGTTTCTGGAAAGCATAAAGGGTTGTTTGAAAGGAGTTTTTCAAAGGAAGACCTGGATAAAGCTACTTACATATTGGGCATCAAGATCCATAAAGATAGATCAAGACGCCTGATGATACTTTCAAAAGACAGCACACCTTGACATGATTTTGAAAGAGTTCAAAATAGATCAGCAAAGAAGGAGTTCTTGGTTGTGTTACAAGGTGTGAGTATTGAGTGAGACTCAAGACCTGACCACAGCAGAAGATAGAGAAAGGACGAAGGTCGTCCCTATGCTTTAGACGTAGGCTCTATAGTATGCTATGCTGTGTACCGCACCTGTAGTGTGCCTTGCCATGAGTTGGTCAAGAGGGTACAATGGTGATCCGGGAAAGGATCTCATGACAGCGGTCGAACTTATCCTTAGTACCTAGTGGATTAAGGAATTTTCTCGATTATGGAGGTGGAAAGGAGTTCGTCGTAAAGGGTTACGTCGATGCGAACTTTGACACTAATCCGGATGACTCTGAGTAGTAAACCGGATTCGTATAGTAGAGCAATTATTTGAAATGGCTCCAAATAGCGCGTGGTAGCATCCACAAGATGACATAGATATTCGTAAAGCACACGGTTCTGAAAGGTTCAGACCCGTTGACTAATAACCTCTCTCACAAGCATAACATGACCAAACCAGAACACATTGAGTGATAATCACATAGTGATGTGAACTAGATTGTTGACTCTAGTAAACTCTTTAGATGTTGGTCACATGGTGATGTGACCAGTGAGTGTTAATCACATGGTGATGTGAACTAGATTATTGACTCTAGTGCAAGTGGGAGACTGTTGGAAATATGCCCTAGAGGCAATAATTAATGGTTATTATTATATTTATTTGTTCATGGTAATTGTCTATTATTCATGCTATAATTGTATTGTCCGGAAATCGTAATACATGTGTGAATACATAGACCACAACCTGTCCCTAGTAAGCCTCTAGTTGACTAGCTCGTTGATCAACAGATAGTCATGGTTTCCTGACTATGGACATTGGATGTCATTGATAACGGGATCACATCATTAGGAGAATGATGTGATGGACAAGACCCAATCCTAAGCATAGCATAAAAGATCGTGTAGTTTCGTTTGCTAGAGCTTTTCCAATGTCAAGTATCTTTTCCTTAGACCATGAGATCGTGCAACTCCCGGATACCGTAGGAGTGCTTTGGGTGTGCCAAACGTCACAACGTAATTGGGTGACTATAAAGGTGCACTACGGGTATCTCCGAAAGTGTCTGTTGGGTTGGCACGGATCGAGACTGGGATTTGTCACTCCGTGTGACGGAGAGGTATCTCTGGGCCCACTCGGTAATGCATCATCATAATGAGCTCAATGTGACTAAGGCGTTAGTCACGGGATCATGCATTGCGGTACGAGTAAAGAGACTTGCCGGTAACGAGATTGAACAAGGTATTGGGATACCGACGATCGAATCTCGGGCAAGTAACATACCGTTTGACAAAGGGAATTGCATACGGGATTGACTGAATCCTCGACATCGTGGTTCATCCGATGAGATCATCGTGGAACATGTGGGAGCCAACATGGGTATCCAGATCCCGCTGTTGGTTATTGACCGGAGAGGCGTCTCGGTCATGTCTGCATGTCTCCCGAACCCGTAGGGTCTACACACTTAAGGTCCGGTGACGCTAGGGTTGTAGAGATATATGTATGCGGAAACCCGAAAGTTGTTCGGAGTCCCGGATGAGATCCCGGACGTCACGAGAGGTTCCGGAATGGTCCGGAGGTGAAGAATTATATATAGGAAGTCAAGTTTCGGCCACCGGGAAAGTTTCGGGGGTTACCGGTATTGTACCGGGACCACCGGAAGGGTCCCGGCGGTCCACCGGGTGGGGCCACCTATCCCGGAGGGCCCCGTGGGCTGAAAGTGGAAGGGAACCAGCCCTTAGTGGGCTGGGGCACCCCCCTTGGGCCTCCCCCCATGCGCCTAGGGTTGGGAACCCTAGGGGGAAGCTTTCCCCTTGCCTTGGGGGGCAAGGCACCCCTTCACCCCCACTTGGCCGCCGCCCCCCTTGGAGATCTGATCTCCCAAGGGCTGGCGCCCCCCAGGGGTCCTATAAATAGTGGGGGGGAGGGAGGGCAGCAACCTACAGCCTTGGGCGCCTCCCTCCTCCCCTGCAACACCTCTCTCTCTCTCTCTCTCTCGCAGAAGCTTGGCGAAGCCCTGCCGGAGACCCGCTACATCCACCACCACGCCGTCGTGCTGCTGGATCTCCATCAACCTCTCCTTCCCCCTTGCTGGATCAAGAAGGAGGAGACGTCGCTGCACCGTACGTGTGTTGAACGCGGAGGTGCCGTCCGTTCGGCACTCGGTCATCGGTGATTTGGATCACGGCGAGTACGACTCCGTCATCCACGTTCATTGGAACGCTTCCGCTCGTGATCTACAAGGGTATGTAGATGCACTCCTTTCCCCTCGTTGCTAGTAGACTCCATAGATGCATCTTGGTGAGCGTAGGAAAATTTTAAATTATGCTACGATTCCCAACAGTCTCTAATGCATAACCCCAAAACGATAGTGGTAGATCGGTAAGAGGCATCATATATCGCACCATATCTAATAAAGTAAGGTTACGATGTTCGGACACACCATTACACCGTGGTGTTCCAGGTGGCGTGAGTAGTGAAACTATTTCACATTGTTTTAACTGAAGGCCAAACTCGTAACTCAAATACTCTTCATCATGATCAGATCGTAGAAACTTTATTTTCTTGTTACGATGATTTTCCGCTTCACTCTGAAATTATATGAACTTTTCAAATGTTTCAGACTTCTGTTTCATTAAGTAGATATACCCATATCTGCTCAAATCATCTGTGAAGGTCAGAAAATAACGATACCCGCCACGAGCCTCATCACTCATCGGTTCGCATACATCAGTATGTATTATTTCCAATAAGTCAGTTGCTCGCTCCGATTGTTGCGGAGAACGGAGTCTTAGTCATCTTGCCCATGAGGCATGGTTCGCAAGCATCAAGTGATTCATAATCAAGTGATTCCAAAAGTCCATCAGTATGGAGTTTCTTCATGCGCTTTACACCAATATGACCTAAACGGCAGTGCCACAAATAAGTTGCACTATCATTATTAACTTTGCATCTTTTGGCTTCATTATTATGAATATGTGTATCACTACGATCGAGATCCAACAAACCATTTTATTGGGTGTATGACCATAGAAGGTTTTATTCATGTAAACAGAACAACAATTATTCTCTAATTTAAATGAATAACCGTATTGCAACAAACATGATCAAATCATATTCATGCTCAACGCAAACACAAAATAACACTTATTTAGTTTCAACACTAATCCCGAAAGTATAGGGAGTGTGCGATGATGATCATATCAATCTTGGAACTACTTCCAACACATATCGTCACCTCGCCTTTTACTAGTCTCTTGTTTATTCTGCAACTCCCGTTTCGAGTTACTACTCTTAGCAACTGAACCAGTATCAAATACCCAGGGGTTGCTATAAACACTAGTAAAGTACACATCAATAACATGTATATCCAATATACCTTTGTTCACTTTGCCATCCTTCTTATCCACCAAATAGTTGGGGTAGTTCCGCTTCCAGTGATCAGTCCCTTTGCAGTAGAAGCACTTAGTCTCAGGCTTAGGACCAGACTTAGGCTTCTTCACTTGAGCAGCAACTTGCTTGCCGTTCTTCTTGAAGTTCCCCTTCTTCCCTTTGCCCTTTTCTTGAAACTAGTGGTCTCGTCAACCATCAACACTTGATGTTTTTTTTTGATTTCTACCTTTGTCGATTTCAGCATCACGAAGAGCTCGGGAATTACTTTCGTCATCCCTTGCATACTATAGTTCATCACAAAGTTCTACTAACTTGGTGATGGTGACTAGAGAATTCTGTCAATCACTATTTTATCTGGAAGATTAACTCCCACTTGATTCAAGCGATTGTAGTACCCAGACAATCTGAGCACATGCTCACTGCTTGAGCTATTCTCCTCCATCTTTTAGCTATAGAACTTGTTAGAGACTTCATATCTCTCAACTCGGGTATTTGCTTGAAATATTAACTTCAACTCCTGGAACATCTCATATGGTCCATGACGTTCAAAACGTCTTTGAAGTCCCGATTCTAAGCCGTTAAGCATGGTGCACTAAACTATCAAGTAGTCATCATATTGAGCTAGCCAAACGTTCATAACGTCTGCATCTGCTCCTGCAATAGGTCTGTCACCTAGCGGTGCATCAAGGACATAATTTTTCTGTGCAGCAATGAGGATAATCCTCAGATCACGGATCCAATCCGCATCATTGCTACTAACATCTTTCAACATAATTTTTCTCTGGGAACATATCAAAATAAACACAGGGAAGCAACAACGCGAGCTATTGATCTACAACATAATTTGCAAAATACTATCAGGACTAAGTTCATGATAAATTTAAGTTCAATTAATCATATTACTTAAGAACTCCCACTTAGATAGACATCCCTCTAATCATCCAAGTGATTACGTGATCCTAATCAACTAAACCATGTCCGATCATCACGTGAGATGGAGTAGTTTCAATGGTGAACATCACTATGTTGATCATATCTACTATATGATTCACGCTCGACCTTTCGGTCTCCGTGTTCCGAGGCCATATCTGCATATGCTAGGATCGTCAAGTTTAACCTGAGTATTCCATGTGTGCAACTGTTTTGCACCCGTTGTATTTGAACGTAGAGCCTATCACACCCGATCATCACGTGCTGTCTCAGCACGAAGAACTTTCGCAACGGTGCATACTCAGGGAGAACACTTTTATCTTGAAATTTTAGTGAGAGATCATCTTATAATGCTACCGTCAATCAAAGCAAGATAAGATGCATAAAAGATAAACATCACATGCAATCAATATAAGTGATATGATATGGCCATCATCATCTTGTGCTTGTGATCTCCATCTCCGAAGCACCGTCATGATCACCATCGTCACCGGCGTGACACCTTGATCTCCATCGTAGTATCGTTGTCGTCTCGCCAACTATTGCTTTTACGACTATCGCTACCGCTTAGTGATAAAGTAAAACAATTACATGGCGATTGCATTGCATACAATAAAGTGACAACCATATGGCTCCTGCCAGTTGCCGATAACTCGGTTACAAAACATGATCATCTCATGCAATAAAATATAGCATCACGTCTTGACCATATCACATCACAACATGCCCTGCAAAAACAAGTTAGACGTCCTCTACTTTGTTGTTGCAAGTTTTACTTGGCTGCTACGGGCTTAGCAAGAACCGTTCTTACCTACGCATCAAAACCACAACGATAGTTTGTCAAGTTGATGCTATTTTAACCTTCGCAAGGACCGGGCGTAGCCACACTCGGTTCAACTAAAGTGAGAGAGACAGACACCCCCCAGTCACCTTTAAGCAACGAGTGCTCGCAACGGTGAAACCAGTCTCGCGTAAGCGTACACGTAATGTCGGTCCGGGCCGCTTCATCTCACAATACCGCTGAACCAAAGTATGACATGCTGGTAAGCAGTATGACTTATATCGCCCACAACTCACTTGTGTTCTACTCGTGCATAGCATCAATGCATAAAACCAGGCTCGGATGCCACTGTTGGGGAACGTAGTAATTTCAAAAAAATTCCTACGCACACGCAAGATCATGATGATGCATAGCAAGGAGAGGGGAGAGTGTTGTCCACGTACCCTCGTAGACCGAAAGCGGAAGCGTTAACACAACGCGGTTGATGTAGTCGTACGTCTTCACGATCCGACCGATCAAGTACCGAACGCACGGCACCTCCGAGTTCAGCACACGTTCAGCTCGATGACGTCCCTCGAACTCCGATCCAGCCGAGTGTTGAGGGAGAGTTTCGTCAGCACGACGGCGTGGTGAAGATGATGATATTCTACCGACGCAGGGCTTCGCCTAAGCTCCGCTACGATATTATCGAGGTGTAATATGGTGGAGGGGGGCACCGCACACGGCTAAAATATCATATATCAATTGTCGTGTCCATGGGGTGCCCCCCTGCCCCCGTATATAAAGGAGCAAGGGGAAGGCGGCCGGCCAAGGGGAGAGGCGCGCCAAGGGGGGAGTCCTACTCCCACCGGGAGTAGGACTCCTCCTTTCCTTGTTGGAGTAGGAAAAGGGAAGGGAGAAGGAGAAAGAAGGAAGGGGGCGCCCCCCCTCCCTAGTCCAATTCGGACTAGTCCATGGGGAGGGGTGCGGCCTCCCTTTGGGGCCTTTCTCTCCTTTCCCGTATGGCCCATTAAGGCCCAATACGAATTCCCGTAACTCTCCGGTACTCCGAAAAATACCCGAATCACTCGGAACCTTTCCGAAGTCCGAATATAGTCGTCCAATATATCGATCTTTACGTCTCGGACATTTCGAGACTCCTCGTCATGTCCCCGATATCATCCGGGACTCCGAACTCCTTCGGTACATCAACATACATAAACTCATAATAAAACTGTCATCGTAACGTTAAGCGTGCGGACCCTACGGGTTCGAGAACTATGTAGACATGACCGAGACACCTCTCCGGTCAATAACCAATAGCGGAACCTGGATGCTCATATTGGTTCCCACATATTCTACGAAGATCTTTATCGGTCAGACCGCATAACAACATACGTTGTTCCCTTTGTCATCGGTATGTTACTTGCCCGAGATTCGATCGTCGGTATCTCGATACCTAGTTCAATCTCGTTACCGTCAAGTCTCTTTGCTCGTTCCGTAATACATCATCCCGCAACTAACTCATTAGTCACAATGCTTGCAAGGCTTATAGTGATGTGCATTACCGAGTGGGCCCAGAGATACCTCTCCGACAATCGGAGTGACAAATCCTAATCTCGAAATACGCCAACCCAACAAGTACCTTTGGAGATACCTGTAGAGCACCTTTATAATCACCCAGTTACGTTGTGACGTTTGGTAGCACACAAAGTGTTCCTCCGGTAAACGGGAGTTGCATAATCTCATAGTCATAGGAACATGTATAAGTCATGAAGAAAGCAATAGCAACATACTAAATGATCGAGTGCTAAGCTAACGGAATGGGTCAAGTCAATCACGTCATTCTCCTAATGAGGTGATCCCTTTAATCAAATGACAACTCATGTCTATTGCTAGGAAACATAACCATCTTTGATTAACGAGCTAGTCAAGTAGAGGAAAACTAGTGACACTCTGTTTGTCTATGTATTCACACATGTATTATGTTTCCGGTTAATACAATTCTAGCATGAATAATAAACATTTATCATGATATAAGGAAATAAATAATACTTTATTATTGCCTCTAGGGCATATTTCCTTCAATATGACCCTGCTTTTGCTGCTTCACCTATCTGTGTTACTGATAAGGATTATGATTCCTCTGTCGATCCTGAGATAATTACTTTGGTTGAATCTGATCCTTTTCGTGGCTATGAATCTGAAACTGTTGTGGCACATCTTACTAAATTAAATGATATAGCCACCCTATTCACTCATGAGGAAAAAATTCGTTACTACTATATCCTTAAGTTATTTCCGTTCTCATTAAAGGGTGATGCTAAGACATTGTTTAATTCTCTTGATCCTGGTTGTGTGCGTAGTCCCCAGGATATGATTTATTACTTCTCTGCTAAATATTTCCCCACTCATAAGAAACAAGCTGCTTTAAGGGAAATATATAATTTTGTGCAAATTGAAGAAGAGAGTCTCCCACAAGCTTGGGGAGGCTTCTTCAATTACTTAATGCTTTGCCTGATCATCCTCTCAAGAAAAATGAAATACTTGATATCTTTTATAATGGACTAACTGATGCTTCCAGAGACCACCTGCATAGTTGTGCTGGTTGTGTTTTCAGGGAAAGAACTGTTGATCAAGCTGAATTGATATTGAATAATATGTTGACTAATGAAAATAATTGGACACTTCCTGAACCAACTCCTAAGCCAACTCCGAAGAAAAGGGGTATTCTATTTCTTAGTCCTGAAGATATGCAAGAGGCAAAGAAATCTATGAAAGAAAAGGGTATTAAAGCTGAAGATGTTAAGAATTTACCACTTATTGAAGAAATACATGGTCTTGATAACCCGACACAGGTAGTAAAGGTAAATTCTCTCTATAGATTTGATGAAGGTGATATCCCTCGTTATAAGTCTGCTAGCCAATGCTTAGATGAGTTTGATAATTTTATTGTTAAACAAGAAAACTTCAATGCTTATGTTGGTAGACAATTGAAACGCAATGCTTATATGATTGAACACTTGAGTGATTATATGTCTAGAGTTAAAGGTGAACTTAAACTCATTAGTAAACATGCTTCTATGGTTACCACTCAAGTAGAACAAGTGCTTAAAGCTCAAAATGATTTGCTCAATGAATTAAATAATAAGAAAAACGATAATGTTGTTAGAGTTATGACTAGAGGGGATAAAATGACTCAGGAACCTTTGTATCCTAAGGGACACCCTAAGAGAGTTGAGCAAGATTCTTAGAGAACTAATGTTGATGCACCTAGTTCTTCTAAGAAGAAGAAAAAGGAAAATGATAGGACTTTGCATGCTTCTAGTGAACCTGTTGTTGACACACCTGAGAATCCCAATGATATTTCTATTCCTGATGCTGAAACACAATCTGGTGATGAACATGAACCCGGTGATAATATTAATGATGATGTTCATGTTGATACTCAACCTAGCAATGACAATGATGTATAGACTGAACCTGCTGTCGATCTTGATAACCCACAATCAAAGAATCAATGTTATGATAAGAGAGACTTCGTTGCTAGGAAACACGGTAAAGAAAGAGAACCATGGGTTCATAAACCCATGCCTTTTCCTCCTAAACCATCCAAGAAAAAGGATGATGAGGATTTTGAGTGCTTTGCTGAAATGATTAGACCTATCTTTTTGTGTATGTGTTTGACTGATATGCTTAAAATGAATCCTTATGCTAAGTATATGAAAGATATTGTTACTAATAAAAGAAAGATACCAGAAGATGAAATTTCCACCATGCTTGCTAATTACACTTTTAAAGGTGGAATATCTAAGAAACTAGGAGATCGAGGAGTACCAACTATACCATACTCCATTAAAAGAAACTATGTTAAAACTGCTTTATGTGATCTTGGAGCCAGTGTTAGTGTTATGCCTCTCTCTTTAAATCGTAGACTTGATTTGAATAAGTTGACACCTAATGAAATATATTTGCAAATGGCCGATAAATCAACTGCTATACCTGTCGGTATTTGTGAGGATGTGCCTGTTGTGGTTGCAAACATTACTATTTTAACGGACTTTGTTATTCTTGATATTCCCGGGGATGATAGTATGTCTATTATTCTTGGTAGACCCTTTTTGAATACTGCAGGGGTTGTTATTGCTTGCAACAAAGGCAATGTCACTTTTCATGTTAATGGTAATGAGCATACGGTACACTTTCTGAGGAAACAACCTCAAGTCCACAGTATAAATTCTATTGGAAAAATTCCAACGATTACTATTGGAGGTTTTGAATTTCCTCTTCCTACTGTCAAGAAGAAATATGATATTCTTATTATTGGGAACGTGCATATCCCCGTTGAGGTAACCTAGTGCTATTCGAAAATTCTCCGGTTTCATGCAATTCGGAATGAGTTTGTTAACAAGACTTGATCAACCTTGTTAGTGGATTCCTTTTGATGAGCAGGAGATGGATGAAGTTAGAAAGCACAACTCTCTGTACCCTCCTTTTACTTTCTGTTATTTAGATTAAATAAAGCAAAAATAGTATTTTCTGTCTGTTTTCTGAATTATCCATGCAATAAAAAATACCCCGAAAATAAAAGTTCTCCAAATGCCCTAAAATTGAAATATGATTTTTTCTAGAATATTTAAGAATATTTGGCACTGAGAACACACCAGAGGGGCCAACCACCTGGCCAAGAGGGTGCAGGGCGCGCCCACCCCCTGGGCGCGCCCCTGCCTCGTGGGCCCCACGTGGCCCCCTCCACTTATTCCTGCACCCACACACTTTGCCTTCCTCCAGAAAAATCACCACACAGCTCAAACTCGTGTTCTAGCTCGTTTTGCTGCGATTTTCGATCTCCTTGCTCAAAGCTCCACTCACAAAACTGCTTAGGGGAATTGTTCTTCGGTATGTGACTCCTCCAATGGTCCAATTAGTTTTTGTTCTAGTGCTTTATTTATTGCAAATTTTTGCTGCTTAGGTGACCCTGTTCTTGAGCTTGCATGTCAAATTTATATGGTCACAAGTAGTTCTAATGCATGATATGGTCTCTAGGCACTTGTGGGAGTAGTTGCTATCAATCTTGCTGAGTTTGGTTCACTTTTATTTTGAGTCACTAAAAATTTTAGAAATCTTTCAGAGGAATAAAAATGTTTAGGAAAATGTACCAAGGTGGTTCCTCAAGGAAGCAAGCACCAAGGCTCGCGATACGTGAGCCGGACAATGAACTACCAAGAGAAGCTCAAGTACGGCCTTGTGAATGGCCGTCAGAAGATTTTATGGTCCAAGCAGGAATTAAGGAGGAATTTGACGCGTATGTGGGTAATGCTGAACTTGAGGGCTTCGTGTCAGATAAGTGCCCCCCAATATTACTACCTAACTGATTCCTTTGTGAGAAGGTTTAAATTTACATCATCACGCAATTCTCACACTGTCCTATTTGATCTTTATGATAAATCTTATACCATGGACTTAGAAGATTTTAATATTGCTTGCAAACTCCCACAGTGGGGCAATGTTAGTGAACCTCGCAAATCTGAATATAAAGACTTTCTTGCTAGTATAACTGTGGGGGAATCTAGAGAAATAACACAAGCTACCATAGGGAGCATTCACTTTCCTGCCATACATTATTTTGCTCTATTTATAGGTAGATGCATTAACGGCAAGGATGAGGCATGTCACATGTGTGTTCCCGATCTTAGTGTTCTGAAGAGTGTTGTATTAGGAGATAAACAATACAACTTGGGGGCATCGTTGCACGAAGGTTGCATCTTAATAGTTTAAGTGGAGACTTGCACTGGTGCACGTCGGTCCTAAACAAACGGTTTTTAACCCCTTTCCACGACAGCATCTGGAACCGTCGCCAAGTGAGTGTGGGCGATAGGGGCATCCTTCCCACATGACCCAGAAACCGTCGGGGATATGCCCTCCTAGCACACACGTTCGGCAAAATGAGGTCGTGTGCGACCGGCGAGCGCGCAAATACGGAAATACGTACAGTATAGCTAAAAATACAATTATACGGCGAAATCGTTACCGGTCGCAAGTACATCCCACATAGTCAGTCCCCGCTCCACGTGTCCATTCGTATGTACACATCCCACACAGTCGCTCCAAGGAAAGCGTTTGCGCAAGGTGGCGTAACGCAAACAGTTTTGAAGAGAATGTCGTGTGTGATTGTTCATTGATCCAACACGGTTTATTCCTAGAAACTGTGTGCGTTGCCTGAGGTCATCGCCCACGGTGGTTTGTCATTAACCGTTTGCAATAGGATAGCAAGCTAATTGGCCAATTAGCGGGCTAATTGCCCTATTATTAATAATCCATTTACTACTCTAATTGACATTCATATTAAGCACATAATATATTCCATTTCCATATTAAGGAAGCAGGATTTCATAATAGAAATACATCAGAGTACAACATGATATAGCTTCAGCACTCAGCTACCCCATTACACAACTGCACCAGCAGCAAGTTTCACATGCAACATCTAGAATCTTTCGAAATTAGCATCTTAGACGGTACATAGAGAGATGCATCTCATCTGGAAAACTGCTGAAGCGGAAGGCGAATATTGAGCCCTCAATCATGTCGAAGGTCTTTGCAACTTTAGGCCAGTGCATGTGGATGATTGACCGTCCATCCTTCGACCTCTTCAGGAACACTTCAATATTGAACCGTGGGTGTTGTATGAAAACTTTCCTTGCCTCCTGACCACAGAGGTGGTTTGAGAGGTAATCATCAGTGAAGCCTGAAAACAAGGATGTGCATAAATATCTTCTCTATATTGGAAATGGGGCAAAGGAATACAAAAAGGCAAGGTATAATAGTTAGTACCATCTTGTAAACCTCAGTGCTTCCCATTGTTTCCCTGCAACACATATAAGGTAGTTAGTCATCAGGTTAAGTAAGGGTTCGCATGCTATCAGTAAAATATGTTGATGATAAATAAGCACATTACAGATTCATCAGATTAATTCAAGCCACATGGAAAACCCATTTATCCAAACCAAGCATGATTAAGAACTAGGAAATATAGCACTTGTATATGTTTCTCATGTATTAAGTGCAGCCAAATTCGATTTATTCCTCACATGGTATACAATAACAGAATGCAGCCACAGCAATTGAACATCGCATTGCAGAATTGAACCAAGCAGTTAACTAAACACCACAACAAATGAACCAAACGTTAACTGAGCACCACATTGCACAATATAACATACTCCTAATAGAAGATCAGACAGTTAACCAAACCAAGCATGCTTAACAACTTGGAAATATAGCAATTGTATTTGTTTCTCATGTATTTAGTACATCCAAATTCGATTTATTCCTCACATGGTATACAATAACAGAATGCAGCCACAACAATTGAACATCGCATTGCAGAATTGAACCAAGCAGTTAACTAAACACCACAACAAGTGAACCAAGCCACAACCAATGAACCAAGCAGTTAAGTAAACACCAATTGAACAATATAATATACTCCTAATAGAAGATCAGACAATTAACCAAACCAAGCATGCTTAACAACTTGGAAATATTGCACCCTGAAGAATTGAACATCACATTTGCAGAATTGAACCAAGCAGTTAATTGAACACCACATTGCACGACATATAGAACATATACACTATAGCAGAAGATTGCATGGTAAAAGTAGATAGCATAATTCACTAGAATTTGTTAAGGAAAGGCAGTAGCTAGCAAACTGAACATGGGTCCTTATAGTGTGCTAATAAGACAAGCTACTCCTCATTGTCGGAGATATCAATGACGATTGGCTCCTTGGACATGGAAGAGGGCGAGGCCTCCGCATCGTGGGTGCCCTCGTTGTAGTGGTGAGTTGCCTGAGCCGCTCCGGGCACCAACCTGCTGGCTCTCGAGATGAGGTAAGCACGTGCACGCTGAGAAAACACCTCGTAGTATTCGTCGAAGGCACCGACAGTGGCCTCGAGAAAACGCCACGAACTATCGATTAAAGCAGCCAACCGCATCGCCGCGTCGGCGCGCGAGGCGTCAACGGTGGCCTTGATGGTGAGGTGCTCCTCCAAGATCTGGGGGTCGGCACGAATGGTAGCCATCGCGACCTCATCCGTGCGTGCGGCCGCGATTTGCTTCTCCGCTGCCAAATGCTCCTTGAGGTCATGGCTATACTGCGTGCACCACGGCTTAGGCCGGCGCTTATTTGGTGGAGGGGTCGGTGATTTGGGTGGAAGGTGCCGCGCTCGCGCCGGCGGTCGGGCCATGTGGGATGTGGAAGGAGGAGGAGGATGGGGGTCGGGTGTGGATTACCTGCCCAGATAGGCAAGGCCGAGCAGCGTGAAGGAGGGTCGCCAGCGAGGAGGCAGTGGCGCTGTAAGCAAGGAGTGAAGGTTTCAACTTGGAAAGGAAGGCGGAAAGAGGGGAAATGTGGCTTTTGGTAAGGGGGAGGGGGGAGGTAGATATTTCCGCAGTAGCCGAAAATTTGGAATCGCTTCAGCCAAAAAACTGGCGCACAAGGTGTCATCAGACACGGTCCCTTATTCAGACACGGTCCGAAGATATTTTGTGTTGCATCTCACACGGTTGGTTATAATAAACTGTGTGGAATCTACTTGATTTTTGGTCTTGATTTGAATTACATAATGGGGTCACAGCGGCCATGGACGGTGTTTGAATTGCTAGACCTTTTATCTGCAGTGATCATAAAAGAATTGGAATTATTCAGGGTTCGTTTGGACATTTTTATACATTAAGTGAGTTTTCAATGCATTTATGTGCATAATTCAAATTTGAACTACATGCGCATGCTCCAGTGCATATAAATTCATTGAAAAATCAAATCTTTGTCGTTGGGTGCATGCTTAGGTCCCATGCAAGAAATGGGAATGAATTTCAAACACCATGGCACCGTTGATTGCCGGCAAAACAGTGAGATGCCTGGTTTTTAAATTCTAGTAAATCCAAAACTCGTCTGAAATTGATGAAACTTGGCATGCTATCATGGAGCGGCATCAACATGTCGTGGTACAAATTTTGTCCCATTTGGAGCAGGTTTGGGTATATGCCTCTCACAAACCGGAGCTTCTCACAACAAGCATGATGGTTTTCGGTAGGGAACGCCCCACCATTGGGGACGAAACGATATCCATTGCCTCTTATTGCTTTCAAGTTTTTTTCTCGTGTCAACATAGAACAACAGGAGTGTTGTGTGAATTTTTGTGGTTTTTCGGGGTTCGTTTGGACATTTTTATGCATTAAGTGAGTTTTCAATGCATTTATGTGCATAATTCAAATTTGAACTACATGTGCATGCTCCAGTGCATATAAATTCGTTGGAAAATCAAATCTTTGTCGTTGGGTGCATGCTTAGGTCCCATGCAAGAAATGGGAATGAATTTCAAACACCATGGCACCGTTGATTGCCGGCAAAACAGCGAGATGCCTGGTTTTTAAATTCTAGTAAATCCAAAACTCGTCTGAAATTCATGAAACTTGGCATGCTATCATGGAGCGGCATCAACATGTCGTGGTACAAATTTTGTCCCATTTGGGGCAGGTTTGGGTATATGCTTCTCACAAACCGGAGCTTCTCACAACAAGCATGATGGTTTTCGGTTGGGAACGTCCCACCGGGACGAAACGATATCCATTGCCTCTTATTGCTTTCAATTTTTTTCTTGTGTCAACATAGAACAACAGGAGTGTTGTGTGAATTTTTGTGATTTTTCGCGGTTCATTTGGACATTTTTATGCATTAAGTGAGTTTTCAATGCATTTATGTGCATAATTCAAATTTGAACTACATGTGCATGCTCCAGTGCATATAAATTCGTTGAAAAATCAAATCTTTGTCGTTGGGTGCATGCTTAGGTCCCATGCAAGAAATGGGAATGAATTTCAAACACCATGGCACCGTTGATTGCCGGCAAAACAGCGAGATGCCTGGTTTTTAAATTCTAGTAAATCCAAAACTCGTCTGAAATTCATGAAACTTGGCATGCTATCATGGAGCGGCATCAACATGCCGTGGTACAAATTTTGCCCCATTTCGGGCAGGTTTGGGTATATGCTTCTCACAAACCGGAGCTTCTCACAACAAGCATGATGGTTTTCGGTAGGGAACGTCCCACCTTTGGGGACGAAACGATATCCATTGCCTCTTATTGCTTTCAAGTTTTTTTTCTCGTGTCAACATAGAACAACAGGAGTGTTGTGTGAATTTTTGTGATTTTTCGGGGTTCATTTGGACATTTTTATTCATTAAGTGAGTTTTTACTGCATTTATGTGCATAATTCAAATTTGAACTACATGCGCATGCTCCAGTGCATATAAATTCATTGAAAAATCAAATATGTGTCCTCGGGTGCATGCTTAGGTCCCATGCAAGAAATGGGGATGAATTTCAAACACCAGGGCACCGTTGATTGCCGGCAAAACAATGAGATGCCTGGTTTTTAAATTCTAGTAAATCCCAAACTCGTCTGAAATTCATGAAACTTGGCATGCTATCATGGAAGGGCACCCGACATGCTGTGGTATTTTTCGTGTCCATTTTGAGAGAAGGCCACTCAAATAATGACAGCAACAAAGGCATTTTGAAAAAAAAATAGCTGCCAGTTTAATATCTCAAACGTTTGCATAATTCAAACTGTATGCGTTCTGTTAACCATTCACGTGACGCCACGTGTCTTGGTTTTAATGGCTATAGGAGGTGCCGTGTGGACAGCTTCTTGACTGAACGGGAGGCGTGCGACCGCAGTCCGGTGCGCAGGCTCACCGGGAAGCGTACAAGCTGTTCAACGCAGGATCTATGCATCTCTTCAATGCAAACGGTTCAGATTACGGTATGCAAATTAAAGCCAGACTTCGGCGCTAAGCCAAGAGACACTGCGATTTGTCAAAATATGCAACTAAAAATCAATATCACCATCTAATTTTTGCAACTAAAATTCAGTAATTAAGCATATATTTCATTCATACTAGAGATTAAGCAGTCGTTCTCACCGGGAAGCGTGACAGCCTTGGACAGCCGCCCGCCTCGCTCCCACTGGTCTATATTAATGGTGCCGCCGAGCGGCCGCACCCCCCATCCTCGCCACACACACAATTCCTCTCTCTTCGCCCGCATCCTCGACGCCGCTCTGAGTCCTCAAAGCCGTTAGTGTATGAGGATGCCGCCGAAGCGCCCCATCGGAGGGAGTGGCGACGCCGGGGCTGCTGAAGCAACGGAGCACAGCGTTAATATGGAGACAGAGGTTCCCGTCCCCGCCGACGAGGTGGAGAACGAGGCTGCCAACAAGCGGAGGCGGGTTGAGAAAGAAACGCAAGCGACTCCAGCAGGCCTGGACTTCATCAACAACCTCCCTGATGATATGTTGATAGTCATCATATCCCTCCTCCCAATCAGAAATCGGGCGATGACAGCCGCGTTTCCCGGCGGTGGCGCACCCTATGGCTCCGCACCCCTGTCGACCTCCTCCACACCCACAAACTCTGCCATGGCTATCGCCAAAGCTTGGATGCGTTCTCCCAGATCCTCGGCAGTCACCATGGCCCAATCAAAGGCCTTATCGCGGGCAAGTTTTGTTCCAATGGCAGGGAACGAGGCAAGCTTGATGAGTGGTTCCGATCCCGCGCCATAGATCAGCTCGAGAAGCTAAGTTATAATGATGGGCATATGAGCTTGCTGCCAACGTCCGCGCTCCGCTTCACGCCCACGCTGTGCCTCGCCAAGTTCATGAACTGCCATCCCCCCCCTTAATGATGCACCCGCTATTTTTCTACCACGACTGAAGCACCTCGAGCTCGTCGCCGTCCGCATCCCAAAGGGTGACATGGAGCGCCTGCTCCGCGCCTGTACTGCACTCGAGTTCCTTCGTCTTCAGGCGATGAATCGGTCGAGTACCTTGCACATCACCTCCAGGACTCTCCGCACTGTTTATGTGTGTTGCTGGTGCTGCAACGAGAGATCACAAAAGGTGGACCACAATATGGTCATCCAGGACACACCTTCACTTGAGAGATTACTTGTAGTTGATCAACAAGGTCCAACAAGAATCAATGTCATTTCTACGCCGAAATTGAAAGTGGTGGGCTACTCGTCTGTCAAATACTACAACTTTCAGGTACAACAGTCGCCTTATATACCTCTCCTTCTTGTTATCAATGTTATAACTAGTTGTCGGGGGTTGGGTGTGACATATGCCAATGGATGGCTTATCATGGTGGGAGCGAGTAGAATGTCGCCAGTGCCTGGAAGCGGGATGAGGCATAGACACGAACACCGGCGCACTTTACCCAGGTTCGGGGCTCTCCTAGGAGATAACACCCCTAGTCCTGCTCTGCGGGGTCTCCGCATGATCACTAAGGCACTAGTGAGTACAATGGTGCTCCTCGAGCTGTATGCTAGAGGTGGAAGAAGGCAGAGCTCGCCCTCTCCTCTCTCTATGTGTGAGTCTAGTTCTAACTGGTTGGGAACCCTTTGCATGGGTGCCCTGGGGGTTTATATAGGCCTACCCCCAGGGGTACAATGGTAATCTGGCCGGGTGTAGGACCCGGCTGTCAGTGTCTCTGGTCGCCGACTTCTCCGCCGGCTGCTGGGGCCCGCCGCCTGGTGGGCCCCGCCGACTGGTCTGGTACGGAGCCGACAGGCCGCTCCCGCCGCTCGCGGGTCTTGCCGGCTGTTGATTACTGTAGCCGCGATGCTAATGACGCATGCTTGGTCAGGGGAGCGTGGCTACATTCCCGCCGCCTGGTGGGAGATCACTGTAGCCACACTGTGTCTCATCTGGTTAATGGTGCACGGGCCTCGAGGAAGGAACGGGCCGCCTGCTGGAAGCCGGCCTCCCGCAGGTCCAACTGGTCAGGCCTCCGCCGTCTTCCGGGCTCTCGCTGCCTGGTAGGGCCCGCCACCTGCAGGCCGTACCGACAGGCCGTCGTGGGGGCAGGGCACCGCCTGACAGGAATGACGTCAAGGGCGGAGTGGCAACAGTGCCGCGCTGTGCGGAGATCTCCGCCTGTACGGGGCACTGTGGCCGCGTCTTGCCCTAGACATGGGGTGATGGACTACACCGTAGCCACACCCTCTCTTGTCTTCTTAACGGAGGCGCAGACTTTGAGGGCGCCGCGGGCCGCCTGCTAGGAGCCGGCCTCTCTGGAGGCCGCCTGCTAGGAGTCGGCCCATCTTGGTGCCGTCTTCTGGAGCTTGGCCGCCTTTCGGCAGCCGGCCATTCGGGCCAGCCGGCTACCAGGAGGCGGCGCTTCATTCTGGATGTTTATGGGGCGCAGCCGGCCCAATGTCTTAAAAGGTTCAGGGACTCGGGTCAGGCTACCCATGGCCCATTACTCCGACACTAGTTTTGAAGATGTATGCTCGTCTGTCATCCAGCGAAGCTTCACCCAGACTCTGGGCATAGTGAAGGTCTTGGCACTAGAATCTGTCGTCCCCAACCTAGACCAAGTTTTTAGTTGCCTGAGATGCTTTCCGTGCCTGAAGAAGTTGTATATCAAGGTGATGTTCCTTTCCTGTTAAATGTTGACCATAAGGGAGTTCAATTTTTTGTACCTCTTCCAAAGTTCACAATGACAATGTACTACTATTTCTGCAGGAATTTTGGAGGATTTTAGGGCATACACCCCCACCCCATATTGGTTGCTTCATTCATATGGTTACAATCGTCCATAAGAATTTCTCCTTTGGATTCATCTGTACTAGCTTTCTTAGGGAATTTTTCATCCAATCCAACCTCTTGTGAAGAAGGCTAGATGTTTCTAGATTGTAATCAAATGCCCATGTTAATCATGCCAGATCGAAGATGGCACGTTGGTGCATTTTACCAATCCTGCAAACCAAATGGGCGTGTAGCAGTGTTCAAAACTGCATGTAGGCACTAACACGAACTCTTCTTTTGCAGTGCATATTAGGCCCGGTGGATGATGTTTATAACGACAATCACATCGAATGCGTGGATCTGCATCTCTCAAATATTACTTTGAACTCCTACCGAGGGACCCCACCGGAGATTACACTCGCCAGGTTCTTTCTTGCCAGAGCAAAGGTGTTGAGTGTACTGTGGTTGAACACACATTTAATTAGGAAAGATCAATGGTATGATCAGCAGATCCGGCTGGTACTGTTGAATGGAAGTGCCTCCAAAAATGCTAAAGTTCATACGGGAAGAACATATGGCAAAGCAATTGGAAATCATTGTGTCAAACCCATACATGACTTGTCAGCGGCTGATCCCTTTTCAGAAATGACGCAACTTGCAATGTTTGAATTTGGGCGTTGTAATATTTGAATTTGAACCTGCAATATTTATGGTATTTGTTATATTGAACCGTTTATGTTCTCTTGTCTCAATGCAAACAGTTCATCTGGGTGAACCGCATGTCGTACATCACACACACCTTGATCTGTCTGACCGTTTCTGTTCTCTTGCCTAATCACAAACAGTTCATCCGAGTGAAGCGTATACTGTATATCGCACACACCTTCATCTGGCTGCCCGTTTCTTTTGTGTTGCCTAATCACAAACAGTTCATCCGAGTGAACCGTATGCTATGTATCGCACACACCTTCATCTGGCTACCCGTTTCTTTTGTTCCTACTCATCGAAAATGGTTAACTGAACTGAACCGTATGCCCTTCATCGCACACGCAACTAAAACCTGAACCTTGTTTGATGCATCTGTCATCGCAAACGTTTTAGACATTTTTGACGGTTTTCATACACCACCGTTTGCGATTATGGCATCGCACACAGTTTCTCGAAGGGTCTCTGATTGTAGTGTCGTGTTAGCAGCATCCTGCAGTAGTGTTGTTTGGTGGAATTTATGCAAGCCGTGTAGCTAATTATCTTGAGATACCCATACATGAAAATGATATTGAATTGCCTCCTGCTTATCTAGATTATAATGCTATGGTTCGCCATCAGTTTATTGAGAGGAATGAACAGCCTCTCCAGTATCGACTAATCTTTGACAGACGTCGCACTGTCCATATTGCTCTCCCTGCTCCTACTTTCTTTGACTTTCAGGCAAAGGGGAGATATGTCATAACCAGGGAGGAGGCAAACGAGTACGAGAGGAGGGCGGAAGTGTCTCGCCTCCAAGTTGCAGCTCGTGAGGCAGTAGCCGCTGCATCTCAGTATGACCCCAGTTACAACTTTGGATATCCGCCAGGCCAGCCGTGGCCCTAGACCAACTTAGGCCAAAAGCCTAAGCTTGGGGAGTACGTATTTCTCACTGACATGACATTCATGTTCACACACTCATCCGAGTTGTCGGTGCTCATACTTTTTCATTGTACTATCCATGCTAGTTTATTTCCCTTTTTCTTGCTTTCTTCTTGTGTGCTTGAAAAACCTTAAGAAAAACCAAAAAAATTAGTTGTAGCTTTTAGCTAGTTTACTTTCCATGCATGTAGTAGTAATAATTAAAAGAAAATCCAAAAAGATTTCTCGTTCTTATTTTGCTTGTTGGGAGCTTTCCCGTGTAAATAGTTTTATTTTATTTCTTTTCTTTGGGGGGTCGACAGGAGAAGACCATGATGAAAATGTTAAGTGGCTCTCATATGCATTATTGTTGATTTAACCAAGAGCCCATATTACCTTGTCTTCTCCCTTGTATTGAATGCTTGCAGATTCCAGCTTAGTCCAATGCACGTGCACTCTTATTATTATCCACACCGTTCGGTCATGCAAGTGAAAGGCAATAATGACGATATATGATGGACTGATTGAGATGAGAGAAGCTGGTATGAACTCGACCTCTCTTGTTTTTGTAAATATGATTTGTTCATCGTTCCTCATTCAGCCTATTATGAATGAAACATATTTGCAATGAAAATTAGAGATTATAGTTGCTCATGTCATGCTTAATTTGCTAGGAGTTTATAATGCTTTACCTTGCGTGCCAACATGCTATTAAAATGGTTGTGATGTGGTATGATAGGGTGGTATCCTCCTTTGAACGATTTGAGTGGCTTGACTTGGCGCATGTTCACGCATGTAGTTGAAACAAAATCAACATAGCCTCCACGATATTTATGTTCATGGTGAATTATATCCTACTCATGCTTGCACTCAGTGTTGGTTAATTTTAATCCATGTTCATGACTGTTGTCGCTCTCTAGTTGGTCGCTTCCCAGTCTCTTTCTAGCCTTCACTTGTACTAAGCGGGAATACTGCTTGTGCATCCACTTGCATAAACCCCAAAGTTATTCCATATGAGTCCACCATACCTTCCTATATGCGGTATCTACCTGCCGTTCCAAGTAAATTTGTATGTGCCAAACTCTAAACCTTCAAATGAAATTCTGTTTTGTATGCTCGAATAGCTCATGTATCAACTAGGGTTGTCTGTATCTTGCATGCTAGGCGGGTTATTCTCAAGAGGAGTGGACTCCGCTCCTCATTCACGAGAAAATGGCTGGTCACCGGGATGCCCAGTCCCATGCTCAAACCAAATCAAAATAATTGCAAACAAAACTCCCCCAGGATTGTTGTTAGTTGGAGGCACCCGTTGTTTCGGGCAAGCCATGGATTGATGCTTGTTGGTGGTGGGGGGTATAAACTTGACCATTCTATTTGGGAACCGCCTATAATGTGTGTAGCATGGAAGATATCGAGAACTCTCGGTTGTTATGTTGACAATGAAAGTATGCAAATCAAAATATTATTTATCTCTATTTCAAAAATCGAGCTCTGGCACCTCTACAAATCCCTGCTTCCCTCTGCGAAGGGCCTATCTATTTACTTTTATGTTTAGTCATCATCCTCTTATTAAGAAGCACCAGTTGGAGAGCACCGCTGTCATTTGCATGCATTACTATTAGTTTATATTGAGTATGACTATGACTGGATCTCTTTTACCATGAATTACAATGTTTAGTCAGTCCTTGATCTTCAAAGGTGTTCTGCATTTATGTTTTGCGGTCTCAGAAAGGGCTAGCGAGATACCATCTTGTTATATCATATTATGATTTCTTTGAGAAAGTGTTGTCATCCGAGATTTATTATTATTGCTCGCTAGTTGTTATGCCATTGATATGAGTAAACATGAGACCTAAATGTTATTTAAATATGGTTAGTTCATAATCTTTGCTGAAAACTTGAATGCTGGCTTTACATATTTGCAACAACAAGAGCAAATAGAGTTTGTAAAAGTTTTTCTTTATCACTTTCAGTTTGTCAACTGAATTGCTTGAGGACAAGCAAAGGTTTAAGCTTGGGGGAGTTGATATGTCTCCATCGTATCTACTTTTCCAAACACTTTTGCCCTTGTTTTGGACTCTAAGGGTACGTTTGGTTTCCTAACTCAGCTAGCTTAGTTAGGCCAGATTAATCTTGCCGGTTTTGGCTAGATTCGTCAAAAGCAAGGCTTAGCGTTTGGAAAGACATAAAATTAAGGCGTTAACTGCCAAAGTGCCCACGTTCATGTTTTTGCCAGTGCGGGAGAACCAAATTGGCTCGCCTCCGTTGGCAAGCTTTTTGTGGCGGTTAAAGGGTAAATTGCCACCAGATGCTAGCTTTATTTTCCTAACCAAATGAATATCCTTGCCAGGCAAGGCTAGGAGCCGCGCTTGCCTAAGATCCAAACGCACCCTAACTTGCATGATTTGAATGGAACTAACCCGGACTGACACTATTTTCAGCAGAATTGCCATGGTGTTATTTTTGTGGAGAAATAAAAGTTCTCGGAATGACCTGAAACCTCACGGAGAATATTTTTGGAATTAATAAAAAATACTGGCGAAAGAAACAACACCAGGGGGCCCACACCTATCCACGAGGGTGGAGGGCGCGCCTGCCCCTGGGCGCGCCCCTGTCTTTTGGGCCCCCTGAGGCTCCACCGACCTCAAATCCAACTCTATATATTCATGTTCGGGGAGAAAAAAATAAGAGAGAAGGATTCATCGCATTTTACAATACAGAGCCGCCGCCAAGCCATAATCTCTCTCGGGAGGGCTGATCTGGAGTCCGTTCGGGGCTCCGGAGAGGGGAATCCGTCGCCTTCATCATCATCAACCTTCCTCCATCACCAATTTCATGATGCTCACCGCTGTGCATGAGTACTTCCATCGTAGGCTTGCTAGACGGTGATGGGTTGGATGAGATTTATCATGTAATCGAGTTAGTTTTGTTAGGGTTTGATCCCTAGTATCCATTATGTTCTGAGATTGATGTTGCTTTGATTTTGCTATGCTTAATGCTTGTCACTAGGGCCCGAGTGCCATGATTTCAGATCTGAACCTATTATGTTTTCATGAATATATGTGAGTTCTTGATCCTATCTTGCAAGTCAATAGTCACCTACTATGTGTTATGATCCGGCAATGTCGGAGTAATGGGCCACGGGTAGGCTAACCCGAGTCCCTGAACCTTTCAAGACATCGGGGCTGGCTGCGCCCCTCAAGGCATCAAGACGAAGTGCCGCCTTCTGGTGGCCGGCTGGAGGCATAGCCGGCTGTTCATAGATGGCCGAGTTCCAGAAGCCTGCATCAAGACACGCCGACCCCTAGTAGTCGGCCCGTGGCGCCTTCAAGATCTGCACCCTCATCAAGAAAGACAAGACCAGGGAGTGGCTACAGCGTAGCCCACTCCTCCCAAATCCAGGGCCGGGCGTGGCCACAGTGCCCCGTACCGACGGAGATCTCCGCACGGCGTGGCACTGTTGCCATTCCCCCCTTGACGTCACCCCAGACGGGCAGAGCCCTGTTCCCACGACGGCCTGTCGGTACGGCCCGCAGGCGGCAGGCCCACCAGGCAGTGAGAACCCAGAAGGCGGAGGAAGCCGGACCAGTCAAACCTGAGGGAGGCCAAGTTCTGGCAGACGGCCAACTCCTCCCTCGACACCCGTGCATCATTAACCAGACAAGACGCGGAGTGGCTATAGTGATCGCTCGCCAGTCGGCGGGACTGTAGCCACGCTCCCCCGACCAAGCCTGCGTCATTAGCATCACGGCTACAGTGATCAGCAGCCGGCAAGACCTGCGAGTGCCGGGAGCGGCCTGTCGGCTCCGTACGAGACCAGTTGGTGGCCCAGGCAGCCAGCGGAGAAGCCGAGGCCAGAGACACTGACAGCCGGGTCCTACACCCGGCAAGATTACCAATGTACCCCTGGGGGTAGACCTATATAAACCCCCCAGGGCACCCATGCAAAGGGTTCCAAATCTGTTAGAACTAGACCAACCCATAGAGGAAGGAGAGAGCTACCCTTGCCTTCTCCTACCTCTAGCATACAGCTCGAGGAGCACCATTGTATTCACTTGAGCCTTAGTGATCATGCGGAGACCCCGCAGAGCAGGACTAGGGGTGTTATCTCCGAGGAGAGCCCCGGACCTGGGTAAAGTGCGCCAGCGTTCGTGTCTACGCCTTATCCCGCTTCCAGGCACCGGCGACGTTCTACTCGCTCCCACCATGATAAGCCATCCATTAGCATATGTCGCACCCAACCCCCGACATTTGGCACCCACCATGGGGCGAGGTGCACCGTCGCCCGGAGACCTGTTCGGGACGGGAACCCTTTTCCTCCCTGGCGAGCGCAGCCAGCCCGGCACGCCAGATGGAGTTTGCGCCGATGCGCTGCACGGCGCGGAGGTCGCCTGCGCGGCGAGCTGCCTCGCCGACCTTATTGGCGAGGTTCGCCTCTCCGACGAGCCGGTGTCCGATGTGGGCGATGATGGCCCTGAGAGCCGCCTCGTTAGCCTCCTCGATCAGCTCCACGTTGCCAACGAGCCTGTTGTAGACTTGGAGTCTGTTGGCTCCACCGACCCGATGCTTGTCGACTCCAACACTGCGTCGCTTGACGCGTTCCCCACCAACGTGGTGGTCTACGACGAATCGCTTCCTCGCGCGGAGAGCGGCGGAAGCACCGTCACGGAGGTACTTGTCATCGGCCACGGCGAGCACTCCGGCGGAGGCGCTCATGACCCGCTCGATGCGGCACTGCAAGACCTGACAGCGCCCATCCCTGAAGACGCCAACGCCGAGGTGCTGGAGGCACGCCGCGCCCAGCTCATCAAGAGCGCCAAGAAGTTGGCCAACATGAGACGCTTGTCGGAAGCCTACCAGTGCGAGATGGACCGCCCTGTAGGTGGCACGCCGGCTCCTGGAGGGCCTAGCCACGTTGGCACGGTCCAGCAGCATGGCGTGGCCATCGCTAGCCTGTTCGGGGCAGACCGCCCCGTCTACGCCACGCCTGCGGAGAACATACGAGCTGCTCAGGCGGTAGCAGAAGAGCTGGACAAGTTCGAGGGCGAAGAGCGTCGCCAGATGGCGGAGCGCGTCCAGCGACTCCTCGACGCGGCTGCTGAGCAGCACGAGGCCGGCTGCCGCACTGAGGCGCCCAATCGGTGAAATGATGATCCGCCTCCCCGCCGAGATCAAGCGCGACATCCCGGACGCCGACTGGTGGCGTCCGCGGAAGAAGGGACAAGCAGCCGGCTGCCAGCCGCAGCCGGACTCGCATCACCATCGAGCGCGACCAAGAGGGCCTCCCCAGAGCAGTGGACGACAGGACGACTGTCCGCCTCCTCCCCCTCGCCGGGAAAGGTGCATCTCCCCGCCGCCTGTTGAGCACCCGACACTCGGCGACCGACTTGGCCGCCGAGAAGGAGTCGGAGAGAATGATGCGCGCCACCGGATCGACCGCCTCAACCGATCCCTGGCGTAAGAAGAAGAAGATGAGCTAGGTCCACCTTGTTTTGGCCCCCGCATTCGAGACGAGCCCTTCCCCAAATGGTTCACTCTCCCAAGAGATATGCCTAAGTACACCGGCTCCGTGAAGCCGGAGGACTGGCTGGTCGACTACTCCATGGCTGTCAGCATCACGAACGGCAACAAGCGCGTTGCTGTGAAGTACGTTCCGCTCATGCTCCAGGGCACAGCCCGGACATGGCTGAACAGCCTGAAGCCCCGCGGCATCAACAGCAGGGTCGACTTCACCGAAGCCTTCATCCGCAACTTCACCAGCACGTACAAGCGGCCGCCCAAACCTTGCCAGCTCTCCTTGTGCGTCCAAGGCCCCAGCGAGTCGACTCACGATTACCTCACGCGCTGGGCCGAGCTCCGCAACTCTTGCGAAGGCGTGCACGAGGTGCAGGCCATCGAGTACTTCACCGCCGGGTGCCGAGAAGGCACCCTTTTCAAGCACCGACTTCTTTGCGACGAGTCGGCGACCCTCGACGAGCTGCTGATCATAGCAGATAAATATGCCACGGCCGACTCCTCCATGAAGGCGGAAATCCAAGTTGATGCATCTGGCAAAGTGGCCCCTCAGGCTCCTCGGACCCCAGCTGGCGACACCTGTCGGCTCCAGCAACCAAGCGACAACAAGCGCAAGGCCATGCAACCGGCTTCCACAAGCCGGCAGGTGGCGACAGTCGGAGACCAGCAGCCAAAAGGGCAGCCTCCATCCAAGCGCCAGAAGGGCGGCAAGCCCAATTGGCTGCCCGCCTTCTCGTATGAGCAGACTCTTGATGCACCCTGCAAGTTTCACAGTGGCGCGAAGCCATCCAACCACACCACTCGGAAGTGCCATTGGCTCACAAGGATCGCCAAGGGTGACGGCCTTCTGCCTCCTCCGCCTGCTGGGCAGCCGCCTCCTCCCCCACCCCAGCAGCCGGCAGTTCGACTAGTCGGAGCCATACAAGACGAGTATCCTGAAGAGCATGGAGCGTATGTCGTGTTCACCAGCGTGGTAGACGACAAGCACAGCAGACGGCAACGACAGCAAGAAGTCAATGACGTGGCATCAGAGACCCCCGAGTTCATGCATTGGTCCGAGAAGCCCATCAGCTGGAGCAGAGCCGACCACACGGAAGTAATGCCCAATCCCGGCACTTATGCCATGGTTCTGGATGCCACTTTTGCCACAGATAGGCGAGCTGCTCGTTTTTCCCGAGTTCTAATAGATGGCGGCAGCAGCATCAACATCCTGTACAAGGATACCATGGAGAAGTTAGGAATCAAACAAAGGCAGCTTCAGTCCAGCCGGACCGTATTTCATGGCATAGTTCCTGGCCTTTCCTGCTCGCCAATCGGCAAGATCCAGATAGAAGTCCTCTTCGGAGACAAGGATCATTTCCACCGAGAGCCAGTCTGGTTTGAGGTGGTGGACCTTGAAAGCCCATACCATGCACTACTTGGCCGGCCTGCTCTGGCCAAGTTCATGGTGGTCCCCCACTATGCTTACCTCAAGATGAAGATGCCGAGTTCCTGGGAATTCTGACCATAGCAGGGGATTACAAGTCGTTCGCTTGCGCAGCAGATAGCAGCCGGCTGGCCGAGACCCTTGTGATCGCGGCTGAGAAGCAGCTCCTTGACCGAGTTGTGGCAATGGCAGGCAAGCAGCCGGAAATGTCGCCCAACCCCAAGGAGTCGGAAGCCGACGGCTCGTTCAAGCCGGCCAAAGAAACAAAGAAGATACCCTTGGACCCGGAGCACCCGGAGAGGTATGCTGTCATAGGCACAAACCTCGACAGCAAATAGGAAGGCGAGCTCATCGATTTCCTCCGTGAGAATCGGGACATCTTCGCATGGTCTCCCAAAGACATGCCGGGTGTTCTGACGGATTTCGCCGAGCACAAGTTACATGTCCGGTCTGATGCCAAGCCGGTCAGGCAGCCCTTGCGCTGCCTGTCAGAAGAGAAGAGAAGAGTCATTGGAGAAGAAATAGCCCGGCTGCTGGCAGCCGGCTTCATCATGGAAGTGTTCTTTCCAGAGTGGCTGGCCAACCCAGTCCTTGTGCTGAAGAAAAACAAGCAGTGGCGCATGTGTATTGACTACACCAGCCTCAACAAAGCCTGCCCCAAAGACCCATTCGCCTTGCCGAGAATTGACCAAGTGATAGACTCCACAGCCGGATGCGAGCTGTTGAGTTTTTTGGACGCTTACTTAGGGTATCACCAGATCAAGCTGAACCCGGCCGACAGACTGAAGACCGCCTTCATCACACCATTCGGAGCCTTCTGTTACTTGACCATGACGTTCGGCTTGAGGAATGCCGGCGCCACGTTTCAATGTTGCATGCAGAAGTGCCTCCTCAAACAACTCACTAGAAACGCCCACGTTTATGTGGACGATGTTGTGGTGAAGACGGAGAAGCGTGGAACGCTGCTAGAAGACCTCAAGGAGACCTTTGAGAACTTGCGCCGATTTCAAATCAAGCTCAACCTGGAGAAATGCGTCTTTGGAGTACCAGCCGGCCAGCTTCTTGGATTCCTAGTCTCAGAACGCGGCATAAAGTGCAACCCTGTGAAGATCAAGGCCATCGAGAGGATGGAAGTGCCCACCCGACTGCTGGATGTGCAGAAGTTCACCGGCTGTTTGGCGTCCATCAGCCATTTCATCAGTCGGCTGGGAGAGAAGGCTCTTCCTCTATACCAGCTCATGAAGAAGACCACTTTTTTCAAGTGGAACGACAAGGCGGATGAAGCTTTTCTCCAGCTCAAAACGATGTTGACTACTCCACCCGTCCTGGCGGCTCCGACTCCTAAGGAGCCCATGCTCCTCTACATCGCCGCCACCAGCCGAGTGGTCAGCACAGTCATAGTGGTAGAGCGCAAGGAGGAAGGCAAGGCACTACCAGTCCAGAGACCGGTGTATTACCTGAGTGAAGTGCTGTCAGCTTCCAAGCAAAATTACCCCCACTACCAGAAGATGTGCTACGGCGTGCACTTTGCCGCCAAGAAATTGAAGCCGTATTTTCAAGGGCACCTAATCACTGTGGTCTGCACAGCTCCACTCGTCGAGATCATTGGTAGCCGGGATGCTTCAGGCCGAGTGGCCCAATAGGCCATCGATTTGCCCCCCTACACCATCTACTACCAGCCTCACACCGCCATCAAATCACAAGCGCTGGCCGACTTCCTCGTCGACTGGGCCGAGACCCAGTACCTGCCGCCAGCGCCCGACTCCACCCATTGGCGGATGCATTTTGATGGTTCCAAGATGCGCACCGGTTTGGGACTGGCATCGTCCTCACCTCTCCCAAAGGCGACAAGCTCAGATATGTGCTGCAAATCCATTTTGCCGCCTCCAACAACGTCGCTGAATACGAGGCACTCATTCACGGGCTCCGGCTTGCCAAAGAGCTCGGCATTCGCCGGATCCTGTGCTATGGTGACTCTGACTTGGTGGTCCAGCCGTCGTCAGGCGACTGGGACGCCAAAGATGCAAACATGGCGAGCTACCGCATCCTCGTACAGCAACTCAGTGGATATTTTGAAGGGTGCGAGTTTCTCCATGTGCCAAGAAATGACAATGAGCAAGCAGATGCCTTGGCACGAATCGGCTCCACCTGTCAAGCAATACCGACCGGCGTCGCCCTACAACGACTCCTCAAGCCGTCTGTCAAGCCATCGCCAGAGTCAGATTCTATCTTTGTGCCGGCTCCTCCTGAAGCAGTCGAATCCGACTTGAGAGCTCCAGCAGCCGGCACGGTAATTCCGGCAGGCGGCCCGGGGGCCGCGGCAGTCACACCCGGCCCCGGGACTTCATAACCCGGCTCGGGGACTGCAGCGGTCAGCCCAGGGACTTCAGAGCCCGGCCCGGGGACTGCACCAATCGGCCTGGCAACTTCATCAACTCAGCAAGCGGTAGCGGCAGCTGACTCCAACCCGCCACCTCCCGGCCCAACCGCCCTTGTGCAAGTAGCAGTCGTAGCAGTCGAAGAAATCGCAGCACCTTCATGGGCCCAGCCCATCCTCAACTTCCTGGTGCACAAAGAGCTGCCGACTGATGAGATCTCGCCCCGGCAAGTGCAACGCCGGGCAGCAGCATACACCATAGTGAACAGAGAGCTTGTGAGGCGCAGTGTCACTGGTGTCTACCAGCGCTGCGTGGAGCCGGAGCAAGGCCAAGCAATCCTCAAAGACATCCATCATGGCGAATGTGGCCACCATGCGGCTTCAAGAGCACTTGTCGCCAAAGCTTTCCGCCATGGTTTTTTCTGGCCGACTGCTCTAGAAGACGCCAAAGACTTGGTCCAGAAATGCAAAGGGTGCCATAAGTTCCGTTCCAAGCCACATCAGCCGGCTTCTACACTCAAGACTATCCCCATTGCCTGGCCCTTTGCTGTCTTGGGCCTGGACATGGTGGGACCATTCAAGACTGCACGAGGTGGCATGACTCATCTGCTTGTCGCGGTAGACAAGTTCACCAAGTGGATAGAAGCAAAACAAATCAAGAAGCTGAACGGTCCGACTGCTGTGACTTTCCTTTCTGACATCACCATCCGGT
Source organism: Triticum aestivum (assembly GCF_018294505.1). Classification (NCBI taxonomy): domain Eukaryota; kingdom Viridiplantae; phylum Streptophyta; class Magnoliopsida; order Poales; family Poaceae; genus Triticum; species Triticum aestivum. The sequence goes on from NC_057805.1 coordinate 23,323,694, forward strand.
ATGGAATACCACACAGCATCATCACCGACAATGCCACAAATTTTGCCAAAGGCGCCTTGGCCCGTTTCTGCGCGACGTAGGGCATCCGACTGGTCCTAGCGTCTGTTGCCCATCCGCAGTCAAACGGCCAAGTAGAGCGAGCAAACGGCCTCATCTTGTCCGGCATCAAGCCCCGACTGGTCGAGCCTTTGGAGCGTTCGGCCGGCTGCTGGCTCGACGAGCTGCTAGCCGTCCTCTGGAGCCTGCGCACAACTCCGAACAAGTCAACCGGCTTCACGCCTTTCTTCCTCGTCTACGGTGCCGAAGCCGTCATCCCAACAGACATAGAATTTGACTCCCCTCGAGTCACCATGTACACCGAAGAGGAGGCAGAGGAAGCACGTCAAGACAGCGTCGATCTGCTGGAGGAGGGCCGGCTGTTGGCACTCAGCCGGTCTAGCATCTACCAGCAGAGCCTGCGCCGATACTACAATCGGAAGGTCAAGCCGAGATCTTTCCAAGAGGGAGACCTTGTGCTCCGGCTGATCCAGTGAACAGCCAGACAACACAAGCTCTCAGCACCTTAGGAAGGCCCCTTCATCATCAGCAAAGTGTTGGGAAACGACTCCTACTACCTGATCGATGCCCAGAAGCCTCGAGCGCGCAAAAGGGACGACTCTGGCAAGGAGACAGAGCGGCCATGGAATGCAAACCTCCTCCGAAGATTTTACAGTTAACGCAGTATGTACCACGCTACCTTTTGTATTAAAGTACGAAGACTCCGGGTCCCCCGAGAAGAGCTCGGGGACTGCCCTCTTTTATCTATATGATAAGAATTATGCCTATGAATGTGTCATTTCTTTATGCCGCTTGGTACCGGGTCCGACTAGTCGGCCCGGGGACTTGCCGCCTTGTACTATGAAATGCTTCCTGCAGCCGGACAAGTAATGTGTTGGCACTTAAGCCGTCTCCTGCCAGAAGCCGCAGCTCGCAGACCGACTGTCTGGTGGGCAGGAGCAAGGTAGAAACGGTGCCCACATGAAAAATGGCTAAGGACACAAAGCATGTGCATAGTTTAAGCTGGCTTCCCCCCTTCTACGACCGGCTGTTGAGCAGCCGGCCGGCCGGCTTCTACTTAACTTTCTAAAATGTTCTAAAAACGACTAATTACTTAACTCCCCGGAAGTAGCTAAGTGCTTGACCCAGCCGCAGTCCGCAGAGCGGCTGTTCGGCTGGCAAGATGGCAACCAAGGCAAGGCGGCAAAGGAAAAAGCCAAAGAGCAGCAAGCAAGAAAAGATAGAACTCAGAAAAATATTTACATAGCAAAGGCCCTTGGCCGATATTCAACAGAAGTTTGAGATACACCCCACGGATGGAATTGTGCAAAATTAACAAGTTCGTCGAGACTGATAGACAGGTGAAGCAAAGATAAACCGGCGGCCTAGGGAGCGGCAGACGGGTTCGGTGGATCAGAGGAGTCGGTGGCGCCGGTTGGTGGAGCGGTCGGCTGGACGGTTTCCGCTTGATCGCCTCCAGTAGTAGCCGGCTCGGTTGGGTGTGGCTCGTTGCTCGAGGCGCGGTCGAGCTGAGGCTGGCCGTCCGCTCCGACCTCTGGCGCCTCCTCTTTGCCTTCCTCCTCCGCCTCGCCTTCTTCCTCGCCGCTGGAGTCGGTCACCTCCGCCGAGTCCTCGCCATCTTCCGGGTTCAGCCCGAACCATTCTGGTGGCGCCTCGGCGCCGTTTTCAACCCACTCCGGGACGAAGATGCTGGTGTCGGTGTACTCGGCGATTGACGCTGCACGCTTGACAAGGTCATCTTCCACGACCGCCAACTCCTCCTGAGCCTCCAGCCGGAACGTGGCTAGCTGGGCTAGACTTAGCCCAGGGTACCACGCCTTGACGAATTCCAGGGCCCGGCGCGCTCCAGCCCAGGCCGAGGAGCCCTTCCAGGCTTCAAGACAGCCGGCCGCCACCTCCAGCCATTCGGCGGTCCGACTGGGAGTGCGCGGTGCCGGCATGTCCGGCCACAGGGCGGCGATTGTCTGGGCGCTGGCACGCTGAAGACGGTGCAGCATCCAGTGAGCCGGCCGAAGACGGGCCTCGATGCTCAGGATCTGCTCGCTAAGGGTTCGGGGGGCGTCGGCGGCGATCTGTGCGCCGTGCGCCCTCCGTCCTTCACGGTCGGCTTCAATGGCCTGATTGGCGGCGTCCACGTGACCGGGGAAGAAGTCTGCCAAGACAGAAAGCAAAGAGCCAAAGTTTGAGATGAGAAGCCGGCTCGACCAACAGCCGGTAACTCGAAGAAGGAAAAAGAGGGAAGCTCACCATCGACTATGTCCTCGATCTCGTGAAAGCCGGAAGCCAGCATCGCCTCCTTGTCGGTCCAGGCGAAGCGTTCGGTCGCGAACTCAGCAAGGAGGCCGGTCTCCTTGTCCTCCGCCTCCTTCTGGGCCTTCTTGAGAAACTCCGCCTGTTCCGCCAGTTGCGCGACAAGCCGGTTGCGCTCTTCAGCCAGCCTGCTGCACTCCTCCTCCTTAGCGCGCAGCGTAGTGTTGGCTGCGCCCAGCTGCTGCTGCAAGGTGGCGTTGGCCTCTGCGGAAGAAAATAAGAAGGGAAGGCATCAGCTGCCGACAGAGAAGAGGCACAGTCGCCGGGGAGATCTGGCCCGACTACTCAGCAGTCGGCCCGAATCTCGGGGACTACAGCCTGCGGGTGTGCCAGCGCGCCCCCGCGGAGAAAGGAGTCATCAAAATCAACAGAAAGAAGAATTGTCGTCGGGGAGATCCGGCCCGACTGCTCAGCAGTCGGCCCGAATCTCGGGGACTACAGCCCGCGGGTGCGCCAGCGCGCCCCCGCAGGAAAAGGAAGAAGACTCACTTCGGCTCTCCGACAAGTCGGCAGCGCGTTGATCCAGCTCCTGGACCTTGGAGTTAAAGGTGGCAGCATGAAGGTTATGATAATCCTGCAGCAAGGATATCAGCACTTAGAGCCTGCTAATTAAAGTTCCGAGCCACCTGCTCAGCAGCCGGCCCGGAACTCGGGGACTACACCTAGTGGGTGCGCTGATGCACCCCCACGAAGCAGTACAAGAGTCAAAAACGAAGAAGCAAGAAGCATACCCGGATGGCCTCTCGCGATGCCAGATGGGCCTTGTTGCAGTTCTTGATGGCATCGGCTTCAGCGCGGAGTTTGGTTTGAACATCCACCATCGCCTTGTTCAGAGGGCCCGTCCCGCCAACCCGCACCCACCCAGTGGGCGCGGCGCTGGTCGCCTCGGTGTCCGGGATCGAGGAGCTCGCGGCGCCAGTCTCCAGCGGGTGTGGCGCCGAAGCCGCCTTCACAAGTCGGCGACGCGTCGGTGTGCCGACCTCAAGAATCAGGCCCGTCGCCACCTTGTTTTCAGTTGGCGGGTCCGCCGGCTGCTCGCCTTGCGCGCTCCCGGACGGCGGCGGTGGAGGCACAATCACGTCCGGCATAGCGACATTGCCACCGTCCCTCTCCATGACCGGGTGCCCGTCGCTGGCCTCCCCTGTCTGTGCCACGAACTCCGGAGGTGGCGGCGCGGAGTTCAGGGGAGTGATGAAAATCGCCGACTGGCGGTGTACGGCTTCTTCAGCCTGCTTCTTCGCCGCGTCGGCGGCCTCGGCCTCCGCCAATTTCTTCAGTGCGGCGGCCTCCGCCTTCTCAGCCTCCGCCGTCTCCAGGCGGGCGGCTTCCTGTTCCTCACGCGCTTCCTGCGCATTCCGCTCCCTCGCCTCCCGGAGGTCGGCGGCCGGATCGATCCGCCGAGTGGTGGTGGAGGTTTCCGCCGACCCCACGATGGAGGCGGCGGCCGATTTCTCGAGAGAGAGCGGAGCCCTAGATCAAAGGAAACAAAACAAAGAAACTCACACAAGATCAACAAGGAAAAAATGAAGGTACGAGATAAAGGCGGTACTTACGTGGAAACCAGCTGCGGCTTCTTCACCTCCTTGCGGAAGCGGATGGCCTTTGCGGCCGCCTCGTCCCGCTTGGTCGCTGCGGCCGAGCCCTTGGGCTTCTTCGGCTGGCTGCCGAACAAGCTCGGCGCGGCCCTGCGCTTCTTGGCGCCGCCTTGGGCATCAGGCGCGGCAGACGAGCTCACGCCCGGCTGACCGGCCCCTGGGTGGTGGCGCGGGGTGACTTCCCCCGCGTCGTCATCAGGCCAGTCCTCGAGGCTGGCTCCGAGCCTCGAGCCGCCTGCTTCGCCGCCTCCTCCCTCGGCGTCGTCCTCCAAGGCCGCCGCCCCCAAGTCGGGGTCCTCGACGTTGCTCTCCGCTCGGTCGGGGAGGAATTGGCGCTCCGGCCCCGCGACGCCGGCTGCTGGCTGGAGGAGGGGGCTCGGTTCAAAAGCCGATTGGTCAGGCTGAACAGGACAAACTCGGCAACAAAGAGACAGAGAAAAAAGATAGATGACTTACCATAGGCGGGGGGTTGGCGCGTGAATACGGCTCCTTGCCAAACCGCCACTCCTCCGTGAGCTTGCAGTTCGCAAGATATTTCACCATGAGACCTACCTCTGTGTGAGGCATCTCCTTGGTGCACAGCCGACTCGGGTCCCGATGTCCGCTCATCTGGCAGATCATGTGAGGGCGGCTCTGGTGCGGGAGCACTCGGCGCGCCACAAAGGCGGATAGCAAGTCGGGCCCGGTCAGGCCCTCGGACTGTGTTAGCACTCGGAGCCGCGCGATGGCGGCGGCTCCAAAGGGCGACAGCGTCCTGGTGCGGTACGACCAGTTGGGCTGCCTCCCAGCCGGCGGGCCGGCTTCGTAAGCCAGCAAGTTGACCCAGTCGCCCTCCGCAAAGACGCTCTTCACGTAGAAGTACGACCGCTGCCACATCTTCACCGACTTAATCAGCGTGATGGGGGGAAATGGATTTTCGGCCGCCGGCCTCCGCACCGTGATGAACGCGCCGCATTGATTCGGCACGCCCGTGACGAGGGTGCCGAGCTTGATGTAGAAGAACTCCCCCCAGAGCTCGATGGTGGGGAGGACGCCGAGGAAGCCTTCGCACAAGGTGACGAAGGCGGACAGTAGCACCACCGTGTTCGGAGTGAGGTGGTGCGGCTGGAGACCGTAGAACTCGAGGAAGGACTTGAAGAAGCTGCTCGCCGGCAGGCCAAGGCCGCGCAGGCAGTGCGAGCGGAAGACGACCCGCTCGCCCTCCTCCGGCGCCGGCGAGATCTCCCTCTTCGGCGCGAGGCGGACCTTCACGTAATCTTTGCCGGGAAACCGCCGCGTCTGGCGGAGGAAATCGATGTGGTCTCTGTGAACTTCGGAGCCGTCCCATGCTCCGGAACGCGCCATGGAGGGCGTGGGATTGGAGAATGAGCTCATCGGAGACGACCACCGCAGCGCTCAGCGTGGCTTGGGGGCACTACGGCAAGAGGAGGGAGGATGAGGAAAGAAAGGAAAGAATGGGAAGGAGGGACGCGCGCGCTCTGCCGCTCCCCCTCCTCCCCCTACTTATAGGCCTGCGGGCTGCGAAGCCGAGGGGGCGATCGTGGGATTTACACCGCCCACGCCCCCGCGTTTATCACGTGAGTTACTGCATGCGGTAACTTCGCAGGAAACTCAACCGCCCACCTCGGCCGCAGCGGATCCGCTCGCGTGCCGAGGCGTGGTAGTGGCGGGCCCCGCCAGCAGGCGCGTCCCATCACGGCGTGGGTTGGCAGACTGGCCCGGCCGCTTGACGCCACGTGACATGCCCACAATGAGCGGCGGCCTGGAGGCTTAGCTAGCACGCCACTTGGTTCCCGCCGACGCATTCGAAGTTTGGATAAGTCAGATTGGACAAGGCCGACTCCCACCAATCGGCCCGACAGAAGTCGGACGAAGCTCCACCTTAAGCACTCGGAGAAAGAAACTGCTGAGGCTGCTCGGCTGCTCAGCCGCGGCACCTCACCAGCTTCGGGGACTACTGCGGAGTAATGGGCCACGGGTAGGCTAACCCGAGTCCCTGAACCTTTCAAGACATCGGGGCTGGCTGCGCCCCTCAAGGCATCAAGACGAAGTGCCACCTCTTGGTGGCCGGCTGGAGGCATAGCCGGCTGCTCATAGATGGCTGAGTTCCAGAAGCCGGCATCAAGACACGCCGACTCCTAGTGGGCGGCTTCCAGAGAAGCCGGCCCCTAGCAGTCGGCCTGTGGCGCCTTCAAGATCTGCGCCCTCATCAAGAAAGACAAGACTGGGAATGGCTACAACGTAGCCCACTCCTCCCAAATCCAGGGTCGGGCGTGGCCATAGTGCCCCGTACCGACGGAGATCTCCGCACGGCGCGACACTGTTGCCATTCCCCCCTTGACGTCACCCCAGACGGGCGGAGCCCTGTTCCCACGACGGCTTGTCAGTACGGCCCGCAGGCGGCAGGCCCACCAGGCAGTGAGAACCCAGAAGGCGGAGGAAGCCGGACCAGTCGGACCTGAGGGAGGCCGAGTTCTGGCAGACGGCCAACTCCTCCCTCGACACCCGTGCATCATTAACCAGACAAGACGCGGAGTGGCTACAGTGATCGCCCGCCAGGCGGCGGGACTATAGCCACGCTCCCCCGACCAAGCCTGCGTCATTAGCATCACGGCTACAGTGATCAACAGCCGGCAAGACTCGCGAGCGGCGGGAGCGGCTTGTCGGCTCCATACCAGACCAGTCGGCAGGCCCAGGCAGCCAGCGGAGAAGCCGGAGGCCAGAGACACTGACAGCCGGGTCCTACACCCGGCAAGATTACCAATGTACCCCTGGGGGTAGGCCTATGTAAACCCCCCAGGGCACCCATGCAAAGGGTTCCAAATCTGTTAGAACTAGACCAACCCATAGAGGAAGGAGAGAGCTAGCCTTGCCTTCTCCTACCTCTAGCATACAGCTCGAGGAGCACCATTGTATTCACTTGAGCCTTAGTGATCATGCGGAGACCCCGCAAAGCAGGACTAGGGGTGTTATCTCCTAGGAGAGCCCCGAACCTGGGTAAAGTGCGCCGGCGTTCGTGTCTACGCCTTATCCCGCTTCCAGGCACCGGCGACGTTCTACTCACTCCCACCATGATAAGCCACCCATTGGCATATGTCGCACCCAACCCCCGACAGGCAACTCCGAAGTGACAATAATCGGGACCACTCCTGGTGATGACCGTAGTTTGAGGAGTTCATGTATTCACTAAGTGTTAATGCTTTGGTCCGGTACTCTATTAAAAGGAGGCCTTAATATCCCTTAGTTTCCAATAGGACCCCGCTGCCACGGGAGGGTAGGACAAAAGATGTCATGCAAGTTCTTTTCCATAAGCACGTATGACTATATTCGGAATACATGCCTACATTACATTGACGAACTGGAGCTACTTCTATGTCACCCTATGTTATAACTGTTGCATGAGGAATCACATCCGACATAATTATCCATCACTGATCCAATGCCTACGAGCTTTTCACATATTGATCTTTGCTTAGTTACTTTCCCGTTGCCACTATTACAATTACTACAAAACTGCTACTGTTACCTTTGCCATCGTCACCGTTACTTCCACACTACTTTGCTACTAAATACTTTGCTGCAGATATTAAGTTTTCCAGGTGTGGTTGAATTGACAACTCAACTGCTAATACTTGAGAATATTCTTTGGCTCCCCTTGTGTCGAATCAATAAATTTGGGTTGAATACTCTACCCTCGAAAACTGTTGCGATTCCCTATACTTGTGGGTTATCAGACGCCGCGGTGGGCTCGGTGATGACATTTGTCCTGGCAGTCTTGGTGTTGTTGCATGGGAATGGAAACCTTTGGCTGATTCCTCGGGACTCCGTGCCTGCACTTGCCTCCTTAGCACCGAAGAGGAAACCTGCTGCTATGCGCCCGCTGGCACCTGCCTGGCCTTGGTTGTCATGGCTTGCGTCACCTGAACCTCATGAGGTGGGTGCTTGCATAGGAATCTCCGCTCCTCCGGAGCCAGCTTGAGGAGGCCGCTCCCTCCGGAGGTCTTGGCGTCGTCCGCCTCACGAGGCTTGGCTCCTCGCGAGGGTCTTGTCTTGAGGATGCTGAAGAAGGGCCGTACCAGGCCATCGACGGAGCCACGCCGTGGCCGCAGGCAGGCAAGTCTGGGTACCCCGGTTCCCAGAACGCCGACACCTCCGAATAATTGGGACGCCTTGTAGCTATAGTTGACTCATCTCCAGTCCCTTTATCACCAAGTTTTCCATTACTAAACAAAGATATAGTGGATACTCATATAGCTTGGACGTCCTCATCTTCACTTGCTAGGAAATGTGACCCCAGTTTAGCAGCCATCCTATTTACTGGTGTATTTTGTTTGTCTGATATTTTTCCTATCATATTTTCAGTATGACCAAGTTGTAATTGGAGGTTGGATACTTCTCGATTAACTTCATCAAATTGTTTACTAATTGCTTGGAGAAAAGTAGAGTATTCTTTAATCTCATTGACAAATAACTCATTTTGCTCATATTGTGAATGCATAAAAAAATTAGTAGCCTTCTCAATTTCAAAGAACCTTTTACTACAAGAGTTATCACAAAGTTCATTATAGAGGGATTACTGGGATACGGTCCAGGATTAAAATTCCCTCTATAAGCACTATTGTTGAAATTATTTCTTGCAACAAAATTCACATCAATGGCATCATTGTTTTGCTCAATCAAGGTAGATAATGGGATATCACTGGGATCAACATGAGCATTTTTACTAGCAAGCATATTCATAAGAGCATCCATTTTCTCACTCAAAGTAGAAACTTCTTCGACAGAATATACCTTCTTACTAGTTGGAGCTCGTTTGGTTTGCCACTGGGAATAGTTTGTTCTCATGTTATCAACAAGCTTCATGGCTTCTCCTAATGTGATTCCCATTAACGTGCCACCTGCAGCTGAGTCTAGAAAATTTCTCGAAACAAAGTTCAGTCCCGCATAATTTTTGTGTACTATCATCCATAAGCTTAATCCATGAGTGGGACCATTTTTAATCATTAATTTCATTCTCTCCTAAGATTATGCAGCATGTTCTTGTTCATGTTGTTCAAAGTTCATGATTTGATTTCTAAGAGATATTGTCTTAGCGGGAGGAAAATACTTAGCAATGAAAGCATCCTTACATTTATCCCATGAATCAACACTATTGCGAGGTAATAATGAAAGCCAAGTTTTAGCCCGATCTCTTAGTGAGAAAGGAAATAATTTCAAATTAACAATATCATCACCCACATCTTTTTTATTTTGCATATCACATAGTTTAACGAAAGTATTAAGATGGGATGCAACATCTTCATTAGGATTTTCAGCGAATTGTTCTTTCTTAATAAGATTTAGCAATGCAACATTAATATCATACGACTCCGCACTAGTGGCGAGATGAGCAATTGGAGTACTAATAAAACCATTGTTATTAGTATTCGAGAAGTCACACAGTTTAGTGTTTTCTTGAGACATAATGATAGTTCAAGCAAAATAGCACACAAGATATTTTTGCTATTTTTGAATTTTTTTAACGATACTAATAAAGAGCAAATAAAAAGTAGAACAAGTAAATGATAAATGCATGTGAAGGAACCTTTGTTTGTTTGATGAAGTCTTCCCGGCAACGGCGCCAGAAATTCTTCTGCTACTTGTGATAGGCGTTGGGATTTCCTCGAAGAGGAAGGGTGATGTAGTATAGTAGTAGATAGTATTTCCCTCGGTAGAGAACCAATGTTAATAGAACCAGTAGGAGAATCACGCAAACAACCGTCGAAAGTACCTACACACACAAACAAATACTTGCACCCAACGTGGGCAAGAGGGTTGTCAATCCCCCAGTACTTGTTAATTGCAAGGATTAATACTGATAGTGGTAGATATATAAATTACAAAAATAAATAAAAGTAAATAAATTGTAGCAAGGTATTTAGGGTTTTACTAATATGAGGTGAATGGACCCCGGGCCAGAGCTTTCACAAGAGGCTTCTCTCTCGAGAAGATAACAAAGGGTGGGTACACAAAATACTATTGGGCAATTGATAGAAAAGTTCATAGTTATGATGTTATTGATGACATGATCAGTACATAGGCATTACGTTCGTTACAAGTACCACTACAAAAAAAAGACACATCCGTGACATTTTGGGTCGAACGAAATTTTTTCTGTCATGCTTATGACACTTCTATGGCGATAATTCTGACAAAACCCGGTATCATCATAGATGTGGTGGGCTCCTACTTCTATGACAAAAAATCATGACAGAAAATGGGCTTTTCGTCCTGGGCGGGCCGGAGACGCAGCTGCATGACATTCTTTGGGTCATCCATGACGGAGAAACCCGTGGTAGAAGCGAGGGCGAGGAAAATATCGGGGGAGTTCCCGGTTACGGTGGGTGGTCGGGGGCCGAGCGATGCGTGTTTCTCTCATACGTACGCACGTGTGTGGGAGGCGTTGCGCTCTAACTGTTGAGCGAGGCGTTGGGCTCTAACTGAACCCGAGCGATTGCACTGCAGGCTATGCGTTACTGAACCCGAGCGATCGATCGATCCCTTGATGTTAACTGAACCCGAGTGATTCCTTCGCTAATGCTGCTAACTGAAGCCGGTCGATGCTGCCTCTGGATGAACAGTGAGCGTTGTTGGGGGCTTTGGATGAACAGTTCCCGGTGGGGGGTTGGATGAACAGGACCCCATGGTAGTAGAGGCCATTGCCGCTGGATGAAAATTACCCCGATCGATCGAGCCGGTGGATGAACAGGACCCCGTGGAGGGCTGGATGAATAGTAGCCGGTGGAGGGCTGGTTGAACAGTAGCCGGTGGAGGGCTGGATGAACAGTAGCCCGTGGAGGGGTGGTTGAACAGGACCCCGTGGAGAGGGTTGGTTGAACAGTAGCCGGTGGAGGAGCGCGCGGTGGAGGCTGGATGAACAGGAGCCCGTGGATGAACAGTCGCAGGTGGAGGCTGGAGGAGGTCGACGGTGGATGAACAGGAGCCCGTGGAGGCTGGATGAGGTCGACGGTGGAGATGAACAGTATCCTGTGGAGTCCCGTTTTGCGGTATGCCACACCCCTCCCGATGAACAGGACCCCCGTTTCGACCGTAGCGCTCCAACACAAGTCCGTTTCCTCCGTTTTGCGGTACGCCACACCCCTCCCGATCAATAGGACCCCGTTTCGACTGTAGGAGGTCCGTTTCCTCCGTTTTGCGGTACGCCAGACCCCTCCCGATGAACAGGATCCTGTTTCGACCATGGCCGGTCGAACACAAGGCTGTTTCCTCCGTTCTGCGGTACGCCAGGCCTTGTTTCCATCGGTTGTTCCGTCCAAGCCAGTTGGCTCCCGATGAACATGACGACGCACTCCGTTCCGACCCAGCCGGTTGCCTCCCCATGAACATGACGACGGCGCAGCTTCTCCGTTCTGACCCAGCAATGTACACGAGCCCTGGCCGTACATATGCGCGAGTAGGCGTTCGAGACCCCGCCCGTATGTACGTACGTGGCCGTATTTTCTTTCTTGCACCCTGGCCGCTGTACGTACGTGTACATGCTACGTGCGCACCTCTACTACGACACGTGCGTGCCTCTACTACGACACGTGCGCGCCTCTACATCGACCAGTATGTACGTACACGTTCGCGACTAGAATGACAACGCTACGTACGCTTCGACCAGGTGCGTCCCGAATGTTAGGCACTTCCTTCCGTGCGAAGATGTAGCTGGTGGGTCCCAACAGTCAGGGGGGAAACAATTTTTTCGCGAAATACGGTGGCCTGTCCGGTGGGTCCCTGCTATCAGGTGGACGAATCATTATTTTCCGCGTAATAAGGAGGCACTTCCCTGCTGCTGCCGTGGACCCAGCTGTCAGCCTCTCCGCGTACAGTACTCTTCTGATAGAAGTCGTTCCTTGACCACGTTGACCACGCCGCGCCGAGAGCACCAGGGCGGTGGACGACGGCGAGGCCAAGGAAGGGGACGACGCGGAGCCGGGGAAGACTCGGAAGTGGTTGCCCACGCTGAGAGGAGTACGAGGGTTCACTGGTTCGGCTGCGGTGTGAGGCTGCTGTCGCCGCAGAATAAAAGGGGGTGTGGGTGAGTAGAGGGATGGCCAGGCCAGCGGTGGGAGTAGTAGGGGGCGGTGAGGCCTCTGCGGCATCACAGCCGGCCACGGGAGGAGGAGCACACGGCACGACCGGCACTGGTTTGGGCGGCTGAAGCAAGAAGACCAGAGGTTGAAGAAGCACTAGGGTCGTTGGATGGACATCGTATGGTCACTGGAGCTATAATCGTTCATATTGACTAAGTTGACAAAGCCCTCCATCCCTGTCAACTTAGTAGGCCCACAAGTCAGCCTCCCACTATGGTGGGTCCCAGCTAGCAGGGGGTATTCCTTTTTTTGGTGCGTAATAAGGAGGCACTTCCTTGCTTGCGAAGATATAGCTGGTGGGTCCGACCTGTCAGCGGGGGGAACGTTTTTTCACGAAATACAAAGGCCCTTTCAGTGGGTCCACGCTATCAGGTGGAGGAATCATTATTTTGCGCGTAATAAGGAGGCATTTCCTTGCGTGCGGCCGTGGACCCAACTGTCAGCCTCTCCACGCACAGTCTACTTCCGATGGATGTCGTTCGTTGACTACATTGACCACTCTGCGCCGAGTGCATCCAAGGTGGTGGACGACGGCGAGGCCCCGGACAACAACAAGCCGGAGATGGGAAGACACGGGAGTAGAGTCGCAGACGGAGAGGTGTACGAGGGTTAACTGGTTCTGGTGCAGTGTGGTTCGGCAGTCGGTGGAGAATAACAGGAGGTGTGGAGGGGTGGAGGGATGGCCTGGCCAACGGTGGGGTAGCTCTTCACAGCGAAGCGTGCTAAGCAGAGCTGCTAGCAGCAGGAGGTGGGAGCAGGTGGTCCCGGCGGCGCTGGAGGAAGAAGACGAGAGATTGAAGATGGATGCCGGTCGTTGGATGTAAATCCAACGGCTAACGATGTCAGAATCATTTGTTGACTAAGTTGACAACGACTTGCGTTGGCTTCGACCTATTGGCCCACATTTCAGCCTCCAAAAATGTGGCACGTATTCAACCCATTTTTTCAGAATTTACAGTCAATTTGATCTCTTTTTTTAGAATTACAGTCCATTTGCTGGGCTGGGTGAACAAATAATGTAGCGTCCATGCGGCCCATTTATTTTTTTTCTAAAAAATTACAGGCCATTTGCACTTTCTCGATATACACAATTTTGCTGGGCTGATTCTAATCAAAATGTTGGGTTGGGCGCAGCAATGTTATCAAAAAATAAACAGGGGCTGAGCATTTTGTTATAAATATATTTAAATAATAAGTGATTTATTATTACATTGGTCCTTAAATCTTACCAAGCTTTTGTACACAATCACCAGGATTTTCGTTGCCAAAAAAATCCAGGATTTTATTGTTAAGAAATTATTTTTATAAGTTAATAAGATGTGGGATATTGTTTTCTTACATATGTAAGTATCTGTTAAATATATGATGACAATAACAATAATATATAATAACATATAAAATAATTTAAATATATATAATATAGTTAGAAGGGAAACATAAGTTGGACCAGGCGTTCCTATTCTTATATAGAAAAATAGAACAGACCTCTGCATTTTCTTCAAAAAAATACATAAATTGGGCTGCCGATGTTTCAGGAAAAATAAAACCTCGGATGGGAGGTCCATAGGCCGGTCGATACATGACGGCCCTCAAAAAAATACAAACCGACATGTCGTGGGCTGCGCATGTTAAAAAAGAAAGCCTAGACGGGGCAGCCCAAAACCCAGCTGATACTTGCTGCCCCAGTGATAATAAATGATACCTGCCAGCTCCCCGGCTTCGTTGTGAATTTATCTCCTATAGTAACTACGTTGAAGCACCTAAAAAATGTAACTATGTTGACAAACCCGTGGGCCCCAACGTCAGTATAGCATTAGGAGGAAGTATTTTTTCGATGAGGCACTTGCTTGCGTACGGCCATAGACCTGGTGGGTCCCGACTGTCCGCCTCTCCAGATTCCTCTCGTTTGTTCAGCATGTTCACAATGGCAGACAGCGGCGCCGCGGCGAGCGCACAAAGGCGCAGGAGGAGATTGGACCACCTGGGGAAGTGCCCTATTTGTAACGAAAGTACCGAACTAGCCCAGTGGCCAAGTGACACTACCCGACAGGCGACAGCTCTTCTGCCCGGGTTCGATTCCACCTGATGCAGGGAAAATATCTCCAAATTTTTTGCCTCTGCCATTATTGACATGTGGGTCCCCATTGTCATCTACGCACACCACGTCCAACACTTGCCAAAACTTCGTCCCTCGTTTTCTCTGTTTTTCGCACTCGACATTGTGTGGGCATTTTGAAAATAGCATACCTTTTTGACTGTGCATCATATGAAGATGTGCTATGCATGAATGTTGATCAGATGTTAACTGGCTGGTACTTCCATTTTCGACCATGAATAAAACTTCCAACATGATGTTAACCCTGTTTGAAAAGGCCGTGTTAATATAAATGCTCTGCCTCTGAAAGTTGTAGTTTCTTATCTGAAACTAAACTTGCAGTTTCTTATCTGAAACTGAAACTTGCAGTTTCTTCTCTGAGAATCACATTGTCTGCACTTTTATACTCCTATGAAACTACATTTTGTAAGTGCTAAAAATAGATCTCTAGAATTCATAAAATACTTTATATGCTCAATACTGCAAATCTAAAATTCAAAAGACATTCATATCTGAAAGTACTCTCAAAATACACAACACAAAACACAATTCACAACCTGCAAATACTGACAACCCCAAGCTCCTCCTGACAATTCACAACCTGCCGGACTATTGGGCTGGGGGCAGTCCCCTCCTATTCCTCGGCGGCAGACAGCCGCCCCGTGAGACGATGTGAACGGCGAGGGAGAGGATGGCGGGGAAGCATCGTCGGGCCAACTGCTTTTCTCCTCTTGCAGTTGGCTTCGGTCGACGAAGACTCCACCGGCTCACTCTGGCACGACACCCTCACAAACGGCACCCCGTAGATGTTCGATCCTTCAATCTCTGGTGGATGCTCCATCTGGGATCGATACTCCCACCACCGGTGAATCTGTTTGCTCCATGGCCCAGAGGATAAGCTCTATGTACTTCCGCGCGACTCCCTTCGGGAGTATCGCCGCCTTTTCGCTCTATTGCAGATATTTGGCCATGGATGTCGCCATCGCCGCTAGTTGGTCCTTGTTGTCAAACCAAGACTGTATCTCCAACATCCTAGCTAGCTTCACAGGGTCGCCGTCTATGATCCTCACGTATCGGTTGTACTCCTCCATCGATCTACTTCTCCATAGCACCTTCACTCGCTGGCGGTGGTTTTTGAATGGAAGAGGAGAGGAACAGCGCTGGTTTTGGATTAGAACGGGAGAGGAGCAACGCTGGTTTTGGATTGGAACAGCAGAGGAGGGGCGGTGGTTTCGAAATGGAAGAGGAGAGGAGCGGCACTGGATTTAGATTGGAACAGGAGAGGAGCGGCGGTGGTTTAAGAGGAGAGGACCGGCTCTGGTCTTGGAAGTATTTTTCTGTTTTGCGTATTTTGGGTCAAAGTTTGACCACGTACTGTATTTGACAAGCAAAATGTGAATGCATGTCACCAAAAATTGTATCGTTTGGTTCATATCTGAATGTGCTTTCAAATTATATTATTTTTGCAACGTATAACATATATTTTATTTGTGAAAATCATGGTCCATTATGACCCAGAATAAAAGGGAGACTAGTTAATGTGGGGTCGCTTTCTTAATTGAAGGGTAAATTGATTTTGATTTTGATCCAGTCACAGCGCGCCGGCCCTCTCGTCCAATCCTAAATCACTGCCGCATGCTCCTCTCCCTCTTCTCCATTGTAAAACCACCTCCTCTCCTCTCCATCATCTCCATTCCAAAACCACCACCTCGCCTCTCCCTCTTCTCCATTTCAAAACCACCTCCTCTCTCCTCGGACGAGGATCCCCTGACATAGCCCATCCTGCCATTGAGACACTGACACATGGGTCCCACCAAGCACGGGGCCCACCTGTCAGTGACCGAAAGGCAGGGAAACCTCTCCTCTCCATCATCTCCATTCCAAAACCACCGTATCGCCTCTCCCTCTTCTCCATTGCGAAACCACCCCCTCTCCTCTCCATCATATCCATTCCAAAACCACCGTCTCGCCTCTCCCTCTTCTCTATTGCAAGACCATCGTCTCTCTCCCATCTTCCAAAGCTAGCACCGGACCACTCAGAAGGACATCTATGGAGAGGATGCAGCAGCGAATCAGGCAGATCGCAGCGGCGACCAGGCAAAGATAGCCAGGTTGAAGGAGATCCTTACTTGGTTTGACAATGAGTGGGAGATTTTGAGGACGGTGAGGGCCATGTGGCAATGTATGCGAAAGAGCGAGACGGTGGTGATGAGGGCGGCGATGTACTCCTCGGCGGCAGTCACGCCGCAGTCCTTCGAGTTCATCGAGTATCTCCTCTAGGCCATGGAGTAGACAGATTCGCCCGAGGCGAAAGTCAGGCGAAGGTGGTGGGCGTACAGGTCGAAGGTCGAGCACCCAGAGGATAACGAATCGATCGAGTACAGTGTGCCGTTCGTGAGGGTGCAGAGCCAGCCGGAGCCACATGAGTATTCGTTCTACCACCACAAGAGGAGGCCGGATGGCGCGACGTCGCTTCCCCGCCGCTCTCCACGGTTCCCTCGACGCTCGCCTCGTTTCAACGGCGTCGGTAGGGTTTAAGGTAAGCTTCACACTAACCTAATCTTCCATCTGCTCATGCTTACAATCAGTGTGACAGCTAATAAAAATCATGCTTACAATCAGTCTCCGAGTACTACGCCAATCACCCTAAAATAGCTCTGGGCCTTTGGGTCAAAATTGTGACACTATGTACAAATAAAGAAAAATAGATTGGTGCTTCTTTCAGAAAAGAGTACTCCCTAGAAAACTGCCAATATAAGCCACTAGTATTTTTTTAAGTCTAAGCTACTAGTATTTGGTTAGAGGATTTGCTGCCGAGAAAGATCCGTCCACAGTGAGCGCCACACATGCCACTGGTGGTGGTGGATGCCAATGCTTAGATGGAGCAGGGTTGGAGTCGGTAATTTTTACTTGGCACCTCGCACTCTGCATATATGCCGGTTCCATCCGTACATTTGTGCAGTTTCACCAAAATGCAGCTGAATAACCCAGTTTGCACAGATAATGAAAAAGCGTGATTACATTATAGTGGCACTAGTTGATGAAACATACAGTAATAAATAGAAGAAAATATTGCGATAGTATCATAGTATGCCATGCTGCGAGGGCGAGATGGGCCGTGCGACGCCTCATACGGTACGCCTCATACTGGAAATCGAGTAATCGACCCAAGTCTCCTCGATACACCTTCTGCCAGTGATGAACATCAGTGTACAGCGGTAGTACAAGGAGGGGCCTTGAGACATTCCAATCTCTATTTTTGTGCAGATCAACTAAAATTAAGCACCCCAGTTTGCAAAAACGCTGGGACTAGTTGATGAAACATATACTAACAAAGAGAAGCACTTTCTTTATCTACATTGGAAATGAAAATGATAGAGAGGGCACTCGTTCTATTTTAACTGTATTATTACTTCATTTTACCAGAGGCACTACAGTCGAGCAGGTGGCAAACAAGGTGTGCCATGCGTCGCAAGGATGGAGGCCGGGGGTGCTTAGACTGGGATGCTGAAGCTGGCTCTATCTTCCCCCCTGATGTTTCTGTGGTAGCATTTGGGTTGTAATCCAAACTTGGTCGAGCTGGTGATGCGTCCCCCTACCTGCCTAGCTCATGTGGCGAACTTGTCTCCTTCTAGTACTCAGTCCGGTCTAGTAGTAGTTGCATAACTGCCCGTTTACACTGAGACATTGTGGGATAATGGTTCTCTATGGTAGGGTTTGTTTAATGAAATCCGAGGAAACCCCCTCTTTCGATATACAAAAAAAATCTGTGGCACTAGCGGTGCCAAAACATTGCCTTAAATTAATAGTGCCACTAGATTAAGGTACAAAATAATAACATTATTGCTTTATCATGGTAGTGCCAAAACAATAGTACAAGAGCAGATTCAACATGCAGGATCTTTGGCAAACGGTCAGACCAAAAATCCACATACCTCGTGATGGGAACCATATCTGCAGTCAACGCCATCGTAGAAGGGATGACACTAGTCACCAACATGGATGATTCAATTCATGGGACCTTTTGGTGCAGTTCACCTAAAATGAAGCAATGTCCCATGAGCTAGCAGCTTCTTCTTCATTTTTTTTAAGAAAAGGGCTTCAGCCCCGGTTCCATTTCCATCAGAAAACGAAACCCATAGAGCATCATCTTCATTAGTTGCAATAAAATTGAGCAACATCAAAGTTGGTTGTGAAGCTCCTGGAATGTTCAACTATAATTTGGATATCATTTGTGCAGTTCAACTAAGATCAAGCGTGAAATGTATGTCTCTGTTTGCACAAAAAGGTGGAAACGAGGGTGACAAACAAGTGATGAAACATACATCAAATGAAAAGAAGCATGTTGCTTATCTGAATGGCAATCCTACAAGGATAGCAGCAATTTCTAAAGCAACAGCATTGCTAGATATTAGTGTGGGCATTAGGATTAACTATGACAACCATTAAATACGACATTATTTTAATGGTGCCATTGCTTCATTTTACCAGGAACATTACATTAACAGCTGCTACAGAGTCGGTATTTGGGCACGGGAGAGTAGGCGGACCAGGACAGTTGCATTTCTAACAAAAAGAAGCAACTTATCTTAATGTGAAATTTAGCAGGACATGAAAAAAAGTGTCACTGATTCATATTACTGGAGGCATTACATTGAAAACAACATTGGTTTAACGTGTCCTTACTTTTAACAGTGCGACCGCTACATTTTACTAGTGGCGTTACATAAGAGTGGCTCGGAGCCACAAACATCAAAACATGATATCTTTCCTTTTTCAACCAATAGATCAGGTTTATATTGAGTTTGTACTGCGTTTCCCTTTATTTCCCTATTAGACCAAGAGACCAGTTGGATAGCCAGTCTCTACTACTTTTCGCCCCCATTATTTCCTCTTTCGACCAAGTCCTAGATTCAGGTAACAAATCTTCCCCCACCCCCCACCCCCTTTCTTCCTTGTTTGAACCAAGTAGTACTAGATTCAAGTGCATGAACTACTTTTACCTCTTAACAGTCAAAATTTAGGTGGCTTTTGAACAGCCGATCGATCCTATCTACGAGGGGGCCTGGGAAATAGTAAAAGATACAAATGCAGCGACGTCAGGAGCTTGGGAAGTAGAGTAAGGCCAGTTTCGAAGGAAGTTATACCTGAGGGTCGCTGGGATGTCGATAGGTGGGCGGTGGGAGGCCGGATCTGCCCACACTACGGCAGCGAGGAAGAAGGGGTTGGAGGCCCTCCCTAGCCAGCGGTGCTTGGGAGAGAACGGCAAGGAACGCTGATCGGGACACGCCGGCAGTGGGTAAGAGCCGTCGCCGAGGACGACCGCGTGAACGTTGCACCTTCTCACCTTCCCCGGCGGAGAGGATCCGGCTGGATCTGTGACCAGCGGTGAGCAGAGAGAGAGAGTGTGGCCACCGCTGTCGTGTTTAGATTTGGAGAGGATGGGACAATGTGAAGAGAGCAACACTAGCAAGCAAGCGCGGAGGCTCCTGCCTATATAGTGGAGTACTAGTTTTCTTTTGTCTACCGGAGCCGGCTTGACCTCGTCAAAGACTGTCGAGAAGTCTTCATGCACGTGCCTCGAAGGCGCAGTTGTCGTCATTTTGATCTGAAGCACCGGATTATAACATATAACACGAAAAAATGCCACATGACAAGAAACCATAACCTCACTGCCCAAAGGAGACAACATGTGTGTGCAAACGCAATATGACCCGCGTTCCATTCGGAGAGCGGCGTGCCAGACCGATCGACCGTCTGGGGTGCCACGCGAACGCGACGGGCATGCTGTATACTCCGTACATGTGTGCCGCCGTTTTCTTGAGGCTTTGCTCCATGGCGCAATCCATGGATACAATATTAGTATACTGTACTATTTAAAAGTCGAGGGCGGGGCTTTCCCACGCGGTAGGCGGGGCAGTTCCGCCTAGTCGGTTCGACAGAGACGTGAGAAGATGAGGGAGTAGGTTGTTGCAAACGTAGGGCTGTGTGATTTGACAGCGAGATACTGCTGGACAGGTGGGGCCCCGTGATTTGACTTGCCATTTTATCATTTTAACTGCGGCGCTACGACCGGTGTGAGTCTCCCGATTCCTGACCACCTCCATGGTATACACGTGCCTCTCCCAATGCTCCACCATGTAGAGGCTGGCTCTTGCATGAGAGCCCACTCCTCCACTTTTTCCTTGCCTCTTTCCTCCACATATGCAAAAATGCCATGTAAGCGGGCATATAGCCCACTATTGTACTTGCTCGTACAGGTGCTAAGCCTGCCACATAGGCATAAAGTCTGATGTGGCAAGTTAATTACTCCCACCGTCTAGGTGTGCAAGTCATCTTACGAAAACCAAATAATCCCAAAACACTTAGGCGCGGTGCATAGATCGTTTCTTGTTTCTTGACATATCAACCAATAAGAGATGGGGGTGTGCATGCTTTTAATGACTTGAGACTACCATTTCATTGGAAGAGGTCACTCCTTGGCAAATGCAATAAATACAACGAAGAAAGAGATAGAGAGAAGTAAAAAAAATACTCTTATAGCCAACCTTATAGCTAACCTTGTTGTATAAGTGATGACTATGTATGACATGCCAACATCAGATAGCCTAACGCGCAGTGTTAAATCTCCAAGGGCGCGACCGAGCGAGCGAGGCGACGGTCGTGGTAGGCGCGACCATGATACGGGCTGCTGGCAGCCCTTGGATCTGAGATCGAACGGTCGCATGCTAAGTTGCTAAAAATGTACAGAATAACCCTCCAGGATAGGATATTCACCCATAGGTCTAGAATCACGCCATGCAACCGTTCGATCTCAGATCCAAGGGCTCTCGGAAGCCCGTATCATGGGAGAATGGAAAGCTTCGTATCACCTGTAATTTTCCTGACGCTTGACATGACATCGAAAGCCATTTAATTGGGCGTCGAGTAGACATGACATCTAATTGGGCCCCCATAGTACTGTGCATGAATCCATTTATCCACCAGGCAAGCCACTACCCTGCCATTTGCATGCCCCACTCAGCATTTTTACAAAAACCGTTGGCAGTTCTCGCTCATACTTGTCCCCGGACGTCCTTTAACATTACGGTAGTTCGCTCCTAGTCGTCCCGTCCTTTCACATTACGGTAGTTCCACTAATCCTAACCCTCCTCCCAAATCCATGGCGTCCCAAATCTCCATGATCGACGGTGAGTACAAGGTTAGAACCATCACGGGGATGAGTTCGACGTCATCTACACTCGTTCCTCCACAACGGTGAAAGGATGCCTTGCTCGCTTCAGACGCATGTTCGAAAACTCAAAGGATGAGTGGGTCGCTGGGCTAGATGTTGAGTACACCACAGTCCTGCAAAGTGAGAAGACTCTAAAGGAGGCAGAGAAGAAGAAGCCCGCCGTGATCCAGGTTTGTGTGCATGACTTATGCTTGGTCTACCACATATGCCATGCCGACGTTGAGTGCCAGGATTTTAAGAACTTCCTCAAGGACGGCCGAGTCAAATTCGTTACTGTAGACTTTAGGAATGACAGGGATGTCCTGGATCAGATAGGCCTCGTTGTAGGCAACCCCTTCGACCTCCAGAAGAAAGGGCTGGTGCCCTCCCGTCATCAGCCTTCAATGCTAACCCTGGCAGGAGCCATGGTTCATCCTTTGTACGGTACATTGAAGAAACCTCCGTTCAAATTTCATCATGCATGGGAGTGGAATGTACTAGGTATAGACCACATCCACTACGCTGCAATGGATGGCTACCTTTGTTTCAGTATCTGCAAGGGTTGGATGAAGAGCAAGAGCCAAGTGTGCGGTTCAAGCAAAGAAGTATCACCCAAGAGGAAGAGGGACAAGGATGAAGTCGAGCACGTGGACGAGGAGTCCGAGTAAGGTGGCAGTGTCGTTGCTCATGGTGGTTCTAATGCAGTGTCTACCGGATTAGTTGCTTAGTTTAATTTCAGGTGTGCTTATTTTTATTTGAGGGGTGTGTTGTGCTGAGCCCCCAGCAGAACTATGTTATGTTCCTTCTCGTTGCTTTAACTCTTCAGTACGTACATACTAGTATTTCTTACAGTTCATCTTTTAGTTGGTATAGTACTACCACTCGTTTCTTCACATTATATACATACAATATATATGGCCATGCATACATTATATATATACATACAATATATATATACATACAAAAGTATACATTTTTTAAAAGGCTAGAGGGCGGGGCAGTCTAGCTTGGTCGGTTTCAAGAGAGGCGAGGGCCTTTGTGATTTGACGGCTCATTACTACTGGAAGGCGGGGCCTTGTGATTTGACAGCTTGTATAAATGTGCCGACGACCTAAGGAGGAGCAAAGAACCGTGCGGTATACTCAAGTTTTCCACTGGAGTAGTACAACGGAGGAGCACGAAACACGACAGCCCAGTGCCATATGGCGATAAAAAATGATATAATTTGCTAGTCATCTCATTGTTAGCATTGTTCTATTCATGCCGCGCAGAGAACGTGACACGTGCGAAGAAACACCCGAAGCAAAAGAAGAAACACAAGAGAAAAAGAAGAAGGAAGATTATCACCCCCAAAAAAGAAGGAAGACGCACACACAAGTCTG
Source organism: Triticum aestivum (assembly GCF_018294505.1). Taxonomy (NCBI): domain Eukaryota; kingdom Viridiplantae; phylum Streptophyta; class Magnoliopsida; order Poales; family Poaceae; genus Triticum; species Triticum aestivum. The sequence goes on from NC_057805.1 coordinate 23,346,481, forward strand.
GGGCGCTGCTCTCTACTACATGAAGGGTTGCTGGACGCGGAGTCGTAACTGCTTCTTCATCGCCTCCACGACCTCCATCTCCTTGCGCGTCTCCTCCGCCATCTTCTTCATTCTGTCCATGACGCGGGATTTCTCGACGCAAGCCTTCATCATCTGTTCCATGGCCACATTACGTACCTTGACAGCAGCCGGGTGCTCGATGCGGAGCTTCGCCAACTCCTCCTTCTGTTCCATGACGAGGACCTGCAGCATCTTCATCGAGGAACTACTATTCTCATGCAGCTTCTTCCAGCCGGCGTTCTCCTCCTTCAGCAGGTCGAGCTCGTGGCAGAGCTTCACCTTGTCCTCCCGAAGTTGCAGGATTTCGCCGGTCGCCTTCTTCTCTGAGGCAATGCTCTTCTTTAGCAGCATCACCAAGCCGGCGGTCAACTCCCCCTGCTCATTGAGCTCAGCGGGCATGTCGTCAAGGCTCTCCTTCAGCAGCTCCACCAAGCCATGGATGAACTCCTTCTGCTTATTGAGGTGCTTATTGAGCTGATCGGGCATGCCGTCGAGGGATAACGACTCCAACACCGCCAACTCGGCATGTTCTCCTTCGCGGCTAGGGCGCTCCTGGGAACCATCGCCTGCCCGTGAGAGATCTTTCGAGGTCTCTGCGTGGCGGCGAGCCCTCTCATTTTTTCCGCAGCCTTGGTTGTCGCTCCCTTGTTACGAGTAGTTCTCGACCTAGAGCTCTGCATACCGGCCATGGCAAGGACGGACGAAGAAGAAGGACTTATGAGGAGGAAGGTAGAGTAATTTTCGGTTAGGTAGTTCCCCTTTTATAACCTAAGTACTAGCACTAGTACTAAAACCTGCATAATGGGAACACGTTCAGGTTTGGTACGTACTAGTAGGTGTGAGCAGGCTTGCACCTAATTGTAGCACTAGTACTTTGGAATGTGATGGGAACAAGGTAAAGATTAATTGATGGTTTTGGTTTCGAGGCCCGAAACGGCTCCCGATGAGTTTAGTGGAACATAAATTTCAAGTACTCCCTCCATCCCAGTTTACAAGGCTTGCACGTGTGTCTAGGTCGTCAATGTAACTTATATAAAATAAATTGTTTAACATAAAAAATATATCATTAAAAAAAAGAATATTTGAAGTTTGTAATGGTATATTTTTCGGAATGTATGCCTCTTATTAAGTTGGTCAAATTAACGACCTAGGTACACGTGCAAGACTTGTAAACTGAGGTAGAGGGAGTACAGTACTACACTGCTCAAATGCGGTCGCACAAGTCAGTGATGTAACTGGTCATACATGTCAGACCAAGCCGATGGGTGTCCCTTCGGTCCGACGGACAGTCTGTTGGTGCGACCGACCGTAAAGTATTACGCGATGGAGACTTCTGGTTGTGGCTTCGGTTGATTGTCACGAGCAAGCATTCTAAAACTAGTGATAAATCACTTACCATCTTTTTCCAAACGACAAAGTATTTTCACAGGAATACAATACATATAGATGGAGTGATTGTCAAGGTTGCAAACCGACATGGTGTTGCAAGTTCACTGCAGCAGCAACCGACTAGGTCACTGCATCGCTGGCGGGGAAGGAGGGCAGCTCACCTCGCCTACGATGCATGCCCAGCGGCGGCGCCGCAACTGGTCCCGGGATTTGGCTTCTCCTACCGCCCATTTGAACAGTTGCACCGGCTGCTCATGCCATTGCGCAGGCATGCGCGTTCTTTCCTCCGCAGTCGACTCCGTGAATATGATCTCTGCCATTAGCCCTAGCTCAAAATCAGCGCAACGCTGCTAGATGCTGACATCCCTCAGCATCTCTCCCCTGAGATCGACTTGCGCTTCCGCCTTGTGCTGCATCAGGCGCAGCTCCTTGGAACTTCTCTCCAATTGATGTGACGCTTCCTCGATCCGATTTGCCCTTGCTGCCCACCACCTGAAACGCAGCCCTGGCATGTCCTTCGGCGCCACCGATCTGTGATTCCAGAGCAATGGACCCCCTCTAAAACACATGTGGGTTTCTCTCAAAGGCGACAGTGCTGCGGGCCACAGCGAGAGGGCAGCCCGCGGGATCCTGGGATCTAAGCGATTATCCATGGCGGGATCCTCCATGGAGGGATCCGGTGGGCGAGGCGGGGAGGCGAGCCTAGGCGCGGGGAGAGCCCTACGAGGCTAAGATAAAGATAGTACTACTCCACTCCATCCATATTTAAATACAAAGGCCACCAACAGTAGCCCTGGCAAAAATTGATCATGCTGCCTGCGTCCTGGTTTATTGGCCCCCTTTTTTTGTGCCACTTTTTATGACATGGATAAATATTATGTTACTTACAAATATGGTCAAAAATTGGCACGAAATACGAAGGAGACCAATGGAAGTACTAGCAACCCATGATTTAACTACTCGCATGCACGCAGTGGAGTAGTAATGTCTTTCTTCCGCCCTCACGTCCACTCAGTTTGAATGCACTGTATTAATTGACCATCAATGAAGTGAAGGACTTTATATGCATCAAATTATCACATGGGGTGGATCTTCGTACAAAAATGCGTCCTCCCGTGTACCCGCGTGTGCGTGCGAGGGAATGAGTGTGTGCGTGGCGTGCGTGCACATCTTCGCTTCGTGCATGTACTGCCAGTGTGGCTCAGAGAGGACGAGTACATTCTTCTGGAACAACCAGCATGTCACTTTGATCAATCCACACAAGGAGGTCGCGACAACGACTCCACATGTTCCATGTGGCTTCATGAACTGTAAGAGATACACTGTGTAGCGTGCCATTGGAATCCTACTTTACGTGTTTTGCACATACTCGGAGTACTAGTAAGGTACACGTGCATTGCACGCATCAGATTTGGCAACCAAATTATGAATAAATACCACACTATAGCATGTAAGCTCTGAGTCATATATGCCTGATGTAGACCATCGTTTAATTCTTATAGTTCATCTCATTCAAAATAAATTAGTTTTTATAAAAAAAGCTAGGGCCTCTTTGATTTGTAGGATTTCCAAAACGAGGGAATAGGAAAAACATGGGATTAGAGTGGAGTGTCATCTTGAATCCTACAGGATTGTACGAGTGTTTGATTGTGCATAGAAAAAACGCAGGATTCTTTCAAAGAGGTTTGAGTGGATGGGATGTTTCCTATGAAATCTAGTGCAAATGAATCCTATGAAAAAATTCCTATGGTTTACAATCCTACGAATCAAACAACCAAGATAGGAAAAATTCCTAAGGATTAGAATCCTCCAAAATTCCTTTGAGAATCCTTTGAATCTATTTTATGATTCATGGAATTGTGCGTTGTAAAGCATAAAGTAAAAACAAATAATGGCAATTCAACTAGAAAAAAAGTTTGGGCAGTTATGATATGGAAGAGTCTAGAACAAAGGAGAAGCACTTGTGTTTTGAGGTTTGTGCATTATACTTAAGCTCAACCGTGGAGTCTGCTAGATTGTACTGTTGGGGAACGTAGTAATTTCAAAAAAATCCTACGCGCACGCAAGATCATGGTGATGCATAGCAACGAGAGGGGAGAGTGTTGTCCACGTACCCTCATAGACCGTAAGCGGAAGCGTTATGACAACGCGGTTGATGTAGTCGTACGTCTTCGCGATCGACCGATCCTAGTACCGAAAGTACGGCACCTCCATGATCTGCACACGTTCGGCTCGGTGAAGTCCCACAAACTCACGATCCAGCAGAGTGTTGAGGGAGAGCTTTGTCAGCACGACGGCGTGATGATGGTGATGATGAAGCTACCGGCGCAGGGCTTCGCCTAAGCACTGCAACGATATGACCGAGGTGGATTATGGTGGAGGGGGGCACCGCACACAGCTAAGAGATCAATGATCAACTTGTGTGTCTATGGGGTGCCCCCTGGCCACGTATATAAAGGATGGAGGGAGGAGGAGGCCGGCCCTCATAGGGCGCGCCCAAAGTGTGGAGTCCTACTAGGACTCCCTAGTCCTAGTAGGATTCCACCTCCCACATGGAATAGGAAAAAGGGAAGGGAGAAGGAAGGAAGGGGGCGCCCCCTTTCCCTAGTCCAATTCGGACCAGTCCATGGGGAAGGGGCGCGGCCACCCTTGGGGCCTTTCTCTCCTTTCCCGTATGGCCCATTAAGGCCCAATACGAATTCCCGTAACTCTCCGGTACTCCAAAAAATACCCGAATCACTCGGAACCTTTCCGATGTCCGAATATAGCCTTCCAATATATCGATCTTTACATCTCGACCATTTCGAGACTCCTCGTCATGTCCCCGATCTCATCCGGGACTCCGAACAAACTTCGGTCATCAAATCACATAACTCATAATACAAATCGTCACCGAACGTTAAGCGTGCGGACCCTACGGGTTCGAGAACTATGTAGACATGACCGAGAATCATCTCCGGTCAATAACCAATAGCGGAACCTAGATGCTCATATTGGTTCCTACATATTCTACAAAGATCTTTATCGGTCAAACCGCATAACAACGTACGTTGTTCCCTTTGTCATCGGTATGTTACTTGCCCGAGATTCGATCGTCGGTATCTCAATACCTAGTTCAATCTCCTTACCGGCAAGTCTCTTTACTCGTTCCGTAATGCATCATCCTGCAACTAACTCATTAGTCACAATCCTTGCAAGGCTTATAGTGATGTGCATTACCGAGAGGGCCCAGAGATACCTCTCCGATACAGGGAGTGACAAATCCTAATCTCGGTCTATGCCAACTCAACAAACACCATCGGAGACACCTGTAGAGCATCTTTATAATCACCCAGTTACGTTGTGACGTTTGATAGCACACAAGGTGTTCCTCCGGTATTCGGGAGTTGCATAATCTCATAGTCTGAGGAACATGTATAAGTCATGAAGAAAACAGTAGCAATGAAACTGTAATGATCATAATGCTAAGCTAACGAATGGGTCTTGTCCATCACATCATTCTCCTAATGATGTGATCCCGTTCATCAAATGACAACACATGTCTATGGTTAGAAAACATAACCATCTTTGATAAACGAGTTAGTCAAGTAGAGGCATACTAGGGACACTTTGTTTTGTCTATATATTCACACATGTACTAAGTTTCTGGTTAATACAATTTTAGCATGGATAATAAACATTTATCATGAAATAAGGAAATAAATAATAACTTTATTATGCCTCTAGGGCATATTTCCTTCAGTCTCCCACTTGGACTAGAGTCAATAATCTAGTTCACATCGCCATGTGATTTAACACTAATAGTTCACATCACCATGTGATTAACACCCATAGTTCACATCGTCATGTGACCAACACTCAAAGGGTTTACTAGAGTCAGTAATTTTAGTTCACATCGCCATGTTATTAACACCCAAAGAGTACTAAGGTGTGATCATGTTTTGCTTGTGAGAGAAGTTTAGCCAACGGGTCTGCCATATTCAGATTCGTATGTATTTTGCAAATTTCTATGTTAACAATGCTCTGCACGGAGCTACTCTAGCTAATTGCTCCCACTTTCAATATGTATCCAGATTGAGACTTAGAGTCATCTGGATCAATGTCAAAACTTACATCGACGTAACCCTTTACGCCGAACCTTTATTCACCTCCATAATCGAGAAACATATCCTTATTCCACTAAGGATAATTTTGACCGCTATCCAGTGGTCTACTTCTAGATCACTATTGTACTCCCTTGCCAAACTTAGTGTAGGGTATACAATAGATCTGGTACACAGCATGGCATACTTTATAGAACCTATGGCTGAGGCATAGGGAATGACTTTCATTCTCTTTCTATCTTCTGCCGTGGTCGGGCTTTGAGTCTTACTCAATTTCACACCTTGCAACACAGGCAAGAACTCTTTCTTTGACTGTTCCATTTTGAACTACTTCAAAATCTTGTCAAGGTATGTACTCATTGAAAAACTTATCAAGCGTTTTGATCTATCTCTATAGATCTTGATGCTCAATATGTAAGCAGGTCTTTCTTTGAAAAACTCCTGTCAAACACTCCTTTATGCTTTCCAGAAAATTCTACATCATTTCCGATCTACAATATGTCTTTCAAATATACTTATCAGAAAACAGTAGTGCTCCCACTCACTTTCTTGTAAATACAGGCTTCACCGCAAGTCTGTATAAATCTATATGCTTTGATCAACTCATCAAGCGTATATTCCAACTCCGAGATGCTTGCACCAGTCCATAGATGGATCACTGGAACTTTGCACACTTTGTTAGCATCTTTAGGATCGACAAAACCTTCTGGTTGCATCACATACAACTCTTATTTAGGAAATCCATTAAGGAATGCAGGTTTGACATCCATTTGCCAAATTTCAGAAAATGCGACAATTGCTAACATGATTCGGACAGACTTTTAAGCATTGATACAAGTGAGAAAATCTCATCGTAGTCAACACCTTGAATTTGTGGAAAACATTTTTGTGAAAATTTGAGCTTTGTAGATAGTAACACTACTATCAGTGTTCGTCTTCCTCTTGAAGACCCATTTATTCTCTATTGCTTGCCGATCATCGGGCAAGTCAATCAAAGTCCATACTTTGTTCTCATACATGGATCCCATCTCATATTTCATGGCCTCTAGCCATTTTGTGGAATCTGGGCTCATCATCGCTTCCTCATAGTTCGTAGGTTCGTCATGGTCAACTAACATGACCTCCAGAACAGGATTACCATACCACTCTGGTGCGGATCTTACTCTGGTTGACCTATGAGGTTCGGTAGTAACTTGATCTGAAGTTTCATGATCACTATCATTAACTTCCTCACTAATTGGTGTAGGAATCACTGGAACTAATTTCTGTGATGAACTACTTTCCAATTCGAGAGTAGGTACAATTACCTCATCAAGTTCTACTTTCCTCCCACTCACTTCTTTCGAGAGAACCTCCTTCTCTAGAAAGGATCCATTCTTAGCAACAAAGATCTTGCCTTCGGATCTGTGACAGAAGGTGTACCCAACATTTTCTTTTGGGTATCCTATGAAGACGCACTTCTCCGATTTGGTTTTGAGCTTATCAGGTTGAAACTTTTTCACATAAGTGACCTCAAACTTTAAGAAACGACAGCTTAGGTTTCTTGCCAAACCATAGTTCATACGATGTCATCTCAACGGATTTAGACGGTGCCCTATTTAACATGAATGTAGCTGTCTCTAATGCATAACCCCAAAAATGATAATGGTAAATCGGTAAGAGACATCATAGATTGCACTATCTATCCCTAATAATAAAGCACGGATTGACTTTGTCGGGTTCACCGTCACAATACGCTTCTTCCCGTGAAGCTTTCAGTTTTTTCACCTATATTATTTTCTACATCCGAGGTGGTACTATTCATATGATCATGTGGCCTGCCACGCGCCACCCATGAGTTTTTGGTACGTACGTTTACTAATCCGGTTTTCTGTTTTTAGTTAATTAAGCTGCCATCTATTATATATATATACCTGCGAAAAATAATTCTGTTAATTAACCCGTCATCTATTCTATAATAGCAAAAAGTAATTTTGTCCTGAGATTCGAACTTACAACCTTCCGTTCTTACGCTACACCAACAACAACAAGTTGAGCCGGCACCCAAGTTGCAATATAAAACTGGGTTAGCCCTTAATAATCTTGGTTCGAAAGCTGGCCAAATATTCTGGCCCACCCAGCCAAACGTAGCCTGATGGAGTGAGAGTACGAAGATAGGCCCAATTACCCTGGCCCTCGTGCCGAACGAAGCAAGGTTAATTCCAATCGATACATGCATGCTTTTAATAATTAGATAAAGTTAGCTTGGGTGTTCAATGATCCCACCTCGTTCTGTTAGGTTGAGTTGTCTTAGTTTATATACTTTCCAAAGTTAGTTGAAATATCAACAAAGCCAACTGGGAATCAACAAGCAGCCCCGAGAGCCAATGGGAGAAGACGATGCAGTACCATTGAACAGGCTTGGCGAGGCAAAGAGGAGTAAAGCTTGTTGAGGGGCGAGGGACGCCGGCGATGAGAGGACACTAGTAGAAAAAGGGTCAAATGTCAAGCACATTAGTGCCGGTTTGCTTTTGAGCCAGCACTAATGTGTGCATTAGTGCCGGTTCCAACGGCTAGCCAGCCGCTTTCATTAGTACCGGTTCGTGGCCGACCTTTAGCACCGGTTCGTGCCACGGACCGGTACTAAAGTGAGTGGTGGCAGGATGCTGTCAGTCCGGGGCCCCTCCAGCACCTTTAGTACCAGTTCATGGCACGAACCGGTGCTAAAGGTCGTCCTACATAAGCCCTTCGTCCACCCGTGCTCGCTCTGTTCTTCCCCTTTCCCCTCTCCTCTCTGTTCTTCCCCTCTTCCTCTCGAGCTCATCACACATTTTGCCCAAAATTTGTCAAGATTTGAAGGCCCCCATCCATTCAAATGATCACAAAGGTTAGCAACTTTGTCCTTTCATCTCTCATTGCTAGATTAGCTCTTGCAATGCTTTGTATAGTGATTAATTTATGAGTTTAGTAATTTGGTAGAAAATATATGTGCTAGTATTTGATTTATATGCAATTTGTGGTCAAAACTAACACTTAGTTTGCATATGTAGGTGTGGTTTACTTAGTGCCTTCTAAATCTCCGTCGTAACCACAGTCGATCGCCCGCACCGTTCCGTCGCCGGCACCACCTTGTGGTGAGCCTCTTGTTCATGAATGTTTTACATTACCAAATTGATGTTTGTGTGATTTGGATATATAGTTACTCGTATAATTATCTTACCCGTACGTTGTTTGTTATACATAGTGCCATGGTTTTGATATCCGTCCCCGTCGGCCCTCGTCCTTGTTATGATTCGGATGTGGTATATTCTCTTTTAAAACTAGTTGTTGCATTTCGTGTTTATGACAAATTATGCCCATCAAGTTGACATAGATATTTTTGTCTAGGAGGTTTGTGAACCGGAAATTCCAACCGACCCTATTGTCGAGAGGTTAAATTTAGTTGAAAGAGAAAACGAGTATTTGAAAGAAAAATTGAAAAGAATTGAGGGGGAGAAGATGGAATTGGAGTTGCATGTTGCCGATGTCGTCGATGATCACAAGATCAAGATGGAGAAAATGCGCTTGAAGATTAGAAAGATTAGAAAATATGCCATTGATAGTGAGGCTTGGTATCATTATGCTGTTGGATCAATTGTTACCTTAGTTGCGATCTTGATCGCATTTGTTGTTGCATTTAAATTCTTTAGTTAGAGAGTTATTTGTTTGTTGCATTTAAGTCTTGTATGAACTTTATGTATGAACTTTATGTATGAACTTGTATTAATTTGGTCTATTCGGTGTTGTGTAATGAAGATGAGCCGACAATGGATGTACGATGACCGATGCTCTCCCGAGTTCATTAATGGCGTGCAAACTTTTCTGCTTGCGGCTGAGGCAAACAAGCGGGCGGATGGTTTTATGCCTTGTCCATGTTTAGTCTGTAAGAATGATCACAATTACTCTACGTCAAGAACCATTCACGTCCACCTGTTTAAGTCCGGTTTCATGCCCCACTATAATGTTTGGACCAAGCACGGAGAAAGAGGGGTTATGATGGAAGACAATGAAGAAGAAGAGGACGACGACAACTATCCTGGCCATGGGTTCCCTGAATACGATGATACAACAATGGGGGAAGAAGCTGAGCCGGCAATGCGGGAAGAAGCTGAAGAAGAGGCATCAGATGAGCCCGCTGATGATCTAGGTCGGGCCATTGCCGATGCAAAGAGAAACTGCGCAAGTGATTTGGAGAAGAAGAAGTTGCAGCGCATGTTAGAGGATCACAAGAAATTGTTGTACCCGAATTGCGAAGCTGACAAGAAAAAGTTGGGCACCACACTGGAATTGCTGCAATGGAAGGCAGAGAATGGTGTATCTGACAAGGGATTTGGAAAGTTGCTGGTAATGATAAAGAATATGCTTCCAAAGGACAACGAATTGCCCGAGAGTACGTACGAAGCAAAGAAGGTTGTCTGCCCTCTAGGGTTAGAGGTGCAGAAGATACATGCATGCCCTAATGACTGCATCCTCTACCGCGGTGAGTACGAGGATTTGAACGCTTGCCCGGTATGCGGTGCATTGCGCTATAAGATCAGGCGCGATGACCCTGGTGATGTCGAGGGCGAGCGCCCCAGGAAGAAGATTCCTGCCAAGGTGATGTGGTATGCTCCTATAATACCACGGTTGAAACGTTTGTTCCAAAACAAAGAGCATGCCAAGGCGATGCGATGGCACAGAGAAGACCGTAAGAAAGACGGAAAGTTGAGAGTACCCGCTGACGGGTCGCAGTGGAGAAAAATTGAGAGAAAGTACGGGAAGGAGTTTGCAGATGACGCAAGGAACGTATGGTTTGGTCTAAGCGCAGATGGCATTAATCCTTTTGGGGAGCAGAGCAGCAACCATAGCACCTGGCCTGTGACTCTATGTTTGTATAACCTTCCTCCTTGGTTGTGCATGAAGCGGAAGTTCATTATGATGCCAGTGCTCATCCAAGGCCCTAAGCAACCCGGCAACGACATTGATGTGTACCTAAGGCCATTAGTTGAAGAACTCTTACAGCTGTGGAATGGAACAGGTGTACGTGCGTGGGATGAGCACATGGGGGAAGAATTTGACCTAAAGGCCTTGCTGTTCGTGACCATCAATGATTGGCCTGCTCTCAGTAACCTTTCAGGACAGACAAACAAGGGATACCGCGCATGCACGCACTGTTTGGATGATACCGACAGTATATATTTGGACAATTGTAGGAAGAATGTGTACCTGGGACATCGTCGATTTCTTCCGAGCAGGCATCCCGTAAGAAAGAAAGGCAAGCATTTCAAAGGTGAGGCGGATCACCGGACGAAGCCTCGGCACCGTACTGGTGCTGATGTACATGATATGGTCAAGGATTTGAAGGTAATCTTTGGAAAGGGTCCTGGCGGACAACCTGTTCCAAAGGACGCTGACGGACGCGCACCCATGTGGAAGAAGAAATCTATATTCTGGGACCTGCCCTATTGGAAAGACCTAGAGGTCCGCTCCGCAATCGACGTGATGCACGTGACGAAGAATCTTTGCGTGACCCTGCTTGGCTTCTTGGGCGTGTATGGGAAGACAAAAGATACACCTGAGGCACGGGAGGACCAGCAACGTATGCATGGAAAAGACGGCATACATCAGGGGCATGCCAGCTACGCTCTTACCAAAGAAGAGAAGGAAATCTTCTTTGAATGCCTGCTCAGTATTAAGGTACCGTCTGGCTTCTCGTCGAATATAAAGGGAATAATAAACATGGCAGAGAAAAAGTTCCAGAACCTAAAGTCTCATGACTGCCACGTGATTATGACGCAACTGCTTCCGGTTGCATTGAGGGGGCTTCTACCGGATAACGTTCGATTAGCCATTGTGAAGCTATGTGCATTCCTCAATGCAATCTCTCAGAAGGTAATCGATCCAGAAATCATACCAAGGTTAGAGAATGATTTGGTGCAATGTCTTGTCAGTTTCGAGTTGGTGTTCCCACCATCCTTCTTCAACATCATGACGCACGTCCTAGTTCACCTATGCGAAGAGATTAGCGTTTTGGGTCCTGTATTTCTACACAATATGTTCCCCTTTGAGAGGTTCATGGGAGTCTTAAAGAAATATGTTCATAACCGTGCTAGGCCAGAAGGAAGCATCTCCAAGGGCCATGAAAATGAGGAGGTCATTGAGTTTTGTATTGACTTTATTCCTGACCTTAAGCCGATTGGTGTTCCTGAATCGCGGCATAAGGGCAGACTGGATGGAAAAGGCACGCTAGGAGGGAATCAAAAATATGTATGGACGGACATTCTCTCACTGAAGCACACTACACAGTTATACAGAATTCCGCCTTGGTGGCTCCGTATATGGACGAACACAAGAATTTTCTACGCTCCAAACACCCGGAGCGGTCTGATGACTGGATTACACGTGAACAAACCAGGAGTTTCGCCGGCTGGTTGCAGACACGTACCATGCATGACGCCTCTATTGAAGATGACCTGTACTCGCTGTCCCAGTTACCATCTTCGAATATAATGACTTTCAAAGGGTACGAGATAAATGGTAATACATTTTACACGATCGCCCAAGATAAGAAGAGCACCAACCAAAACAGTGGTGTCCGCTTTGATGCAACAACCAAGACGGGAAAGGAAACATATTATGGTTACATAGAGGAGATATGGGAACTTGACTATGGACGTGATTTGAAGGTCCCTTTGTTTCGGTGCAAATGGGTCAATATGACACGATATGGGGTAACGGAAGACCCGCGGTATGGAATGACAACAGTGGATCTCAACAATCTTGCGTATGCAGACGAACCATTCGTCCTAGCTAATGATGTGGCACAGGTTTTCTATGTGAAGGATATGTCTACCAAGCCGAGAAAAAGAAAAGATAAGGAAGCGAATGCATCATACGATGAGCCAAAGCGCCACATAGTTCTTTCTGGGAAGAGAAACATCGTGGGAGTGGATGACAAGACAGACATGTCAGAAGATTATGAAAAGTTTGATGAAATTGCTCCATTCACAGTGAATATTGACCCGAGCATCCAGTTAAATGATGAAGATTTTCCATGGCTACGGCGCAAAGGGACATACGCGAAGAAAAAGTTTCACACCCAAAGATCTGGGATGTGATCGGCTTCACTATCATCACTTTCTTCTGTGTTTCACACCCAGGAGGGAATCTCTGTAATAGTTAGGGTAGTTATGTGTTTTGGCATTTGAAACGCGAAGAAATTTTATGTGCAAACAAATTCTTTCATGCATTTACTGATTTTTTTCAGCTAAATGACCCTGAAATTGAAAAGCATTTCAAATGAACTCAGAAAAGGTTGAAAGTTGGCATGGTATCATAATTTCACCCACATAGCATGTGCAAAAAAGTAGAGAGGGTTACCGCAAAAACTGGATGCACTTCGTGTATAAAATGGACAGTCTCTTTCGAAGTATCAGGGTTTCGGACGAAAACTCATCCGTTACAAAGGGATTCCATTTTTTAAATAACCTAAGCATTACCAAATTGAATATAATGATAAAACACACTAATATTAAACATAAGAAAAAAGAATCACTGAAAATCTATTTTCAAAGTTAAGTTATTCACAAACTAGTGATTCACACAAATTTCAAATAATTCAAAATGTAAACTATTCAAATTTCTAAACTACCGGCACTAACAGAAAGTTTGTAATTTTTTGTGCCTAAAGCAAAAATATTCCCAAAGAAACTCTAAATACGGAAAAAAAACTACTCAAAAATAAATAAACCAAAAATAAATAAAGCAAAAAAAATAAAAAAGCCCACCTACTAGGCCAGAGCGGCCTGCATACGACTAGAAACCCAACCTGTAGTTGGGCCAGGATGCAGGCCCGCAAGCCCAGTAGGCCCACAGGCAGAGTAGGAGAGGTAGGCCCAGAAGGCCTGCTATTGAGAGGAGCTCAATGCAGTGCCCGCGTCGGGGCTTATAAACTGGTCCTGGCGCTCCTCAACTAGCGAGGTGGGACTAAACTTCTGCGCCCCTCGCCTGGCAGCGCACACCCTTTAGTACTGGGTGGTGGCACCAACCGGTACTAAAGGGTGGGCCTTTAGTACCGGTTGGTGCCACCACCCGGTACTAAAGGTGGGCGCTTCCCGCCGCTTGGCCTGGCCAAAATCGACCATTAGTACCGGTTGGTGGCTCCAACCGGTACTAAAGGACCATCTTATATAAGAAACACTTACGAAACTTTCGTCAGTTTCCTCCCACTTCTCTCTGCTTCATCGCCGCCGCCCCGTCCCGCGCTGTCGCCGCCGCCGTCGCGCCGCCCCCATCCTCGTCGCGTCGTCCGCGTCGCCGGCCCGTCCCCATCCCCGCACCGGCCCGCGTCCCGTCCCTGCACCGGCCCGCGTCGCCGTCGCCGTCGCCTCGACCTCGCCCGCGCTGTGAGCCTCTGTCCCCCCTCTCCTCTCCCTCCAATCGAAGCCGCCGCGCGCGCCGCCGCCGCCGTCGCCTTGGCTCGCCGTCGCCGTCGCCTGCACACACAACACATACACACACACACACCATACACACACATACACAATTTTTGTTCTGTTTTTAGTTTTTAGTTTTTAGTTTTTCTGTTATTAGTTTTTAGTTTTTAGTTTTTTCAGTTTTTTTGTATTAATGTTATAGAAATGTTAGTTATATAGAAATGTTAGTTATATATAGAAATGTTAGTTTTTTCTGTATTAATGTTATAGAAATGTTTGTTATATAGAAATATTAAAGAAAAATTAGTTATACAATTTTAGTTATAGAAATGTTAGAAATGTTAGTTTTAGATATGGTCAATGTTTTTTTAGTTTATTATATTTTTAGTTATAAAATTTAGAATTTGCATATAAGAAATCACAATCCAATCATTTAAAAAATGTTACTTTACTTTTGCGGCATATATTATTGTGGGCAAACAGTTTACGTTCCCGAGCTGGGCGATGTGGTAATAACCGAGGAGCATATAATGCAGGCTGAAATGCTCAAGATCACTGTTGAACAACTCCTCGATATCGAGCCCATGCCTCCGCTTAGAGAGGAGGAAATAAAACGGAAATATGTCCGCGGCGAACCTTTGGTCGAGCCCGAGGAGGTCAAGAACCTCGCAACGAGAATGTATGAATTGCATGATTGGTACATGAAAATTATCAAGATTTCCAATCGAGAGTCCCTCATGGTGCAAGTCGAGGAAGATCATTACTTCCATAAGAAAGCTCTGGCCGTTGAGTATTCAGAACTATTTCAGTTATTCAATCAAGATGCACTCGACAAATCTATCGTCAGTTGCTATTGTCTGTAAGTGATTTCTTTCTGTAATTTAAGTCTCAAGCTAGCTCTAGTGCTTATTGATTGATCATTAATTACCTGTAATTATATATCCTCACTATATATTCTTTTCTGTGGTATTATGCAGGATGAAGATGTATGAAATGAAAAAAGTTGGACGCTATGGCATTGGGTTCATTGACCCAAATACTGTTACTGAATACACATGGAAATTGAAATGGTGTAGACAAGATGTAGAGAAAAACATGGTAGAGTTCTTGAAGCGCCTCAATAGCAATGAAGATATACTACTTCCTTACAACTTCGAGTGAGTCACACTATCTTGTACTACAAATTCTGTTTTTGCTTACTAGCTACATGTTAATAAGTGTATAGGGTTTAGGGTTATAGTTGATTAGTGTTATGCACATGCTCGCTTAATTTATACATGCAAACGTATGCGCATGCAGCTTCCACTGGATCTTGTTAGACATTAAAGTTGACGAAGGAAAAGTTGAAGTACTGGACTCACTACTTAAAAAAATAGTGACTACAGCATCGTGAAGGGGATAGTCGACAGGTTATTTCAATCATTATTAACTATATCTCGGCCTATTTAGTTCGTCATTTCCTGATATGAACTATTTTTAATAACTCCTTTATTAATTTTCTTTGCCGGCGGGTAGGGCTTGGGCAAAGTACATCAAGGTGACTCCAGGAAAATGGTGACAAAAGCTATGTTGGTATCGACCCAAGGTAAGTAATTAAGTAGTACTAGCTAGCTATCTACCATCTCTTTAATTCTTGTTTCAATACCATTAATTAATTAACATGCTTGATTAATTATTATCTGATTAAATTCTATTGTCGTAAAGGCCCTGAAGCAGGCGCCGGGGACTGAAGTGTGTGCATACTACGTTTGCGAGAACATTCGCATGATGGCGTCCGAAAGGAGCAGATCTGATAGACAGGACTGGGTACGTTTGCCAGAACACTGTTCACAAATCTTACATGATTGTCGATATCTAGTCACACAACTAATACACATGCATATTGATCTCCTTCTTAACAGTTCAAAGAGGTGCGGGACAAGCTCCTATCAGAGGAGCGCATACGAGCACTTCAAGAGGAAATAGCGGGATTTTTGCTCGACCAGGTCATAGATCCCAAAGGATAATACTGTTACCCGCTACCGCCCCCATGAACCACTTGTCATCGTGCTCCGAAGGCACCAAGGCAACATGTAGGAGAAATTGTATATATATACATGTGTATGTGTGAATAATTAATGGTGGTTGTGAGACATTCGATTATATATATATGAACAGTTCTACGAGAAAATCTATTTATATGTATGCATAACGTGTACAATAGGTAGTATCGTAAAATACCAGCAAACAAAAAAGAATTAAATGGAAAACACAAAGTTAATGGAAAAATAAAAATTAAAACAAAAACCCCCCTCCAAACATTTAGTACCGGTTGGTGCTACCAACTGGTACTAATGGTCTACCAGCACCCGGGCCTGGCTCGTGCCACGTGGTGGCACTTTAGCGCCGGTTCGTGCCGAACCGGTACTAAAGGGGGGGCCTTTAGTCTCCACTCCATAGTGCCGGTTGCAGAACCGACACTAAAGGCCCTTACGAACCGGTGATAAAGGCATGTTCTGCACTAGTGGGAGAACAAGCGAAGGCCGGGAGGTGCAAGAGCGCTAGGGGGGCGCAGCTGGGCGACTGCGTTCATGGCCGGAGCCGCGCGCAGCTCGCGCCAGGTGCACAGCGGGAGAGGAGGAGCACCGAGGTGCAGCAAGGAAGAGCGAGTCCAACGGCGGTCAGGTGGTTCACCACGCGATGGTAGCGCACGATGCACAGCGGGAGGAGGCGCACACAGAGGTGCGGCGAGGAAGAGATCGAGTGAGAATGGAGGGTCATCGGGTGCAACATCGAGGCCATGCAGCGAGGCGCTTGGGGCACATCACCCCGGGTCGAGACTTGAGACAGAGACCCCAGGAGTTGGGGGCGGAGTAGGGTTAAAGTGGGAGGAGGCTGCCGCTGGTGGTGGGGAAAAATGGCATGCAAACTGGGTTGCTGCTGCTATATGAGTTGGGCCAAAAAAACACAGGGAAGAGAGAGCGGTGTTTAAGAATTATAAAATCTTGCCTAAGAAAAGAATTTGAAAATCAATTGGGTTTGAAGAAACTGAAACTATTTTTTTGGCCTTTTGGGTTTGTGCCAACTCCACATGAATTATCCGAAGTGGAACTTATATTTACATTGCTACAAATATAATTCTAAATATTTAATTAAGAAGTTTAAATTAAGAGTGGGTTATCCTTAATTTGAAATGAATGGGATTGTTATTTTTAGCTCCCTAATATTTTTGGGGGGCTATGTTCATGAGTAATAAAAAGAACCACCATGTGAATTCCCTCAATTTAGATAGATCGGAGATCCATAAAATTACTTATTTGAATTTCATTTGGTTGGCTAACTTAATAAAATTCAAGTGAGGGATTTTTAAAAAACCTCAATTCAAATCAAAGCAAATAACATGAAACAAACATTATAGTTTAGTAGATGTAGTACTGATGCAACAGAAGCCTAAGATGCCCAGACATGTTGCACTTGAAAAAAGTAAAGTATCAGGGATAAGAAAACTTCAAGGGAAAGGCCTGGTTGACTCGGTCCTTATACACGTTGTTCCGAAAAGCGCACAAAGCCAAGCCGCAGCTGCCCTCATTGAGAAGCAGTGCACCGACGGGCCGTCACACAAAGTTATGTATGTTTTTTTTATGTATTGCACTTTTTACTAATTGTGTGAATTTCCTAAATTTTCAACAGCGGCAATGGTGTCTTAGTAAATAAAATAGGCATGTTTAACAGAATGCAAGGACGTTAGTGGTGATATGATAAACCGATCAGCTTTATGCACATGCTCATAATAGAAATACCTTTAAGTTGATGCTTTAGGATTTTCTTTAACTCCGTTGCAACGCACGGGCCCTTTTGCTAGTATCCAATAAAGTACGGTTATGACGTTCGGACACACCATTATGTTGTGGTGTTCCAGGTGGCATGAGTTTGTGAAACTATTCCACATTGTTTTAATTGAAGGCCAAACTCGTAACTCAAATATTTGCCTTTGCGATCAGATCGTAGAAATATTATTTTCTTGTTACGATGATTCTCTACTTCACTCTGAAAATCTTTGAACTTTTCAAGTGTTTCAGACTTGTGTTTCATCAAGTAGATATACACATATTTTCTCAAATCATCTGTGAAGGTCAGAAAACAATGATACCCGCCATGAGCCTCAACACTCATGGGACCGCATACATCGGTATGTATTATTTCCAATAAGTCAGTGGCTCGCTCTATTGTTCCGGAGAACGGAGTCTTAGTCATCTTGCCCATGAGGCATGGTTCGCAAGCATCAAGTGATTCATAATCAAGTGATTGCAGAAGCCCATCAGCATGGAGTTTCTTCATGCGCTTTATACCAATATGACCTAAACGGCAGTGCCACAAATATGTTGCACTATCATTATCATTTTGCATCTTTTGACATCAATATTATGAATATGTGTATCAACACGATCGAGATTCAATAAACCATTTTTTTTTGTGTATGACCATAGAAGGTTTTATTCATGTAAACAGAACAACAATTATTCTTTGACTTAAATGAATAACCGTATTGCATTAAACATGATCTAATCATATTCATGCTCAACACAAACACCAAATAACATTTATTTTAGGTTCAACACTAATCCCGAAGGTAAAGGGAGTGTGCGATGGTGATCTTATCATCCTTGGAATCATTTCCAACACACATCGTCACCTCGCCGTTAACTAGTCTCTGTTTATTTTGCAACTCTTGTTTCGAGTTACTACTCTTAGCAACTTAACTAGTATCAAATACCGAGGGGTTGCTATACACACTAGTAAAGTACACATCAATAACATGTATATCAAATATACCTTTGTTCACTTTGCCATCCTTCTTATCCGCCAAGTATCTAGGGGCAGTTCCACTTCCTGTGACCATTTCCTTTGCAGTAGAAGCACTCAGTTTCAGGCTTGGGTCTAGCTTTGGGCTTCTTCATGGGAGTGGCAACTTGCTTGCCATTCTTCTTGAAGTTCCCTTTCTTTCCCTTGCCCTTTTACTTGAAACTAGTGGTCTTTTCAACCATCAACATTTGATGCTTTTCTTGATTTCTACCTTCGTCGATTTCAGCATCACGAAGAGCTCGGGAATCATTTTCGTTATCCCTTGCATATTATAGTTCATCACGAAGTTCTAGTAACTTGGTGATAGTGACTAGAGAATTCTGTCAATCACTATTTTATCTGGAAGATTAACTCCCACTTGATTCAAGCGATTGTAGTACTCAGACAATCTGAGCACATGCTCACTGGTTGAGCTATTTTCCTCCATCTTGTAGGCAAAGTACTGTCAGAGGTCTCATACCTCTTGACACGGGCATGAGTATGAAATACTAATTTCAACTCTTGGAACATCTTATATGCTCCGTGGCGTTCAAAACATTTTTGAAGTCACGGTGCTAAGCCGTAAAGCATGGTGCACTAAAATATCAAGTAGTCATCATACCGAGCTTGTCAAAACGTTCATAACGTCTGCATCTGCTCCTGCAATAGTTCTGTCACCTAGCGGTGCATCAAGGACATAATTTTTCTGTGCAGCAATGAGGATAATCCTCAGATCATGGACCAAGTCTGCATCATTGCTACTATCATCTTTCAACTTATTTTTCTCTAGGAACATATCAAAAATAAACGGGGAGCTACATCATGAGCTATTGATCTACAACATAGTTATGCAAATACTATCAGGACTAAGTTCATGATAAATTAAAGTTCAATTAATCATATTACTTAAGAACTCCCACTTAGATAGACATCCCTCTAGTCTTCTAAATGACCACATGATCCATATCAACTAAACCATGTCCGATCATCACGTGAGATGAAGTAGTTTTCAATGGTGAACATCACTATGTTGATCATATCTACTATATGATTCATGCTCGACCTTTCGGTCTCAGTGTTCCGAGGCCATATCTGCATATGCTAGGCTCGTCAAGTTTAACCCGAGTATTATGTGTGTGCAATACTGGCTTGCACCCGTTGTATGTGAACGTAGAGCTTATCACACCCAATCATCACGTGGTGTCTCGGCACGAAGAACTGTCGCAACGATGCATACTCAGGGAGAACACTTATACCTTGAAATTTTAGTAAGGGATCATCTTATAAAGCTGCCGCCAAACTAAGCAAAATAAGATGTATAAAAGATAAACATCACATGCAATCAAAATATATGACATGATATGGCCATCATCATCTTGTGCTTTTGATCTCCATCTCCAAAGTACTGTCATGATCTCCATTGTTACCGGCATGACACCATGATCTCCATCATCTTGATCTTTTATCAACGTGTCGTCACATGGTCATCTCACCAACTATTGCTTTTGCAACTATTGCTATCGCATAGCGATAAAGTAAAGCAATTACATGGCACTTGCATCTTATGCAATAAAGAGACAACCATAAGGCTACTGCCAGTTGCCGATAACTTTAACAAAACATGATAATCTCATACAACAATTTATATCTCATCACGTCTTGACCATATCACATCACAACATGCCCTGCAAAAACAAGTTAGACGTCCTCTACTTTGTTGTTGCAAGTTTTACGTGGCTGCTACGGGCTGAGCAAGAACTGTTCTTACCTACGCATCAAAACCACAACGATTTTTCGTCAAGTATGTGTTGTTTTAACCTTCAACACGGACCGGGCGTAGTCACACTCGATTCAGCTAAAGTTGGAGAAATTGACACCCGCCAGCCACCTGTGTGCAAAGCACGTCGGTAGAACCAGACTCGCGTAAGCGTACGTGTAATGTCGGTCCGGGCCGCTTCATCCAACAATACCGCCGAATCAAAGTATGACATGCTGGTAAGCATTATGACTATTATCGCCCACAACTCACTTGTGTTCTACTTGTGCATATAACATCTACGCATAAACCTGGCTCTGATACCACTGTTGGGGAACGTAGTAATTTTAAAAAAATCCTATGCACACGCAAGATCATGGTGATGCATAGCAATGAGAGGGGAGAGTGTTGTCCACGTACCCTCATAGACCGTAAGCGGAAGCGTTATGACAACGCGGTTGATGTAGTCGTACGTCTTCACGATCAACCGATCCTAGTACCGAAAGTACGGCACCTCCGCGATCTGCACACGTTCGGCTCGGTGACGTCCCATGAACTCACGATCCAACAGGGTGTCGAGGGAGAGCTTCGTCAGCACGATGGCGTGATGACGGTGATGATGAAGCTACCGGCGCAGGGCTTCGCCTAAGCACTGCAACGATATGGCCGAGGTGGATTATGGTGGAGGGGGGCACCGAACACGGCTAAGAGATCAATGATCAACTTGTGTGTCTATGGGGTGCCCCCTGGCCACGTATATAAATGATGGAGGGAGGAGGAGGCCGGCCCTCATAGGGCGCGCCCAAAGTGTGGAGTCCTACTAGGACTCCCTAGTCCTAGAAGGATTCCACCTCCCACGTGGAATAGGAAAAAGGGAAGGGAGAATGAGAAGGAAGGAAGGGGGCGCCCCCTTTCCCTAGTCCAATTCGGACCAGTCCATGGGGAAGGGGCGCGGCCACCCTTGAGGCCTTTCTCTCCTTTCCCGTATGGCCCATTAAGGCCCAATACGAATTCCCGTAACTCTCCGGTACTCCGGAAAATACCCAAATCACTCGGAACCTTTCCGATGTCCGAATATAGCCTTCCAATATATAGATCTTTACGTCTCAACCATTTTGAGACTCCTCTTCATGTCCCCGATCTCATCCGGGACTCCGAACAAACTTCGGTCATCAAATCACATAACTCATAATACAAATCGTCACCGAACGTTAAGCGTGCGGACCCTACGGGTTCGAGAACTATGTAGACATGACCGAGACTCATCTCCGGTCAATAACCAATATCGGAACCTGGATGCTCATATTGGTTCCTACATATTCTACGAAGATCTTTATCGGTCAAACCACATAACAACATACGTTGTTCCCTTTGTCATCGGTATGTTACTTGCCCGAGATTCAATCGTCGGTATCTCAATACCTAGTTCAATCTCGTTACCGGCAAGTCTCTTTACTCATTCTATAATGTATCATCCCACAACTAACTTATTAGTCACAATGTTTGCAAGGCTTATAGTGATGTGCATTACCGAGAGGGCCCAGAGATACCTCTCCGATACACGGAGTGACAAATCCTAATCTCGATCTATGCCAACTCAACAAACACCATCGGAGACGCCTGTAGAGCATCTTTATAATCACCCAGTTACGTTGTGATGTTTGATAGCACACAAGGTGTTCCTCCGGTATTCGGGAGTTGCATAATCTCATAGTCTGAGGAACATGTATAAGTCATGAAGAAAGCAGTAGCAATGAAACGGTAACGATCATAACGCTAAGCTAACAAATGGGTCTTGTCCATCACATCATTCTCCTAATGATGTGACCCCGTTCATCAAATGATAACACATGTCTATGGTTAGGAAACATAACCATCTTTGATAAACGAGCTAGTCAAGTAGAGGCATACTAGGGACACTTTGTTTTGTCCATGTATTCACACATGTACTAAGTTTCCGGTTAATACAATTCTAGCATGAATAATAAACATTTATCATGAAATAAGGAAATAAATAATAACTTTATTATTGCCTCTAGGGCATATTTCCTTCATGTACATGTGGCAAAATCCGGTGGGGGCTAGTAGATGGTGCGAGGGGCCAAGTGGAGGGAGACTATGAAGGAGTGCACAAGTGCGAGATCGATATTTAAAGAGAGGGGGCGAGAACGTGCGTCGTTGCACGTAGTGGTGGAGCCATGAAATATAAATGAGCTAGGGGGCCAAGCATTGCTAATCCTTTACGAGGAGGGCCAATTCATCAACTTAAACCATTTTACCAGTAATTGTCTAATGATCACATTCATATTAGCCTCGATATATAGTGATGTTAGGGGGGGCAGGGCCCTTGCTGCCCCTGTCTTCGCCACTATGCGCGCGTCTGAGAGATGAAGCGGAAGGCATGGATGATGAGAGGGGGACATTGGATATATAATTAATGTGTGTGTATTAGCTATGTAATCCTATATAGAGAGGTATAGATTGATCGATGTGGACGTGGGAAAGAGGGTGAAACCTCACTACATATATAGATTGATCGGTTTGTGTGGGAACTGTTAAAGACCTAGCTATATATACACACACATAGAGGAACATCGATCATTGCGCATGCACGTGAGAGATAAAGAATGCCCGATATGATGAAGAGGGGGAGGTGTGTGTGTGTGTGTGTGTCTGTGTGTGTGCATGCATGGGAGACCGACCGGAAGAAAAAGATTGCATGTGTGCGATGGATAATGCCGACTGGTACTGTGTGTGCATGCACGCACGGGAGAAAGTTAGTGGTACAATTATAAAAGAGAAGACGACTGTGTGGGTGTAAAAGACTAGGTGAGGTCATAATCAATGTAAAGTTGAATTCAAATATTTGAATAAGAGATCATGATGTTTGAAACCCATGTATGCATGAATATAACTGAGATATGCGCGGTGTGGTTTGGAAACGAGCATGTTGTACTGTATACACATTGAACAAGGTCAGACTGATTTGAATTTGAGATATCGATGACAGACATCGTTTGGCCACATTGCATCCGTGCATGGACACACTATTCTAATTGGAGATGATGGGTGGCTTTCGCATCACATATCTATATCTATACCCCTATATATATTGTATATTATATTTTTTATATAGTGTGCGGATAACTTTAACTTTGAAAGATGGTCGTTGGATGAGGCCAATCCGATGGTGCAGAGATGGCAAATTTGAGCACTACTGGCCGTTGGATATCATCTAGATTCCACCAGATTTTGCCACATGTACAATCTAGAAGACTCCATGGTTGAACTTAAGAATAATGCACAAACCTCAAAACACAAGCACTTCTTCTTTGTTCTAGAATCTTCCGTATCAGAATTGCCCAAATGTTTTTCTACATGATTTGCCATTATTTATTTTTACTTTATGCCTTACAACGCACAATTCCAGGAATCTTAAAATAGATTAGCTTTCTTATAAAAACTAGATGATTTTGAATGAAATGAACTATAAGAATTAAACGAACATCTACATCATGCATATATGACTCAAAGCTTACATGCTATAATGTGGTATTTATTCATAATTTGGTTGCCAAATCTCATGCGTGCAATGCACGTGTATCTTACTAGTCTAAATGGTGTTTGTGTGTGTTGTGCTTGTTAAACACATTGTACGTAGTATATCATACATGGTTTAGATTCCGAACATCTAGCTAGAGCATACATGTACTATGATTTGAATTCAACATAAAATGGATATATATATCTGAATTTGAGATCGTATGTACATGTAGTTCGTATTTATATAGGAATTTACTTCTCCTATATTCGTGTCTTGTGTTGTGAAGATAATATTTAGATGGTTGTACAACTAACCCGAGTACAATCCCATTCAAACAGGGAAAATGTACTCAAATTTAGTCCATATGCTAGACAACACACATTGTTTTTTATTGTTGAGGGAAGTGCAAATTGTTTTGGTACTGTACACGTTATGTTTGTTGTCCCGATTTTTTTAGTTTTTTGTTGTTGTATAATATAGTAAACGGGACATGGCTCTCTCTAGTGATGAGTTGCGAATTGTCTTTTTTGGGTACATGTTAAGCTTGTTCCCCCAAAATTTCAAGTCGCGCCTTGTTATGCCGAAATTTCAAGCTAGCGTCTTTGTCTATCGTGCTGCGAAACTCCCGCCTCTTCAACCCGCGCCTTGTTACCCCGAAATATTTAAGATATATCTTTGTCTCGTTGTGCTCTGACAACTCCCTCCATCTCAACCCGCGCCTTGCTATTTCAAAATTACAACGCGCGCGAAAACTCCCACCTCCTGTGAAATCCCGACACGTGAAATGCCCGTGATACCCCTGAACCGAAAGAACCGCCTAGCTCAAATTGGTGGGGGTACTTTCATAACTTACCCCACATTTCGGACAAGCGCGTCCCTAAGCCATGGTTCCCCACTCCCATCCCATCCGCCCACCCATTCGTACACCGAGGCCGCGAAAACCCGCGAAGCCCCACACCCTCCTCCGTCCGCCACCCAGCCGGAGCCTCTTCCCCGACGACGTCGTCCACAGCAACACCTCGACGTCCCTCATCCACCGTACCGGATGAGGATCCCGTCGTTGATCTCGTCGTCCCGCCGGTTTAGCCACCCCGTCCTCCACCTCCAAGGAGCTGCCCCGACGTTCCCCTCGTCTTTCGCGCCACCTCCATTCCCACACCGCCGTCTTCACCTGCACCACCGGAAGAGCATCATCATCACCGTTTCCTCAGATGAAGCTGAGGCCTATCGGTGCCACCAAAGAGGTTGTACACTAATCACAGCATTTTCTTCTTGATTCGATCTCACGGTGCTGCCGGCGCTCGGTCCCGAGCCGACACGGCGCGGCTCCATCCACGGCGGCGTCGCCGGCCACTTCCTCCACGGCGTCGCTCCCTCGGCGGCGACGTCCACATCAGTAGGAGATGCTGCTGCTTTAGCTCTCGCTCGCGCTGCTGCTCTGCTCTTGCTCTCGGTCCCCTGCTTGGTCTGCTCTTGCTATTGCTATTGCTCTTGCTGTTGCTCTCGCTCTTGCTCTTGCTTGCGATGCTGCTCTGATTTAGCTACACTTCAGTCGCGGCGGGGAGGGGGGCTCGCCGGAGAGGTACCCCAGTATCTATCTTAGGGTTCAGGGTGGGGCGGTGGTGGGGCGGTGGCGTGGGGATCGCCGGAGAAAAAGCTCGGCACGAGGGGCCTAGAGGGATGGCCGGGGCGGCGGGGGACCGGTGGTGGGGAGTGGTTTCGGGGCGGGCGGGGCGGCGCACCGCCGCCTGCGGGCGGCGAGGGGCCGTTGTTTGGCCGGTGGTGGCTGGCGGCTCAGGGTAGCCTCACCTGATGCTGCTACACGACTAGCTGCCCCGGCTCTCGCACGCGCTGCTGCTGCTACTGCTTTTCTGCTACTAGTGCATTCAGTTTCGACAGTAAAATTCAGTTTCAATAGAAAAATTCAGTTTCGGCAGTTAAGTTCAGTTTCGACAGTTAAATTCAGTTTCGACAGTTAAGTTCAGAGATGAGCGGTTGATATATTTTACATATAGCACTTTGTGGTTATGTATTTTACGTCATCTATTGGAGATGTTATTAGAATTCCACTCAGTTTAACGTTGTCTCTCTTGTCCTGCTTCAACCTCGACGTCGTACAACTCACCAGAGCTGCTCCAACAACGAAACCCTCCATCACAGCGGAGCAGTACCCCGGGCTCCATCTCCAGACGCCTAAGATCTTCTTCCCCTCCTCCGACAGCTAAGTCAGCCGGAGCATCCTCACCGACCAACCCAATCACGCTGAGATCGACATGGCTTCACAAAGAGGTTGTACACTTGTGGTTTGACTTAATCTCACCATGCTTCTTTGCATCCTGTGATCTTCCAATTCTTGTGAATCAAACACCCAGATTGTCAGAAATCCTGTGTTTTTAAATTCTCTATTTTGCACGTGCATTCCTATCCTATTCCTGTCTATTTCCTATCCCTGCATTGTCAGAATCCTCAAATTCAAACAAGCCCTTACACAATTACTTCTGTTACAAATATGTGTCAAAGAAAACCTTGTGTGGTTTGTCCTGCTCCTGTTGCGCTGTGTTCCACCCCAGCTCAGCTGCTCCAACGACGGAAGGGTTCACCATAGCAGGGATCCGCTCTCCAGACTGTCTTTCGCCGCCTCAGATCTTCTTCACTGCCGCCGGCAGCCACGACAACTGCATTACCATCATCAACTGAGCAGATGACCTTGAGGACTACACGGGTCCGCAAGAGAGTTCGCACTCTTTCATGTCTGCTTACGTTATGCATCGCTTAATATGAACATGCTACTTTATCGTCGTGTCCTATTAGACTCCGAGTCAGGTCCAAACTAATGCTGAAACTTGAGTTTTTAAATGGTTGTGGGGTACATATTGGGGAAGCAATCAGTACTATCTGTCTACTATCTGGTTAATCTCAGGTGTCTACTATGAGTTTCATGTTGGGTGCAAACAAACATTAAAGGAGCCATTACCTGTATTTTTTAACTAAAGCTATTATCTGCCTACTATCATTGGTTTTGGGTCTATCCACAGTTTGCTACCATCACTCTGGATTTGTGCATGCACTCCTTACATAATCTCACTATGTTTTATTCCTATGCATGTCAGTTATTGTACACAATGGAACTGAACATGTAGAGCAAAAGAGACGAGCCTTGCGTGCCAATAAAATTTCATGCAGACGTCGCTCCATGGTGGGCGCAAAGGCAGCCCCCTCCACCCAGTTTGGATCGTAATCAAGAGGAACATAACTGTTCTGAGGGGGATTCAGAAGGAGAATACCACTCCTTTTTACCCCCTGAGGTCTTCACTCTAACTTGGCATGCTGATGTTGGTAATATCATGCATATGGTGCCTTGCATTGCTTACTGTATACATCAAATATGTCGTCTGCTTAGTTTAGACATGCTTTGTGTCAATGCCATATGTTTAGTTTCTTTATCGTATATGTGAATCATGCAATGCCATCTTGTTTAGCCAGGCATCATATATGTGAATTTTGCAATGCCACCCTGGTTAGCCAGTTATCTTATATGTGAATTATATCATGCCATCATTTTTTTATTACGTGTTAAATTCGTCAACAATTTTAGTACATTCAATTACTCTTCCTGTGCATCAGCCATTCGGCACGGTCATGGAAAAATCTGAAGTGGAAACAAGGTCTTCAGAGCAGACAATGCTATCTGACGAAGTGCATATCTTGCTGGTTACGGATAGCTCCTCAGAGGAGGATTCAGAGACAGATGACCAGTCCTATCCCCCCCTAGGTGCATGCTCTAACTTGGCAGGGTTATGTTGCTCATATCGTGCGTATGGTATCTTGCATTGCTATGTCATTTGCTTAGTTTAGACATGCTTTGTGTGAATGCCACCTGTTTAGTGTCTAATTACCATATATTTGAATTATGCGATGCCATCTTGTTGCAAGACATTATATATGTGAATTATGCAATGCTATCTTTTGCAAGGCATTATATATGTGAATTATGCAATGCCATGCTGTTTAGCCAAGCGTCATATATTTGAATTATATCATGCTGTCCTTTTTTTGTATTTCTCGTTGCATTTGTCGACAATGTTTGTATATTCAACTGCTCTTCCTGTGCATCAGCCATTTGAATTGGTGATGGAGAAATCTGGAGTGAAAACAAGGTCTTCAGAGCAGACAATACTACCTGCTGAAGCAGATATCTTGCTGGTTACAGATAGCTCTTCAGAGGAGGATTCAGAGGCAGATGACCATTCCTATTATCCCCCTGAGGTGTATGCTCAAACTTGGCAGGGTTATATTACTCATATCATGCATATGTTATATTGCAATGCTTAGTTTTTACATCATATACACAATATTGAATGCCGTCTCCTTAGTTGACACATCATATATGCGATTGCCCTCTGCTCACTTGCTTAGTATAGAAATCATATATTTGAATTATATCATGCCAAGATGTTTACATAGACAGCATGTATCTGAATTATGGCATGCCAACCCATTTTCTAAAGACATAATATAGTTATATCATCTCATCCTGTTTACATAGTCATCATATTTTGAATTATGTCATTCTATCCGTGAATTATATCATGCCATCATGTTTCCATCGACGGCATGTTTGTGATTTATGGCATGCCAACCACTTTAATAGACACATCGTATAGTTATATCATGTCATCCTGTTTACATAGTCATCATATTTTTAAGTATGTCATTCTATCCTGTTTAGTTAGCCATCATACATGTGAAATTGTGTCATGCTATCCTATTTAATTAGCCATCATATATGTGAAATTATGTCCTGCTATTCTATTTGGTTAGACAACATAAATGTGAATTATTTCATGCCCTGTTTTCTTCCCTACTATCCATTGCACCTGTCTATCTTACAATGTCTGTACATTAAATTACTTTTCTTGTTTATCAGCCATTTCAATTGGAGGGGGTGATGGCAGTATCTGTGGGAGTAAAAACACGGTCTTCGGAAAAGATCGTGCTACCTGTCGATGCAGATAGAACCACGGTTGTACTTGCCTAAGAACCAGCCCCACCACACATAACCCAGACTCATGCAGATTGTACCCCTACCCAGTTGGACGGAGAATGAGCTACACCCCTTCTAACCCCAACCCCAGCAGATAGTAACCCAGTTCCAGTTGACACAGCACCGTCTCCACCACAGAGCACCCGAACACGAGCAGTTAGTAAGGCAACTGCAGTGCCCAAAGCATGAGGACCACCACTCCGAACCCCATGTCAACGCTTAAAGTAGAAGAAGAACTGTTCTCAGGTCAGGTTCCGTAGCTATGGTTCATACTACTTTGCTCTTGCATCACTGTATTTACTCATACCAACTAATTTCAAATTTGAAGGATGCAATTGAAACTCCAATGGTGCAACAAGTATGTTTTAAACCTGTTTCTTTAACGTGTTTGCTATTGTAACTTGCTCTATGTTGATTTCAGTTTCAATTGAATAAACAGTTATGTTCTCATGCCATGCACATTACAAGTGTTGTTATTGCTGTGTAGTTTCCCACACTTATATTCTGTCTATGCTGCTTTGTCTTAAATAGATATGATTCGAACTATATCTATCTTGATTTGGCAACATAAACTAGAATGACATAGATCATACAGTGACCATACTACATAGATATATGTTTGTTTCATGCTGTTATCCTGTCCACCTTACTACTGAACTGGTTTACCAAAATGAGTTTCATATACTACATTGTAAACCTGTGATGTGTTTGTTTGTTTCTCTTTTAGAACGCGGATAAAATATTGGAGAAGAGTACCCCGTTATGCAATGTGTGACGCCCCCGATTCAATCGTACACTAATCATACACGCAAATGTGTACGATTAAGATCAGGGACTCACGGGAAGATACCACAACACAACAAATTAAAATAATACAAGCCTTATATTACAAGCCAGGGGCCTCGAGGGCTCGAATATATCAGCTCGAAAACACAAGAGTCAGCGGAAGCAACAATATCTGAGTACAGACATAAGTTAGACAAGTTTGCCTTAAGAAGGCTAGCACAAAAGCAACAACGATCGAAAAGGCAAGGCCTCCTGCCTGGGAGCCTCCTAACTACTCCTGGTCGTCGGCGGCCTCCACGTAGTAGTAGGCACCCTCGGGGTTGTAGTAGCCGTCGGTGGTGGCATCTGGCTCCTGGACTCCACCATCTGGTTGCAGCATCCGGGAAGAATGGAAAGAGGTGGAAAAAGGGGAGCAAAGCAACCGTGAGTACTCATCCAAAGTACTCGCAAGCAAGGATCTACACTACATATGCATCGGTATCAATGAAATGGGCTGTATCTGTGGACTGGACTGCAGAATGCCAGAAGAGAAGGGCAAAGCCTAGCCTATCAAAGACTAGCATCTTCAAGTAGCTCCAAGCATCTTGCAGCATCAGAAGAGATAAGAGTAGCACAAAGTAAAGTAGTAGTAGTGTTATCAACCTCGGCCAGAGATCCTTTCTCGACTCCCTGTGAGAAAGCAATCCTAGAGCCATACTATCCAGTTATCACCTCAAGTATCCAGTTCTAGTTGTATCGACCGGGATACAACTCCAAGTGTCCGTTGCCGTAGGACAGGCTATCGATGGATGTTTGTTCCCTGCAGGGGTGCACCAACTTACCCACCACGCTCGATTAACTCCGGCCGGACACACTTTACTGGGTCATGCCCGGCCTCGGCCAAACAATACGCCGCAGCCCGACCTAGGCTTAATAGGGAGGTCAAGCACGCCGGACTAAACCTATGCCCCCAGGGGTCATGGGCCATCACCCCGGGAACTCCTGCACGTTGCGAACGCGGCCGGTGAGCAGACCTAGCTACCTCCTTAAAAAGGCAGGTGCTTACCAGTCCAACCCGGCGCGCGCCGCTCAGTCGCTGACGTCTATTAAGCTTCGGCTGATGCATACGATGCAGAACGCCCATACTATGCCCACGTGATGGTTAGTGCTATTAGGCCAGAGGCCCCTCAGATCAAATATCCAAATCGTAGTGGTTTAGGAACGCGCGGTAACAAGCAGAGACTCACGAAAGATGTGACCCCGTCGCCCCGTCTCGAGGACTTGCGGCAAGGGCTAAGAATGCCCGGCCACGCCTTGTAAGTATCTCGCGGGCACCTTCCAGGTCAACCCGTCTCCACATCACTCGCAATTAAGCTCGCGCGGGAGGGCCGACCCGTCTTTAGTAACCTGGTTCAGGGTAAAGTCATAGTAACCATAGTAACCATGTGTCTAACACCAAGGGGAAAACCTGAGGAATCACCCTTGACGGATTCCACTCGGTGTAATCATCAAGGTGAACGTAAGAGGATCCACCCTCGAGGTTCACACTTGAGGGGTTGCACGACAGAGTCGTATCGGAAGTGATTAAGGCGGAATCACCCTCGATGACCACGACTGGATAGCTACACTACAGGGTTAACATCAGAAGTGCTGATGAGGTCTCACCCTCGGCACTTGATAGTAACCCAGTAGTGTCGAGCAACTAAGGGGAAAGTAATGTGCGGTGCCAGAGCCTGTCTTCGATCCCGTTGATCGGGTCTTTGATGATGAAGTAGGGGCAACAAGGACAAGGTGGGAGTCACTGATGGATCACTAACCAACCTATACTAAACAGTTTAGGATAAGCAGGAAGGTAACAATAAGCAGGTTACAAAAGCAGGCTATGCATTAGAATAGGAGCAAACAATAACAGTAGCAAAATCTAATGCAAGCATGAGAGAATGGAATGGGCGATATCGGGATGATCAAAGGGGGGGGCTTGCCTGGAAGCTCTGCTGAAAAGGAAGAAGTGTCGTCGTCGACGTAGTCGATCACAGGGGCGGCATCGGTCTCGGGGTCTACCGGAGAGAAGAGGGCGAAGAAACAATAAATATAAAGCAAGCATAGCATCACAAAGCATAACATGTCAATACGTGGTGCTAGAGGTGAACTAACGTATGGCTACACGATATAGGTGAAGGGGGAAATCAACCGGGATTGTATTCCAGGTTCCGGACCTGTGTCAGACAGAGGACCGGAGGGGAAATGTTCCATGTTTAGATACTTAGAGGCATCTGACAGGTAAACGGACCATGCATTCGGATTCGTTGGATTTTTCTGAGCAAATTTCATGTAGAAAACATTTTCATCCGAATTACGATTTATTTTATATGATTTTTCAAAGATTAAAGCATTTTCTGGAATTATTTAAATAACAGAATTTACAGAAAAGGAATATGACGTCAGCATTGCGTGGGGATGATGTCAGCGGTCAGCAGACTTGCTGACCAGGTCAAAATTGACCTATGGGTCCAATGGGACCCACATGTCATAGACAGAGAGCTAACAGAGTTCATTTTATTTAAACAGAGCTAATTAAGGGGGTGGGCCCTGGGTGTCAGTGGCTGCTTAGGTTAATTAAAGATTAAAAAACACCAAAGTTAATTAGTGGGAGGGGCCCGCCTGTCATTGACAAGGGGTGCCCAGTCAGCAGAGTTGACTGAGTCAACTCAGTCAACAGGGCCCCACGGGCCCACGGTCAGTGGCTCAGGGGACGGGCCCCAGGCGTCCTCGTCAGCCCACGCCGGTGCTGGTGACCGGAGTAACTCCGGCGGGCCGTTTCGCGGCGGCGCATCGC
Source organism: Triticum aestivum (assembly GCF_018294505.1). Lineage (NCBI taxonomy): Eukaryota > Viridiplantae > Streptophyta > Magnoliopsida > Poales > Poaceae > Triticum > Triticum aestivum. The sequence continues at coordinate 23,379,231 of NC_057805.1, forward strand.
CGGCGAGGTTCGAAAATAGCCGTCCGGGGCCTATTTGACGTGCGAGAGGCGCCGTTCGGACGCGGTGAATGAACCACGTCGAGTGGCGGTAGCGGCAGCAGCTGGGGAGGCCGGAAAGGGCGCCGGCAATGAGTTGCAGCGGCGGCGGCTTCCGGGCAATGGCGCAATCGACGCTAGAGAGGGAGGTTGCATGAACTGGAGGGCGCTACGGGTCCCTACGGTGTCGAGGAGCACGGCCGAGAACTCGGTCGAGCTCAATGTCAACCGAAACGACGGCGACGAACGGCGCGGCGGTGGTTCGGCCATGATGAACGACGATTGCGAGCACGGGGAGATAGGAGAAAGAGAGGGGTTCGGTGCGGCGGCTTACGGTGCGGCTCATAGTGGCCCTTGGATGTTTAGGAGCGCAGCGGGTCGACGGAGTCGGCGTCGGACGAAGCGGAGGAGCTCCGGCGATCCACGGTGGTCGCTGGCTCGATCCGGGCGATGTAGTGGCCTCCGGCTCGGACGCGAGGCCGGGGAAGAGGGAGAAGACATCGACGGTGCTGGTGGACAGGTCAGGAGGACGAGACGGCTCCGGTGGCCGCGGTGACGACGGAGGATGGCAGCGGGCGCGCTCGGGTCAGAGAGAGGGGAGTGAGCGAGCGAGGAAGAGAGAAGGGGGAAATGGCGAGGCGTCCAGGGGGAGTGGATGTGGCGATAGGTGAGGGGGAGGACTCGAGGCGTCGCCCTTATCCTCTCCCGCGCGAGGCCGGCGAGGTGGTCGGGTGGCGCCGAGGCGCCCGGTCGGTCGAACAGTGGGAGGTGGGAGACGACAGGGGAGGGGGAGGGGGCCACATGGCCTGTTGGGCCTAGCCCGGGGGTTTAGGCCGAGGGGGGTTCAGGGGCCTTTTCTCTCTCTCTCTCACCTCCTCTTTTTCTTTTAGTTTTCTTTTTATCTTTTTAAACTTCTGTTTCAAATAGTTTAGGCCAATTAAACACTTTGCAAAAATGTTGGTTCACCACCAATATTAATTATGCATTATTTGGCACAAGATGAACACTTTAATTTTCAAGTTTGAGCAATTTCGAATTTCACTCAGCATTTGAAATTGAATTCAACTCGAATTGGGAATGGAATATTGATCAAAGTGACTAAGCACTGTTATAGCAAAATGATTAGCTTGATCTCAGGGATTACTGTAGCATCATTACACCGGGGTGTTACACAATGGTAAAGGAAGTAATGCAGATAAGGTTCAAGATAGTGAGATATCCCTGTTGGTCTCCAAGAAAGCTGATAAAAACTATATTGAAGACACTGAGACAACCCCAAAGTCCTGTCTTGATGTAGTGTTCGAGTTACTGGCTACTACTGCTGGCACCAGCCCTTCGAACTCGCTGCCTGAATCAGTTCGGCTTCTTGAGTCTCAACTTCAAGTTGAAAGACATCGATCAGATGTTATGCGACAGGAAGCCGAAGGACTGAGGAAGTCCCTGCAGAATTCAGATGCATACTTCCTGGTGCAACAGCAAGTGCTGGAGGATTTAAGCGCCAAACAAGAGAAAGTTAATAAGCTTGCTAAGCATCTTGCCAGCATTATGGGTACCCAAGATATTGTTTCTTGAGATCTTCTGAAGTGGTTTCAGTTCTGGACTTGTTTTGCTACGGCGTTTATTTGCACTGGACGCCAACTTTGACAACCAGTGTATATGATATGCTGCTTTGTTCCCTATATTTGCACTGGTGGCGAAATTTGATGCCCAGTGGATGTAATATGTGTAATAGCCGTGATAGCCTAGCGTAAGTTGCTTGCTTATTTATTTCCTTGTTGTCTTGTTTATTTGTTTGCTTGTAGTCAGTGCAGTTCTTTTTTCCGTGGTTTGCTAGTGGCCGCAATAACCTATTTTTTGAAACTAGGACACAATAACCATGGGTTACATATTTACCGTAGTTACCATGGGCCTCGTACGGGCTGTAGAAACAATGGGCCTTCTAAGGGCCGTAGAAACAATGGGCCCTCTACGGACCGTAGCATCAATGGGCCTTCTACGTGTCGTATGATCGATAGGCCAAACATGGGCCAATAACAGACCGCATTATGGGCCGTAAACGGGCTAGATTTGGAACCGTCCATTCATGGGCCAACAATAACGGGCCATCGTTAATCGGCCGTATTTGATGACGCTATGTAAACAGCCCAACGGATTAACAGGCTGCAAACGGGCCGATTGTAACCGCGGGCTGAATTTGGCCCACAAGCAGAAAAGGCCAATAACGGGCCGTAAGTAACCAAATGTTGGAAATGAGCCCAAGAATAAATGGGCCCTGAGAAGGCCGAAAGATAACACGGGTTGGAAACGGCCCAATGGAATAATGGACCATTAATGGGTATAAATGGGTACACTATTCATTGCGGGCCAGATTCACCACGGGTCGTTAATGGGCCAAGAGTTACAAATGGCCTTGTATGGGCCGAAAGACATCATGGGCCATACATGGGCCGGAAGTTACAACAGGCTGGAATCATATTGGACGGCCCAGATGAAGCTACTGGGCTTAATTCCGATAGGCCGTAACGGGCCGTGAGTTAGCGGGTCGTAAATGGGCTATATACGAACAAGCCGTTAACAAGCTTTCCGTGGGCCGGCCCATTACCTTTTGACCAAGTCAAACGGGCCGGCCTTTTCACCGGAATGGGCCTCTGTTGGGCCGTGCCACGTGTCGACGTATCATAGGTGCCTCCTGTCCAATGAATGGATGACATCTGTCCCAACGGTGAGCCAACACGTGTTTCCTCCGGCCAATGAGAATACACGTGGAAAATCCTCATTGGTCCGGGCTGTTAGCGGGTTATCGGATCCAAAACCGGACCCGATAGCTTAACGGCGACCCGTTACGGTGGATGCCACGTGTCGGTCACCCTTGACGAAAGCACTTCCATGACGCGCGATTTATCGTCATGGAAGTGGACACTTCCGTGATGATAATTTTGGTAATGTCATGGAACACTTCTACGACAGCACAAGTATGACTATCTTGATTCTGTCATAAAATTGTCATGGATGTACATGCATGACAGAAAACGTGACCTACTATGACAAACACGTATCATCACGGAAGTGTCTTTTTTTTGTAGTGTAGACTGTTAAACTTACTAACGCATACTACTATTACTCCACTTCAAGAGCGCTTCTATGCTTGCCTCTCTATGTATTAAGTTCATGACAAACAGAGTAATTCTTTAAGTATGATGCCATAATGTAGACAAAATAAGATCAATCAATATGATCAAACCCCATCATTTTATCCTTAGTAGCCACAATACAAATACGTGCCTCGCTACCCCTTCTGTCATGAGGTGATGACACCGCAAAATTGAACCTACTACTATGCACCACTTTCACTGAAGATCTAATCATCAACTTGACCAAAGATAACTCATAGATCGTAAAAGCATTACATAGCAATAACAATCACACATAATAAAGTTCAAAAATAACTCAAATACTTTCAATGAATAATCTGATCATAAACCCACAATTCATCGGATCCCAACAAACACACCACATAAAAAGATTACATCATATCGATCTCTGAAGAAAACATTGTATTGAAGATCAAATAGAGAGAGAGAGAGCCATCTAGCTACTACTATGGACCAGTAGGTCCCGTGAGAAACTACTAACACATCATTGGAGGTGCAACGAGGTTGATGTACAAGCCCTCCATGGCCGATTCCCCCCTCCGGCAAAGTATCGGTGGAGGCCTCCATATGGGATCGCAGAAGAACAGATGCTTGCGGAGGCGGAATAATTTTTTGGGTCTCGCTCTGGGGTTTTTGGAATATTAGGGAATTTTTAGCGTTGGAATTAGGTCAGAAGGAGCCACGAGGGTCCCACAAGGGGCACGACACGCCAACCCCCAGGGCGCGCCATGCTGCCTTGACGTCTCCTCGTCTGGCTTCTGGACTCCCCCCGAAGCTTCCTGGGTCTCTTGGTCCAGAAAAAAGGTCAAAAAGTTCATCGCGTTTGGACTCCATTTGGTATGGATTTTCTATAAAACCAAAAACATGCAGAAAACAACAACTGGCACTTGGCACCGAGTTAGTAGCTTAGTTCCCAAAAATGATATAAAATGAAGTATAAAGCATATAACATTGATGATATAATAGCATGAAACAATAAAAAAATTATAGACACGTTGGAGACGTATCAAAGCTTCCCAGCGATGACTTGCTGGAGCAGGGTGTGAGGTAGCATCGTCATTAATCTCGACGAAGTCAATGTAGATCTCATCTGCGAACTCAAGGAGGCAAGTGATGGACTAGAGAGGTTCACAAAGGTGTTAAGCTTTGATAGCTTGACCCACTGGTACTTTCTCCAATGCCCATCCCTTCGAGTTCTTCAACATACTGAATGTTGCAAAAAGCTACCCATGAGCGATGCATTTGCTTGCATAGTGCGATTTAGTCTAGCATTATTCCTCAGGTGATTGACGTCCTGAAGCATATAAGAATTTTGCTTCTTCTGCCACTTGATGAATTTGGCCATCATTTGCTTAATCTCGACCATGATTTCTCTCTCAGTTTGAGGTTTGGGAGCAGCTTGGTGAAACTGATGGATGGATTAATGCCTTCAGTGTAATAAGCATAATCATCTCGATCACTATCCATGGGATCACAACCAATATCATTGGAAGTCATAATAGGAGGATAAGTTGGTGCTTCAACATTAGGAACATGTGCAATATGCTCAGTATTAGGAAGATACTCCAGTTGGGTATTCTTGATGATGAAACACATGATCTAGTGAGCATGAGGCTTCACACCCCGAGCATCTGAGAAGCAATCATCGTTGTCCTCAGAAAGAAGTCTTCGACATCGAAGCACACAAAGTTGAAAATTTGCACTAGCAGATTCCTCATAACATCTTGATAAATGGCTTCATGCGGTCCTTTTCTTAGGAGCAAGTGTTTTCGCCATTATGCGATACAAGGTCTTGGCAAGGAAATTCATATATCGATGCGAAGAATTTTAGCACTCTCCTCTTCGGCACCGATAGGGCTTGGCTTGCAGAGCATATTCAGAAGCTCAATCTTCATTAGATCTAGAATATACAGTCTCTGTTCCTCGGTGCTTGGAACCCGAATAGGACATAGAGTACTAAATGCAATGCGAAATTCATCTGCACTAGCTTCGCACTGAGTATGTTGTGTCATCCAGTGAAGCTTTACATGTGCTAATATCCTCCAGACACAAAGAGAGTAGCATAGAACTGAATAATCAATTCTTCATTCAAGCTTCCCATGCCTTCGTAGGCAGTCAATCAACTCCCAACAGGATATACGATCACTTTTTTTAACAATCCATGCTTTGTGGTATGAATTTTGAGATGTTGGCAACAACAACAAAAAACATTGTGGCAACCTCATGTATATATTGTGAGGAATGAGCCTCATCTTTAGGCTCATTCGATTCAAAATAAACTTCATAGGATCCGGAGAAATTGAACCCCAATTTTTTTTCCTAGGGTGGTCGTTTGATTCGTAGGAATGGAGAGTTTTTTTCCATAGGATTCATTTGTACTTCACTTCGAACGAAAGTTTCCATCAACTCAAACCTCTTGATATAATTACCTTGTTTTTCCTCTGCTACCAAACACACTTTCATCCGAATTATTGTAGTTTTGCAATTCTATTGGACACAAGAGGACACGACACTCCATCCTCCTTCGTTTTTTCTATTCCTATGTGTTAGAAAACCATGCAAATAAAAATGCCCATAATGGGAAAGATGAACGTGGGATGGATTCAAATGATCATTAATGCTAGTTATGGAGTAATTTGTGAAGCCCAAATGGAACACAAATGTCAAAGTTAAAGCCAACAAGATATTAAGTTAACATATATTAAGAGCCATTCAATCACGCGACAGGCGTGGTGAACAATCTCCAAATCATTCGAATTATATGATTATAAGAAAAAAGACATTCAGGAATAAATGAATGCCAAAATGCAAAACTACTTCCTACAAAACTACCGCTGCAATTTCACCTCGCCCCTGGGATATGCCCCCTTGGATATGCTATAAATTATAGCCACATGTCTTCTGCCATCGCCTTCCATCGGCGGCACAGCAGCACACCGACTAGAAAAGGTGCCCGAGAGGAGGAGCGAGCGAGCGACCCACCGAATTTCCTAAAAAAAGGAAAAGCCAAGTCGAACAACCAAATGATTCCGTTGTTTACATCCTCCTCCCCCTCCACACCCGCTATAATAGCGCCACGCCCTCGTTGCTTTGGGTTGAGTTGATGGCGTAGTGGGGTCTGCTGAAGCTTCCTGACAATGACTTGCTAGATCAGGGTGTGTGGTAGCTTCGTCTTCAGTCTCAATGAAGTCAATGTAGATCTCATCCGCGGAGCTCGAGGAGGCAAGTGATGGAGTGGAGAGGTTCACATAAGTATTTAGCTTCAATAGCCCGACCCACTAGTACTTTCCTCTAATGCCCATCGCTTTGAGTCCTCCAGCATAAAAGAATCTTGCGAAGGGCTACCTATGGGCGATGCATTTGCTCATCAGCATAGTGGTGATTTAGTCTAGCATGATTCCTCAACGATTGACGTCCTGATGCATATAAGAAGTATGTTTCTTCTGCCAATTGATGAATTTGGCCATCATTTGCTTCATCTCGACCATGATTTCTCTATCAATTTGAGGCCTTGGAGCAATGTGATGCGACTGATGGATGGATCAATGCCTTCGGTGTAATAAGCATAATCACCTCAGGCACTATCCATGGGATCATAAAATTGTCCAACGGCTGAAGGAGGAACGGTGCCCAGGCTTGGATCAGTTGAAGCATTCTTCCCTATATCATTGGAAGTCATCAAAGGAGGATGGGCTGGTGCTTCAATATCAAGAACATGTGCAAGATCCTCATATTAGGAAGATACCCCCGTTGAGTATGCCTGATGATTAAATGCATGATCTAGGGAGCATAAGGTTTCAACACCAGAGCAACGTGAGAAGCAGCATCACTTTCCTCGGAAAGAAGTCTTCAACATCGAATCACAGAAAGTTGAAAAATTGTACTGGTAGATTCCTCATAACATCATGATGAATGGCTTCATGCGGTCCTTTCTTAGGAGCAAGTATTTTCACCATGATGCAATACAAGGTCTTGGCAAGGAAATTCATGTATTGATGCGAAGAATTTTAGCACTCTCCTCTTCGGCATTGTTAGCGCTCGACTTGCGGATCATATTATGAAGCTCAGTCTTCACTAGATCTGAATATGCAATCTCTGTTCTTCAGTGCTTGGAATCCGCATATGACGTAGAGTACTGAATGCACTACGGAATTCATCTGCAGTAGCTTTGCGCTGATTATGTTGTGTCATCCAGTGGAGCTTACAAGTGTCAACATCTCACGGATCTCCAGACACAAAGAGAGTAGCATAGAGCTGGATAACCAATTCTTCATTCAAGACTTCCATGCCTTCGTAGTCGTACAATCAACTCCCAACAGGATCTACGATCATTTTTTTAACAATCCATGCTTTGTGGGAGGAATCTTGAGATGTTGGCAACAACAACAACAATAAAAAACATTGCGGAAACCTCGTGTATATCATGTGGAACGCCTGGAATGAGCCCAATCTTTATGCTCTTCAAAGGAACTTCATAGGATCCGGAGAAACTGAACCCCCAGATTTTTTTCCTAGGGTGGTCGTCTGATTCGTAGGATTGGATATTTTTTCCATAGGATTCATTTGTACTTCACATTGAACGAAAGTTTCCATCAGCTCAAACCTCTTGATTTTTTTTAGAAAAGGAGGAATACCCCTGGCCTCTGCATCTGGACGATGCATACGGCCAAATTATTAATTATTAACACAAGACCTTACAAAGTCGTACAACAGTAAGACCAAAGCCACCATCTTCGCAACCTCTGTCGCTACTCCTATCTAACTGATGAAGGGGCGCTGATGGTCTGGGCCTAATACCAAACAGACCTCGCAGCCAAACCTAACATCTAAGACCTGAGGTCCCAACCAGGACGCCTGCCGGGTTGGGCACCCACCAGTCCGGTGTGCTCATCAACCAGGACGCCTGCCGGGTATAAGGCCGCCACAGCCACCTGCCACATATCCATCTTCAGACTTGTACTTTTGCATCGGCCTTGCCCGGTCTCGCTGCCGCCGACGCCACCACGACGCCAGACAGCGTCGACCTCCTGCGCGTGTCCGTCACCACACATCTGACGCCAAGCCTCCGCTGCTCCATGCCGCCAAGAGCCGCCGCCAAGAATATATAGAAAGAAACACCGCTCCACCGAAAGGGAGGCAGCACACCCCCACCCTCACCTGCAGACCCTTCCATCTGATCCCAATGTCCTTGGGTCGCCTCCAGGAAGGTTACGGTGCACGGGGAGCCGCCGACGCCCGATCCACATCGGATCTTGGGCTTTCACCCGGACATGGGTCGGAGTGGAGAGATGGTGCCCTCAGCAGCGCCCCCAAGGAGGAAAGCGGCGCCAAAAAGCGGCGTCGCCGCTGCCGGCCAGCCAAGGCGGCCAAGGTTTCCCCCGGACACCGATCTGCTCCATCAGAACACACCGGAGGTGGATCCGGCAAGATCCAAACCAAACTGGGGACTGGGAAGGGATGCATGGAAGGGAAGGGGCAATACCTCCAGATCTGGCACGCCTGCGGCTCGCCGTCCTCACGGCCGAACCCTCAGGCACGCCGCACGCCACGCCAGCAGGGGCCGCCGCCCTGGATCCGATGGCCTCCGTGAAGAAGAAGCGCCAAAGACCCCGCTGCCACCTTCCCCGGCGCCCGCGCGGGCTTTCCTGGTGGTCGTCTCCGGTGGCGGCGAGGGGGGTGGGGGAGGTGGGGGGAGGCGGCGGGGGAAAACTCTAGACTCCCCCGAGTCGCCCTAGGGGTGACGCGAGGGACAGGAGGGACGGGAGGGACCTCTTGATAGAGTCACTTTGTTTTTCCTCTGCTACCAAACGCACTTTCATTTGAATTCTAGTAGTTTTGCAATTCTATTGGACACGACACCCATTCTCCTTCGTTTTTCTTATTTCTATGTTAACAAAAAACCATGCTAATCAAAAAATGCCCATAACAGGAAAGATAGATGTGAGATGAATTGAAATGCTCATTAATGGTGGAGGTGGAGTAATTTGTGAAGCCCAAATAAAACACAAATTTCAAGGTTAAACCCGACAAGATACTAAGGCTGCCCAGGTTGGTCATAGTGGGGAGTTACTTATACTAGTGTCATGCATATGATACTAGTCACTAGTCTGACACTAGTATAAGTTACTCCCCACTATTAGTGTCATATGCATGACACTAGTATAAGTTACTCCCCATTATGACCAGCCTCATAGTGAGAGTAATATAGGTAGTGACATGTATGGCACATAAGCAAAAAATATGATGTGGCAAGTAATTAATGGAGATGTAAATGGAGTAACATAATATATTACCATGACATAACGGTTCTCGATGTTAAATGAGTCTACAAAGTAATAAATGAAGATCTATATGTTACCATATCTATGACACTACGCATTATGAAGATATGAAGTAGAGTAGTAACATAGCATATAGTAAGAGACATTCACCGCACGACAAGCGTGGTGAACAATCTCCAAATCATTTGAATTATATGATTATAAAAAAGAGAGCCATTCAGCGAATACATAAATAAAATGCCAAAATGCAAAACTACTACTGCTACAAAACTACCGCTGACAATTTCACCTCGCCCCTGGGATATGCCCCCACGGATATGCTATAAATTTACAGCCACATGTCCTTCTGCCATCGCCTTCCATCGGCGGCACAGCAGCAGCACACCGACTAGAAAAGGCGCCCGAGACCCAGAGCAGGAGCGAGCGACCCACCGAATTTCCCAAAAAAAATAAGGAAAAAAGGCGAACAACCGAATGATTCTCCTGGGCTCCTCCTCTCCCTCCACACCCGCTATAATAGCGCCACGCCCTCGTCGCCTTCGTCACCGCACCACCACTCCCTCCCTACCTCACTCCCGATCTCCCCACCGCCACCTCGTCCTCGCCTCGTCCTCGCCCGCTCCGACCCCCCGGCCCCTCGCGCGCGCCCACCGGCCCGGCGCCGTGGCCACGGCAGCGGAGATGGTGTTCTCCGTGACGAAGAAGGAGACCAAGCCCTACGAGGGCCAGAAGCCCGGCACCTCCGGCCTCCGCAAGAAGGTCCGCCCCCCTCCCCTCCCCTCCCCTCCCCTCCCCTCCCCCCGCTCCCCATTCCCGCGGCCCCGATCCGGATCTCATTGCGCCGTTGCGTGGCAGCGCCGTTAGGTTCGTCGGGTGCCCCGATCCGCGATGGCCGCTCCCCTCTGTATTTTTTTAACCCCGGCTGTCGGGCCCCGTGAACCGTGATCTCGCCCCATGCACGTGCGCGGGATTTCGGCCTCCAGTCCTCGGAAATTGGGCTGATCCGCTCCCGACTCCAATGGTTTAACCGTGATCGAGGCAGGAGGATCCCGACTCTGCGCTTGCTTTGGTTCACCGCGCTTCAGTGGGATCTGGCTGTTCCGTTTGCAGCGTTGGGTCGAGGCAGGAGGGGGAGTGCGATTCGAATTGTGGGGTCTGATCCGGGAGATTTGCACTAGCGCAGATCATCAGTTTCGTTAATGATCACTGGATCTCGCTGAGTGCGGTTAAATTGCCTGCAAACTGCCTGTCAATGGTGCCACGCATGCCGATGATCTGTTGCCATGGCTGACAGCTATGCTGGAATGTCATGTTGCGTTTGGGATCTGGCATGTAGCGGTGCCATGGGTTGTCTGATCGTTTTTGGACTCTGCCTTGCATTTTTTTTTCTGCGGGGACCTCATATATTTAAATAATGGTGGTTTGTAAACAGGACGAAGCAGAAGATTTTGACACATTGTTAACCAATTGCTAAAATATGTCGTTTATGTTCGCATGCTGTAGAGGTGGAAATCGTGTCGTGCGGTACAGTGCTGCAGCTGTCCAGCACTGACCTGTGTCTTTGCTCACATGCATGCTGTTCTGGTGTCGTTTGTCTCTGGTGACCTTGACGACCGTCCATGTCAGATGTGATCCAATTCATGTTTGGGTGCAATTTTGATTAGGGGAGAGATTTTTTCTCATTGTTTTCACTCTTCATAAATAAGTAAACAAACAGTAAAATGTTTGTTATTTAATGGGTTATAGAGCAATAAATGCTTGCTAATGTTTAGGCAGCCATATCTATGCCATCTGTATTTGCTGGTGTCTTTGATTTTGCCTTCTATAAAATATATTCGTTTTAGTTTGTCTAACAGAACATTCTGTTCCAGCCAGATAACCTTGCCTTAAAGGAAGATAAAAGGGTTGATAGTTTAATTTTATGATACATAAATAAAATGATTGAATGTCCATGAATGATGATCACTGATTTCTTATGGCATAACCGTTCTCTTGTTAGTTCTGTTATTTATCTGTTGAAGTACTTTCGATGTTGTCAGTGGCCCAGCGCAATCATTTGTTGTATTTGCTTATTCATAATTGGCTGTTACTGTTATCAGGTTACAGTATTCCAGCAGCCTCATTACCTCGCGAATTTCGTTCAATCAACATTTAATGCCCTTCCAGCTGACCAAGTAAAAGGTTAGTTGCTTATGCTGCTTGTTAGAAAATAATCCTTTTTTGCTAGGCACGAAAAAGTACCAATAAATATAATTGAAGTCACTTCCATTTCCTGGTATCAACTTTAACTGTCAGATAACGAAAGATAACCAGATCTATACAACTTTCAAAATATCAGAAGGGTTTAATTAGTTATGATTGAGCATTTTTACACATATTTTTTTTGTCTTTTACCTTGTAAATGATGTTACCAGTGTTTCTTGTCTTGTCTCTACAGTCCTTCCTCATAACCGCTATCATTTCTTTCCTTCTAGGTGCCACCATTGTTGTCTCCGGCGATGGGCGCTATTTCTCAAAGGATGCTGTTCAGGTGCTTTGTGATAAACCACCCTCTCCTTCTCAAAATAATTGAAGTTCTAGGATTGTCCTAAGTCAAACTTCATTAAGTTTGACCAAGTCTATATAAAAAAATGTCAACATCTACAAAATCAAATTTACTTTGTTAGATTCATAATGAAATGTATTTTCATATCATCTATATTTTGATATCCTAGATCCTTGCGGATTTTTCTATAATGTTTGACCTAGAAAAATCCTAGAACTTCAACTGTTTTGGAACGGAGGGAGTATTCACTATTTCAGACCCGTATGCCTCGTGTACCTTTTGGTAACCCCATTTTGTAGAATATGTATAGTTGTATGGTAGCTGCTGCAGTTTTCCACTTGCGTATTGTAGTTGTGCCGTGCTTGTTCTTAAAAATATGCTGGCCAAAATTTAGCCTATTGGCTGCTAAAAACTTAAATAGCAAATCACCTGTTCTATGCAACTCCTTTATATGTGTGACTTCTATTACTATTAAGACATCTTCATTTTCATTGAATGACTATCACAACTTGATATTATTTTCCTTGTTATAGATCATTGCAAAAATGGCTGCTGCTAATGGAGTAAGACGTGTCTGGGTTGGACAAGACAGTCTCTTGTCAACTCCAGCTGTATCTGCTATCATCCGTGAAAGAATTTCTGCAGATGTAAGTCTTGTTTCTTCCAAATTTGGCAAGTGTGCATGCATTGCAGCATATCCCATATAAACCATTGTTGTAGCTGAACCATGGAAGTAGTTTTATATAAGTGGATCATGTATCTAAAAACATGACATATAGTAGTTTGGTTGTGACACAATACAGTGCCCACCAGCAAGGATGTCTGAGTTCAAACCTCTTTAACCCGCACATTGTATTAAACTGTTCACGAGTTACCAACTAATCCGATTGATCCCAGCTGTCAGGTAATGGTGGCAGATGGCAGATGAAGCATTATCACTAAATGAAATGTCTAGATGAACAAATATGATATAATTAATTTATTGTTTGCCTCTTTTTTTGTCGTGACAAAGTATCTGTATATTGATTTATTGACACAATGAATAACAGGGCGCAAAGGCTACTGGTGCCTTCATTTTAACAGCCAGCCACAACCCAGGTGGTCCAACCGAGGTAACATGCTTAGGAAGTTAGGATGTTCACTGTTACCATCTCTGTCAAATCAAGGCCGTTGGTGTTCTGTGTAAATCAACACCTTTTATTGTACTTTCCAGGACTTTGGAATCAAATACAACATGGGGAATGGTGGTCCCGCCCCTGAGTCTGTTACCGATAAGATCTTCTCTAATACAAAGACAATTACTGAATACCTCATTGCGGAGGACCTTCCAAATGTATGATTTGGTGCCTGCTTGTATTTTTGTTCTCTTTCTGTTCCTTTTGATCCCAAGGTAGTGGAATCCCCATTTACTCTTCTGTGTTCCCACATTGTAGGTTGATATTTCTGTGATAGGTGTCACTTCCTTCACTGGACCTGAAGGCCCTTTTGATGTCGATGTCTTTGACTCTGCTACAGATTACATCAAGCTAATGAAGTATGTAGCTTCTGTTTCAATACATCAAATATTATGTTTCAAGTATCATTTGCTGGTTTCTTTGACTGAAAGTGATTTTTTGTTGCATTTATTAAGGGGAAACACTAGAACCTTATAACACAAAGAATAAAAACATGATGATTAGTGATTTCATTAACAGTGTCCATTTATTTCCAGGACAATCTTTGACTTCGAGTCTATTAAGAAGCTTCTGGCATCTCCAAAGTTCTCGTTCTGGTACTTATCTTTAGCCTAAATTTTGTTATCATCCTCCTATTAACAGCAAATAGCATATCTGAACCCTCGGATTGCAATTTTAGTTTTGATGGCCTTCATGGTGTTGCTGGAGCTTATGCAAAGCGCATGTTTGTGGATGAGCTCGGCGCCAGTGAAAGCTCACTGTTGAACTGTGTTCCAAAGGTAACACTTTCTTCTATCATCAAGTTGAACATGGAGTTTGGGTTGGTGTTAATTTGTCATTTGTGTTCTTACAGGAAGACTTTGGAGGTGGTCATCCAGACCCTAACCTCACCTATGCAAAAGAACTGGTTGATCGGATGGGTCTTGGGAAAACCTCAAATGTTGAACCCCCTGAATTTGGTGCCGCAGCTGATGGGGATGCTGACCGCAACATGGTTCTGGGTAAAAGGTAATGTTTTGACTACATTTATCAAATCTACAAAAGCACTTGAGGGAGTTCATAATGAATCTTCTGTCCTATTCTAGATTCTTCGTGACACCATCAGATTCGGTTGCCATTATTGCGGCCAATGCTGTTCAGTCAATTCCTTACTTTGCTTCTGGCCTGAAGGGAGTTGCCAGGTAAAATGGTCTCCTGCATATTGAGCTTCTACCATTTGCTCTTTTCTTTCTGATTAATACTTCCGCAGTCGAATCAAGGCTTTAAGTTGCAAATAGCACTGCTGTCTGCAGTAAACACGCATGTTTTCCTATACAGTTGTGCATCCAAATAAGCATTTCAGGGACTAAGCAGGATACCCATGGATACTCCATATCTACAACGGGCAAGTCTGGAGCTATGCTGTTTTGCCAGGCTTGCTACCATTTTAAAAAAACACCGGATACATAAGATTGAAGAAATTAGTAGCTAGAGAAATACAGATGTAAAGTAAAATAAATTATACTTGACTGAAGAGCTGGCTTACTAGCTTAAGCTGTTAGCTATGTTTGTCTGACTAGTACAGTTAAGAAATTTTGTGTACTGGGGTATTTAGTTAAGTTGAATACCTTCTTATGATTTGCATCCATGTTTTTGTTGAATCATGTACTGTACGCCCAAGATTACAATCGCCATCCTACCCATGTTTTAAAATTTTGTTGTGCTTCAGTGCTTCACTTTTTCCTGATCCATTGGTGAACTTGCAGGAGCATGCCCACATCAGCTGCACTTGATGTAGTTGCAAAGAATCTAAATCTCAAGTTCTTTGAGGTAAAGTGTTATGATCATCAATCGCTATATTTCAAATATAGGACAGATATATGACGAAGACCATGCTTTTCAGGTGCCTACTGGGTGGAAATTTTTTGGAAACCTGATGGATGCTGGAATGTGCTCAGTTTGTGGTGAAGAAAGCTTTGGCACGGGTAATGCTTGGGGACTCATCTTGATCACAATAATATGCATCTGAATTAATTGAACAAATTGGTCTTGCCTTATGGTAAAATGCCATGCATTCTGGCATGTAGCACCTCTCTTGGGATATTCAGCAAACATGTTTTTCCTTTTGTAAAAAGGAACAGGACAGGTGACATGATGTTCGGAAAAAAATGAACTTTTATTATTTGGATTTCCATGAATGGATTGACATGAAGCTGAAAGACGTTGATATTCATAGCGCTAATTGGACATGATATGGTCGTGGGGTTGCTGATATCCTCTACTTATTTTAGGTTCTGACCACATCCGTGAAAAGGATGGTATTTGGGCTGTTCTAGCTTGGCTATCTATTCTAGCTTACAAGAACAAGGACAACCTTGGAGGAGATAAGCTTGTTACGGTTGAAGACATTGTTCTTCAGCACTGGGCTACGTATGGTCGCCATTATTATACACGATATGACTATGAGGTATTTCATTCAACTGACACGTGTGTATATACTGCACATTTGATAACATGCTAACAAAACCATTTGTTATCGAAGAATGTTGATGCAGAAGCTGCCAAGGAACTTATGGCTAACCTAGTCAAGATGCAGTCGTCCCTGTCTGACGTTAACAAGTACGTATGTTACTGTCGCACTTAATGCACCTATATGAAGATCTCTCTTGTCACACAAATGGACTTCATGCACATATTTAAGCCTCTCCGATCTGCTGTGAAATTAGAGCGTACTTTCATAAGCACTGAAGTATTTGGAGCTTTTTATTTCATGTCACTGACAAAGTGTATGCATTGGAAACTACATCTAAATTGTACCTTTTCCTCAGGTCGATCAAGGAGATCCAGCCTACTGTTGCAGATGTGGTATCGGCTGATGAGTTTGAGTACAAGGACCCTGTTGATGGTTCTGTCTCCAAGCATCAGGGTATCCGGTATCTCTTCGGAGATGGTTCCCGACTGGTACGGAATCTCATGCTGTTTTTTATTGGTGAACCGCACACTTCAAACGTTTCCCGTCACGTTTCTTTAACCAAACCAACACAAGTAGCATAAAACCTAGTCTTCATACTCAAATTTGACCTTGCAAATTTGCAATATAATCAGTCGATGCTTAACATTGGCAGAGTTGATCCTTTTGGGGGCAACAAATGCTGGTGAAGGTGAACTAACACTAAATCTTGCCATTGTAGGTGTTCCGCCTTTCTGGAACTGGTTCAGTTGGTGCTACTATCCGTATTTACATTGAGCAGTATGAGAAGGATTCTTCCAAAACCGGGAGGGCGTCAAGCGATGCTCTTTCTCCACTGGTAAGATCCAACTCCTCATGCTTCTAACAAATAACCGAAACATTTTGGTGAGGATGCAGATCTGACACTTCTTTTTATCCAGGTTGATGTGGCCCTGAAGTTTTCAAAGATCAAGGAGTACACCGGCCGATCCGCCCCCACGGTTATCACATAAATTTTGACCTAGATATGCGCCGAGGCCGCGCATGAAGTTCAGTTCAGGCCTCATGTTCGATAGCCTTTTTTTACATCTCCATTTACACCTGAATAAATGTATGTGCCAGACCGTCTCCGTTTCTTTGCCTATACTTACTCTGCTGCCGGTACAGTATATGGCCTTGATCTTGTCCCAGTGATTGTAATCAAGAGTGCGTTTCTTCGTGCAATGCAATATATTGACGTGTTTCTTTTTTCATCGAGGACTCGTACCAATCTTATCTTGAACATTCAAAGGAAAACAGGAAAACATAGGAATTTCTGAAGGATATCATTCGTATAGGAAACATTCAACGGAATCACTATCTGGATGAGGATTTGTGGCTCTTGGGTGTCACACACCCCTATATGAAAATAGCATTAAGAATCCTCTCGGTGTCACATATCCCTATATGAAAATAACATAAAAAATCCTCTTGCGTGTCACACACCCTATATGAAAATAGCATTAAAAAACATATTAAATTTCTGAAATTTTGAGATATGAAACTTGGTTGATTGTTGTACTCGTGTGTTCAGTTTCGTGGGAAATGGATGCCCGTGGTAATGCTAGTAAAAAAGACAAAGAAATTGCATGTATAGAAAAAACCCTGAATGTAACATATGTTGGACCGTAGTTCGTGCGCCGCAGATATCACAAGCAACCATTCCCCGTGAATATGAACACGGGTGTACAACCTGCACTTAGGTTTCATATCTCAGAATTTCAGATTTTTTTGAAAGTTGCTGATATGCTTTTTAATGCTATTTTCATATAGGAGAGTGTGGTACCCGAGAGCTGCAGTACATTTTACATCACTATCTTCCTTTCCTTCAAAATTCCCTATGGAATGGGCTACTCCATCGAAATTTAGGAGTAAACCAAATGATTTCTTCAGTTTATCCTTCGCAATGCGACATTGCAACGACAACAGTTTTGAGTTTCTTTTCTTTTTTGTTGAATTACCCTATGGCAACGATTGACGCAGAGGTAGGGGGTGATTGATGAGACTCTTTCCCGGCCAAACCTAGTGCCATGAACATAACCCACGCTTATATAACACGAGATGTTTGCAGACCACAAACAAGTTCAGGACGAGGAACATACATCCAGCTAGGACAAGCACATTACATGTTATTGCTTTATCATCATTATTCAAACCCTGCCAGTCTTGTCACTGCAATGCAGATCACACAGACACACACACACACACACATGCGCAACCACGGGCACTCACACAGATAACAGAACCCATCAAAGCCACTCTACTTGCCATTGGAGAGACCGGCCTTGCTGAGGATGGTGGTCTCGGCGATCATGGAGGTGACGACGTAGGGATCCATGTTGGATGCCGGCCTCCGGTCCTCGAAGTAGCCCTTGCCTTCCTTCTCGGTGTCGCGGCCCACCCGCACCGACGCGCCGCGGTTCGCCACGCCCTGGAAAACAAACAAGGCAGTCAGTCAGTGCGTGAGTGACTCTGGAGTCTGAAGCTGTTGGGCTTCTAGGCCTTCAGTCTTGCTTACCCATACGAAGGTGTTGATGTCGGCGGTCTCGTGGCGGCCGGTGAGCCGGCGCTCGTTGCCCTCCCCGTAGGCGGCGATGTGCTCCATGTGCCGCGCCTCCAGCTTCTGGATCGCCTTCTTGATCACCTCGTACCCACCCTCGCTCCTCATCGACTTGGTGCTGCATCCAGAAAACCACAGCAGGAACATGTCATAACTCATAACACAAGACTAGACTAGACGGCGATGCATTCGTTCGCTTGCTCGTTATATCTTACCTGTAGTTTGTGTGGGCACCAGCACCATTCCACTCTCCCTGCAATCACACACATGTAAGAAATGACTAGCTGGTCAGTGCAGATCAAGGTACACTTCTGGCACAAAAAGAAGAAGAAATGCTCACCGGGATCGGTTTGGGGTCGAAGGAGACGACGACACCGGCAATCTCAGTGATCCTCTGTTGGGTTACACAAAGCAAAAAATGTTCTTATCAGCAAAAGCTGCATTTGATTTGATTCATTCAGCTAGGTGAGGCAGTTTATATTTACCTCCAGGATGTAGCGAGCCGCCCAGAGCTCGTCGCCGGCCGAGATGCCGACGGAAGGGCCGACTTGGAACTCCCACTGGTTCAGACAGAAATCAGGCCATGAACAATTTTGATAGGAAAAGGGGAAGGTATTTCTGCGCCTGAAACTACCTGTCCTGGCATGACTTCTGCATTGATGCCGCCGATGTTGATGCCGGCGTAGAGGCAGGCCTTGTAGTGCGCGTCGACGATGTCGCGCCCGTAAGATTTCTCCGCACCCGCGGCGCAGTAGTAAGGTCCCTGTCACACACATTTTGCTCTGTCAGTGTCACCATCAGCCCAGCATTTTTGAACTGTTATCAGTTAGTGCTAAGCTAACATCATTTACAGCCAAGTTTCCTCCCTTACTTAGTGGAGTGATCTTGGCTAAGACTTAATAAGAGTGCTGCAATATGCAACATGTCTAGTTAAGTTACCTGAGGACCAGGGTAACCCCCTAGTGGCCAGCCAATGGGCCAGTTGGTGTCCTTCTGAAGAAGGGTGTACTCTTGCTCAATCCCATACCTTACATTTCAGGCAACACAAGAGGGGCGCACAAGATTAATTGCCACCTAAATTAAATTATGTGCAAAAATCAAAGTAGTCGACTAATTTCTATAGGAGAGAGCAGCTGATATATACTGACCATGGTTCTTCAGCCTTGACATCAGGATGGCCGAATATCCTCGCCGCGTTGTACCGCTTGTTGCTCGGAATCGGCTCTCCGTTAGGCGCATAGCAGTCACAGATGACCTACACAAGGTTAAAAATCATGTTAAAAAAATCTGGTATTCATGAACAAATTTGAGAAATCATTTACACAAATAAACAACAATACAAAGATCCATGCCAGATGCCACAACAATACAAAAATTACTGTAGGTGGAACAACAATCTGGTATTCATGAAAAAAGAAAGAGGAGGATCTTTGATCTTACCAGGATGTTGTTCCCCCTCCTGAATGGGTCCTTGAAGATGGCTTGAGGGCTTGGCAGGAGCAACACATGAAATTCAGATTAGCTCAGCCTCATGGCACGCAAGCCAAGGCATGGTTAACTGAAGGGTGCAGTCAAGGGCTTACCAGAGGATGACTTCGCTGTCGTCACCCGTGGCTTGGCCGGTGCTGGAGCCGTCAAAATTCCATTTTGGAAGCTTGCTGGGGTCCTCCACGGGCCCGGGCAGCGTCTGATTGTGAATATCCAAGGCGTCAAAAAGGGTCACAAGAAGTGTTAGGAACATATCATACTTGCAGTGCCGTCACAGTCACAGCTAGACAAAACGGAGTCGGCCGGCAAAGCTACGAGTCATTGAGGGTTAGGCAGGCTTACCCTGGCTTTGCTCCTGACGTCCATCCCTGTGCCGCCGACCCTGGATTAGGCAAGATTTATATGGAAGTAGGTTAGTAATAAGGCCTAAAAGTACGATGCCGATTTTCCCATTTTGTTGACTTATAATGTACTAGAATGAGGCGAATACAAATCATGATGAGCGGCAACGCATAGCTAAGATGCACAGGGTCAACGGTCTGCCAAAGAAAAAATAAAAAATAAAAAAAACATCATATTGGCAACAGATCAAGGCGTAAAAAACAAGAAGAAAAGGGTTTTTTACTGGACTCAAATTTGAGAAACGCACTAGTACGTTTCGCAAAAAAAAGAAGAGAAACACACTAGTATATATTCATGTAAACTTTTTTTTTTCGATGATATATTCCAGTAAACTAAACTAGAAAGGAACGTCAGATGGGATTTATGGGGAGGAAAAAAAATATCTGTGGCCTGCCTGCCTGACTTGGAAAAAACAAGAAGAGAAGGGTTTTTACTGGACTAAAAATTGAGATTACAAGAACCAGCAAGAATGGATGAAGTGGATTATTTTGTTCGGAAGGAAGGTGAGATGGGAGTTGGGACAGTGCTGAGGAAGAGGGAGGATGAGGAAGCAGAGCGGTCTTACCATATGTACTCGGCGATGATCTTGCCGGTGCAGCCGGACAGGTCGAGGCTGAGAAGGTCGGCGAGCGGAGACATGGCTACCTCTTCTTCTTCTTCCCGGAGCCGGAGATGGAGATGGAGAGGGCAGAGCAAGGGAAGGGAGAGGTGTTCTTGGAAATGCGGGGCAGAGGAGTCGGGTCGAGTGTGTCGCCGTAGCTGGCTCTGCCCCTCTATAAGTAGCGTGGCGACGGGGAGGAGGCCCCGAAAGGTTGGTGGGCTTTGCGGGCGGGGGGAAACGGAAACGGATCCGGGGCGGCTGGTACGTACGGCTGTCCTTGCGTGCGTACGTTTCCGCGGCCTGCGCGCACGGAACACCTTTTCTACTGTACACGGGACGCCATGCGTACGGACAACCGCGCTTCGCTGATCCGCACACCACCACCAGCTCTTCTGTTGTGCGAGTTTACTTAATTAAAAAGTGTCATTCGCTCGGTCGGGGAAGGAGAAATTGGCTATGGCTACGGGTCCTTTGCTTATGCATGAAAAGTGGTGAAGGGCAAATTCACGTTCTCTTGTCCCGGCGTCCGATCCGTGCGAATCCCAGTGGACTGACTGACCTGACGGATCTTCCCGATCGGTCAAAGTTAGATGGTGTCGTGAGTGAGACGTGAGTGGCACCTGCAGGATGTGTAGGAAAGTGACTACTGTGCTACTCAGTGACCATCGCAGTAGCAAACCTGACCATGACTTCGAGGCATATGGTTTCGGACATGAGTAGCTATACTTTTGTGCCTGTCGTGTCATTCCTCTCGTGCCATCGTTACCTCGTGGACGACAAAATACATTCACCTAACGAGTCCGTGATGATATGGACAGCCAACTCTAGCATACCCTTAGGGCATCTCCAACGCCCTTCATCATCAAAACGTCGCCAAAAGTCTAGGATCCGGATATTTTGTGTCATTCAATGTCATATATCAAAGGTTTGTGAATCGGTTTGACCGCCTGAATTCCCATAAACCGGAAGCATACATGAGGAGGTTTGCGGACCTCCGGATAGCCACCACGTAGGCATCTGACACACTCCGCCCACACAAAAACCCACCTAGAGCCCCGCTTTTCTCTCTTCGACCCCCTGCCCTTGCTCTGACCGCCACCTAGTCTGACCGCCACCGTCGCTGTAACACCCACTCCGCCCCGTAGGCCTTGCCAAACCTCCGCCGCTCCGCCCGGGTGCCAATCCCGACTTACCTACGCCCCCACTGGTTTGGCCACCGCCCAGGTAACGTCCGCCTCCGCACATTGTTGTCCATGATGGACACCACGCCCAGCAAGTGTTCGGCTAAATGTCATGACCAAATTTACTTCGACGTCGAGTTCATGGATTCATCCTCGTCGCATGAGGACGAATTTGAGGATGAAAAATCGATGATTCAAGCGGTAATTGAAGATGTGGAACGTGCGGTGGAACATGTCCCTAATTTCAAGGCATCGATCAAGGGACATCGAGTGTTGAATCGGCATAGGGCACGAGGGAATATGATGCTGATGGACGACTATTTTGTCCCCGACGAGCTATTCGAGTCCTTTTTGCGTCGTCGATTTCCGATGAGTTGAACTGTGTTCAACTGCCTCTACAACGATATCCATGCCTATGATGACTACTTCATGTTGAAGAAGGATGTCGTTGGGAACAAGGGATTCTCTGGTTACTAGAAGTGCACATATGCATTGAGGATGCTTGCTGGTGGCATCGCAGATTTGTGGGACGAGTACATCTGAATGTCCGAACCACATGTCTCGAAGCCATGGTCAGGTTTGCTACTGCGGTAGTCAAGGTGTTCGGACTGGAATACTTCAGAGAACCAACTACCGAAGACACCGCACGGATTATGGGACCGTTGAAACAAGAGGATGGTCAGGTATGCTTTGATCCCTGGATTGCATGCGCGACAATGGAAGAATCGCCCATATTCTCTACAAGGGCAATGTCATGGCCATTGCAATAAGTACACGTCATTCTTGAAGTAGTTGCATGACAAGACATCTCGATTTGACACTATTTCTTTGAAATGCCTGGGTCTCAAAATGACATCAATGTGTTGGAGCGGTCTCCATTGTTTGCAAAGGTTGTGTGTGTGGGAGAAGCTGCTCTGTGCAACTATACCATCAATGGTCCTGACTACAACATGGGCTATTATCTTTGTGATGGTATTTATCCTTCGCGAGCAACCTTCGTCAAGACCATCTTTGATCCAAGGGGTGAGAACAGATCTAACTTCTCCCAAAGACAATAAGGAGCTAGAGAGGATGTCGAGAGGGCATTTGGAGTGCCCTAGGTTTTTTTTGCAGTTGTCCGAGGACCCGCAAAAATATTGGATGCAGGAACGCTATGGGAGATGATGACACATTGTGTGATCATGCACAACATGGTTGTGGAGGATGAGGGTGACAAAGTTCGCCACGGTATGGAATTTGAGCCCATTGGTGATCCTATCCAACTTCCACAGCAGAATCTGAATCCGACGACGTTTGAGGACTTTACATGAATCAACAGATTTGCAATTGAGCAACTCATGAGCATCTTCAGAAGGATCTGATTGAGCATTTGTGGGCGCTTCAAGGGGAGAACTAAAATGTGCCCAAATAAATTGAATTCAAATTTGAACCATTCTATTGAAATTAATGTTTGGACTGTAATGTTTATATTTGAATTATTGTAGCATTGGAATATTTTCATAACATGATTATGGGTGGATGAAGTGGTCCAAATATAGGAAAAAAGTGGCAAACATTGGGTACATAGGGTTGTACGGGCCGCCCCCTATCCCCTGTTCGCGGACATCAAATATGCATAGTATGAAAAATATATCTTATGATGAATCTAATGAAGCCAATTTGGTATTGAATATAATTGTATATTTTCCTATAAGTTTGGTCAAACTTAAAGAAGTTTGACTTAGGACAAACCTAGAACTTCAAACATTTTTAAATAGATGGATTAGGATGCACTGACCGCTCTAATCATTAGGAGTTTTCTACAAAGAATCACCTAATACTTAGAATCCTAAGTAATCATGTCAGAATGGACACAATCCTAAGGAAGCTAGCATCTGCACAAATACATAGAAAAAATATCTTGTTGGTGAAATCTCCATTGGAATAATTAAAAAATACCCCTAACTAAATGAGTAGTTTTAGGTGGTCTTTTATCTCACTTTTTGGCCTTTGCAGAGTCATACAATGAAAAGTCTCACCCTTTCCAATTTATGCTTATCTTTGCAAATATGAACCCCACTCAAACACTAATTTTATATCATAACAATTCACTTTCTATGTTTCTACCACCTATTATTCAACAACATTTCAAATTCATAATTTTAAATGTTATAAATGAACCAAAATACGCATCACATTATCCCAAGTAGTTTGTCATCACCCACATAATATATCCTATGATCAAACATCATCCGAATGCAAAGCTCATGAAAAAGCAAAGATCATTCACATTGCTCAAACACAATGAGCATCACACACCACCACCGCCATTGCTACTCACCGAAGTGTGCACTCCTCCAATTTTTTTATTATACCACGTATACATACTTATCATTCTTAGTTCCAACATATTAAGGTCATTCCAACTACCAATTTCTATCCAACTCTCTAAAAAATATGAGTGAAGCATAAAGAGTTTAAAGTATTTCTATGTAGACTAATTATCATGACACTGCATAAGCTCTCCCAGATAATGTTGCTTATGTGTGATGACTATAATGATCAATAATCAAAATAAGCAGACGCTCAAAGAATAAAACATAATATGTGAAAGCATAAAAACATAGGTCCAACTGAGACAAACCGGTAGTTGTTAAAGAAGGCAGATAGCTTTGGCATCCCCAAGCTTAGAAGCTCGGGATCTCTTAAAATATTTCTTGTGGGTGCCCTGGGCACCCCCAAGCTTGAGTGCTTGCATCTCCTGATTTCTCTCATATTACCGTCTCACCCGACTCATAAATATTTCAACCACACAAAACTTACATATAACTCACGGGATAGGTGAAACGTTCAACCCACTCTTTTGCAAATAAT
The DNA here is from genome assembly GCF_018294505.1 of Triticum aestivum. Lineage (NCBI taxonomy): Eukaryota > Viridiplantae > Streptophyta > Magnoliopsida > Poales > Poaceae > Triticum > Triticum aestivum. Next base: position 23,403,972 of record NC_057805.1, read on the forward strand.
TATGTTCTAAAATAAAACACGTAGCATATAATTCATATAGGTGTATTGTGTGTTTTGTGCCTTTGTCATGTTTTGCTAATTCTCTACAAAATAAACAATAATAACAACAACAACACCAACAACAACAACAACACATACATTTCTAATCTTAACATGCTAAAGGAAACCATGGGCCTTTATTCAAGCAAAACATAAGAAACATGTTGTTTCAGAAGGTAAAAACTTTATTGACAATTACTATAGGTTGCCTCATGTAAGCGCTTTCTTTATAGCCGTGTTAGCTAGGATTGCAATTTTAATGATGCTCACATGAAAACATGAATTGAAGCATAAAAGAGAGTATAAGATATCCTATATCAAATACATTTAAGCCTGGCCCACTTCCTATGCATAGGCATCTTATAAGTAAACAATTCATCGGGACAAAAGATCCCTAGCATAGGCAAGACAGGAGAATGCAACTTCAAAACTTTCAACATGAAGAGAGGTGATTTAGTAACATGAAGATTTCCATAACCATATTTTCCTCTCTCATAATAATTACATGTGGGATCATGATCAAACTCAATAATATATCTATCACCTAGGAAAGTTTCCTCATGATCCACATGCACATATATTTTATCGCTCTCCAAAATAGTGGAATCATCGGTGACTAAAGTCATGACCTCTCAACACACTTCTATTAGTATCGCAATCTGATTGAACATTCTCCAAAATAATGGGAACACTACTACCTAAAGGCACGACCTCTCCAAACTCACATTCAACAACATCACAATCATTTTAACCAAATATATATTCATTATTATTCCCAAATAAATCTTCAATGCCATAATAAGTATCATATTTATCTTCCTAACCATGATCATCGTTATAGATATACCACACTCATCATCAATAGTGCCAATAGACATAGTTTCATCATTAGTGGCAACATTTTCATCAAGCGTGTCACTAATGTGAGTAGCCTCATATGATGTAATATCATTGAATTTTATGCATAGAAAATTTTAGTTTTAGTTATTGTGGTGTCAAAATAGGGGTAATATGTATATGTGCAAATAGAAGGAAATATGAAATGATGGCTAGTGTTGGAGTAGAGTCAAAATTTAAGAGCCATAATGTGTGGGTGTGTGTGTGGGTGGGTGGGTGGGGGTCAAATGGCCTTTTGAGAGTTTCATTTGAGTGTCCTTGTTGGAGATAATCTTAGAAGAGTTGGACTGAATATTATCCAAAATTTCTCATTTCTTGTTGAAGGAAGCCAAGAAATCTACTTGCTTGAATTAATAAAGCAAGAATTAAATGTAAGTTTCATGGTTGAAGAAGTGTCACAGCGATATCATTCTCTAGCAAGTTCATTTACCCCGTAAATTACCGTGGTTGAAGAGGTTTCATGGTTAAGAAGTGTCATGATGACATTATTCTCTAGCGAGTTCATTGAATCATGGCTCGCACGCCTTACCCATAGTGCTCCCTTGATCTATCCCCCCACTCTCTTTGCCTTGTATGTAATGCCTAGTGGGACAACATGCCTCTTGACCTAACCTTTATGAAATTTAGGTAGGGGGCTCCCTCCTCCCTCACAACTATTAAAAAGAGAATATACATGTAACTATACATGCCCCGGTGGCAAGGAAAGTAAGTAGTAATGACCACTTCTAGCAAGTTGTTACTTCGTGCACGAATAATCAAGTTTCTATTTTTGTTTTTAATGACCTCATCTAATAAACTCATAGTTAATATAATCGATTTGTTTACTACAAGATCTTCAAATAATAGTCCATACTTTTCAGCCTCTAACTACCCTGCTTTCTTTACCTTATTTATCTCTTTCCTATATTCTCTCTTCCGCCACCCACCCCTTGTCACTTATTTATTTTGGTGGCTACTACAACCATGAATGGATCAAGCCTTCTCTAGATACTATCTCCAGACTTTGGTGCATCCCTCCATCCTAATACCTAACATTTCACATCACCTTTGTCTCTACGACACCGCTTTCCTTGTCGGCATTGAGTTTGACTCTAGCTCGGAGCACAACCAGACAACAGAAATAAAGGATGAAAAAGAATAGATTATCTCGAGGAAAAAATATTTGTAAGCATGCAAAACCACCCACCGATCATTCTCAAATACATATATTTTTTTCCGCTAGGAATATTAAGTTCAAAGTTTGTAGAACACCCCAAGGTAGGATCTAGTAGCGTTGCTCAGATGGTTAGGTTCCTTGTGGTGGAACCAACCCACGAAGGTTCAAGTCCTAGACTTGGCACTATTGCTCACATTTTCCTGTGTTTGTTTCAGGCTTTCCGGCAATGTTTGTTCAGTAGGAGGAGACGTTTCCATCGACTATGACACATCTGTGGTGACTTCGTTGATCTCAAGATGTTCTCCCAGCTTAGTATCTCAAAGGTGTTCACATGGGTAGAGTGTGCGTGTGTGCATTGATAGGGTGAGTGCATGTGCGTGTATGTGACCATCTGCGATTGTACTGTTTTAAGAAAAAACATATGGGAAAACTCATGGTGTTATTTCTCACTTAGTCGACACGTGTGTATCCTTTTTGCACCATTTCCAAATTACGTCATGCTCATTTTGGCGCCATGGAATGTGCCAGAAATTTGAAATTGATACTCTATGCTTATGAGCTGGATCAAAAATAAACTTCCACAAAAGTAAGATGTAATGTGTTGGCAAGACTAAGGAAATTAAAGTTCGACATGTACAACCTTTTTGCTCTACTATTAGTGAATTCCCTTTGCGTGTGTTTCCATCCCATTTAGTACAGGAAGTTACGAAACAACAACTAGAAAGTCACGAAATATAGAATAGATAAGATAACTGAGGTGTTGGAAAGGTATGAAGTTATCCCCTCGAGGGAGGCTTGTGCCTATCAGTTTAGCTATCACAAGTATGCCGATGTTCACACTTTCCCTTTTTGAAGTGTTAGCAGAGTCCATAAGCACCTAGACTTTTTGTGCTCTAGGTTCTTCAATAGACATGTAAAATTGGGTATCATGTCCATCTCCAAAGAATAATGGGGACTCAATATTCTGAATTTATAGGAGAATAAGGGTTAATTGAGAAAATGACTCTCTAAGCATGAGGATGGGTATGGCTGGACTTTCTAAAACAAATAATTAGGAGGTAAACCTTCATTGGGGAAGGCTAATGTTTGGTATTTTGGAGATGGGTTCGTGAAAGTAAAATAATTGTTGCTACAATTCGGTTCATTTCAGGCTAACTGTTTGTTGGGAATCGTTGCACGGAAAACAATTTTTTCTATGCACACGCAATGATCTATCCATGGAGATGCATAGCAACGAGGGGGAGAGTGTGTCTACGTACCCTCATAGACCGTAAGCGGAAGCGTTTCTCAACGCGGTTGATGTAGTCGAACTTCTTCGTGCTTCAACCGATCAAGTAATATTTGAAGCGGGTTGACCTCTGTGCTTCTCTCATGGTACAATCCTCTTCCTGCTGAGCCCCCTTTCTCCTCGGTCCACAGAGAAAAAAATGTAGGACTGGTGCCGATAGTTCATCACGGAAGAAAGAACTCACAGAGCCGGGATCGATAACTAATAGTCGTACCGTGCTTTTATGTTTACGAGCTAAAGTTCTAGCGCATGAAAGTCGAAGTATATACTTTAGTTGATACAAAGTCCATTTTTTTCGAAGATCCACTATGATAATGAAAAAGATTTCCACATATCCGACCAAATCAATCAAGAATATCCCAAACTGATAAAGCTGTCCAAATGGGTTTACTAATAGGATGCCCCGATCCAGTACAAAATTGAGTTTTTGATAAGTATCCTATGAGGAGAGTAGCGGGGACTATGGTATCGAATTTTTTCATTCAAGTATCTATTAGAAACGAATTCTCCGGAAATATGAAAATAAGAGCTTCTGTTCGTAAAATTTGTACAAAATGTCGACTGATTCGTAGGCGTGGACAAATTAGAGTCATTTTCTCTAATCCGAAGCATAAACAAAGACAGGGGCAATCTTTCGAGAAAGAACCGAACGCACGGCACCTCCGTGTTCTGCACACGTTCAGCTTGGTGAATTCCCTCTCCTTCTTGATCCAGCAAGACGTCGAGGTAGTAGATGAGTTCCGTCAGCACGACAGTGTGGTGACGGTGATGGTGAAGTGATCTCCGCAGGGCTTCGCCTAAGCACTACGAAAATATGACCGGGGGTATAAACGATGGAGGGGGGGGGCGCACACGGCTAGGCAATTGTCTGTTGTTTGCTAGGCGCCCCCTCCCACATATATATAGGTGGGAGGAAGGGAGGAGCAGCCAAAGGAGGCACCCAAGTAGGAGGAATCCTAGTTGGGGTCTCTCCCAAGTCGCGCCCCCTTTCCTTATTTGGATTGCAGGGAAAGGCAGGGGAGGGTGGCGCCTCCCCCCCTTTCCTTTCTCCCATGAGAGGCAAAGGCAGGAGGGGCTAGCCCTCCCCCTTTTCCTTCCCTAGGGCTGGACAAACAAGGGAGGGGGAGCACCAGCCCCCTTGTGGGTTGGTCTGTCCCCTCCTTTGGCCCATAAGGCCCATATCTTGCCCCCGGGGGGGGGGGGGGTCGGGGGTGCCCGGAACCCCTTCCGGTGACCCGATTCCTTCCCGGTAAGTCTCGAAACACTTCTGGTGTCCAAATACCATCGTCCTATATATATATATATATATATATATATATATCAATATTTACCTCTCGAACATTTTGAGACTCGTCGTCATGTCCGTGATCTCATCCGGGACTCCGAACAACATTTGGTCACCAAAACATATAACTCATCTAACACTATATTGTCAACGAATTTTAAGCGTGCGGACCCTACGGGTTTGAGAAATATGTAGACATGAGCGAGACACCTCTCCGGTCAATAACCAATAGCGGAACCTGGATGCCCATATTGGCTCCTACGTATTCTACGAAGATCTTTATCAGTTGAACCGTTATGACAACATACGTAATTCCCTTTGTCCATGGTATGTTACTTGCCCGAGATTCGATCGTCGGTATCTCTATACCTAGTTCAATCTTGTTACCGGCAAGTCTCTTTACTCGTTCCGTAATACATCACCTTGTGAATAACTCCTTAGTCATTTGCTTGCAAGCTTATGATGTGTATTACCGAGAGGGCCCAGAGATACCTCTCCGATACTCGGAGTGACAAATCCTAATCTCGATCTATGCCAACTCAACAAAAACCTTCGGAGATACCTGTAGAGCATCTTTATGATCACCCAGTTACGTTGTGTGATAGCACACAAGGTATTCCTCCGGTATCCGGGAGTTGCATAATCTCATAGTCGAAGGAATATGTACTTGACATGAAGAAAGCAATAGCAATAAATTGAACGATCAATATGCTAAGCTTACGGATGGGTCTTGTCCATCACATCATTCTCCTAATGATGTGACCCCGTTATCAAATGACAACACATGTCTATGGTTAGGAAACCTTAACCATCTTTGATCAACGAGCTAGTCTAGTAGAGGCTTACTAGGGACACGGTATTTGTTTATGTATTCACACATGTATTTAAGTTTCTGATTAATACAATTCTAGCATGAATAATAAACCTTTATCATGATTAAGGAAATATAATAATAACCATTTTATTATTGCCTCTAGGGCATATTTCCATCAGTCTCCCACTTGCACTAGAGTCAATAATCTAGTTCACATCGCCTTGTGATTAATACCCATAGTTCAAATCGCCATGTGACTAACACCCGAAGAGTTTACTAGAGTCAATAATCTAGTCCACATCGCCATGTGATTAACACTCAAAGAGTACTAAGGTGTGATCATGTTTTTCTTGTGAGAGAGGTTTAGTCAACGGGTCTGCCATATTCAGAATTTCAGATCCATATGTATTTTGCAAATTTCTATGTATACAATGCTCTGCATGGAGCTACTATCTAGCTAATTGCTCCCACGTTTAATACATATCCAGATTGAGACTTAGAGTCATCTGGTTTGGTGTTAAAGCTTGCATCGGTGTAACCCTTTACGACAAACTCTTTATCACCTCCATAATCGAGAAACATTTCCTTAGTAGCTAAGGATAATTTTGACCGCTGTCCAGTGGTCCACTCCTAGATCACTATTGTACCCCCTTGCCAAACTCATGGCAAGGCACACAACAGGTCTGGTACACAGCTTGGCATACTTTATAGAACCCATGGCTGAGGCATAGGGAATGACTTTCATTCTCTCTCCATCTTCTACCATGGTCGGGCTTTGAGTCTTACTCAACTTCACACCTAGTAACACATGCAAGAACCCTTTCTTTGACTGATCCATTTTTGAACTTCTTCAAAAATTTATCAAGGTATGTGCTTTTGTGAAAGTCTATCAAGCATCTCGATTTATCCCTATAGATCTTGATGCCCAATATATAAGTAGCTTCACCAAGGCCTTTCATTTTAAAGCTCTTATTCAAGTATCCTTTTATGCCATCCAGAAATTCTATATCATTTCCAATCAATAATATGTCATCCACATATAATATCAGAAATGCTACAGAGCTCCCACTCACTTTCTTGTAAATACAGGCTTCACCGTAAGTCTGTATAAAACCATATGCTTTTGATCACCTCATCAAAGCGTATATTCCAACTCCAAGATGCTTGCACCAGTCCATAGATGGATCGCTGGAGCTTGCACACTTTGTTAGCACCTTTATGATCGACAAAACCTTCTGGTTGCATCATATACAACTCTTCTTTAAAATCCATTAAGGAATGCAGTTTTGATGTCCATTTTCCAGATTTCATAAAATGCGGCAATTGCTAACATGATTCAGATAGACTTGAGCATCGCTACGGGTGAGAAAGCCTCATCGTAGTCAACCCCTTGAACTTGTCAAAAAACCTTTCACGACAAGTCGAGCTTTCTAGACAGTAACATTACCATCAGCGTCAACCTTCTTCTTGAAGATCCATTTATTTTCTATGGCTTGCCGATCATCGAAGAAGTCCACCAAAGTCCATACTTTGTTCTCATACATGGATCCTATCTCAGATTTCATGGCCTCAAGCCATTTATCGGAATCTGGGCTCATCGTAGCTTCTTCGTAGTTCATAGGTTCGCAGTTGTCCAACAACATGACTTCCAGGACAGGATTGCCGTATCACTCTAGTGCGGATCGTGCTCTGGTCGACCTACGAGGGTCAGTAGCAACTTGGTCTGAAGTTTCATGATCATCACCATTAGCTTCCTCTCTAGTTGGTGTAGGCATCACGGGAACAGATTTCTATGATGTGCTACTTTCCAAATTCAGAGAAGGTACAATTACCTCATCAATTTCTACTTTCCTCCCAGTCACTTCTTTCAAGAGAAACTCCTTCTCTAGAAAGGATCCATTCTTGGCAACAAAGATCTTGCCTTCGAATCTGTGGTAGAAGGTGTACCCAATTGTTTCCTTAGGGTATCCTATGAAGACACACTTCTCCGCTTTGGGTTGGAGCTTATCAGGCTGAAGCCTTTACATAAGCGTCACAATCCCAAACTTTAAGAAACGACAGCTTAGGTTTCTTGCCAAACCATAGTTCATACGGTGTCGTCTCAACGGATTTAGACGGTGCCCTATTTAACGTGGATGCGGCTGTCTCTAATGCATAACCCCAAAACGATAGTGGTAAATCAGTAAGAGACATCATAGATCGCACCATATCCTATAAAGTATGGTTACGACGTTCGGACACACCATTACGCTATGGTGTTCCAGGTGGTGTGAGTTGTGAAACAATTCCACATTGTTTTAAATGAAGGCCTGATAATCCCCAAGTGCAGTGAATCATCGTAGCAATTTCCAAAGGTGGAAGTGATAAGTATGGAGTGTCGAACCCGCAAGGAGCTAAAGGTAAGATCAATATTCTCTCAAGTCCTATCTGCCACTGATACGACTCTACGTACACCAAACGTTTGCTTTCATCTAGAAACGAGAAATAAAACTATGTGGTGGGTATGAAGAGGATAGCTTTGCATGATATCGGAGAACTAAAATATCAAAATAGGTGCTGTTAACATAAAATTAGAATATATTATAAATAGCGAGTGTGGAATAATGATGGATAGGTGTGCGGAATTGTCCTAGGCAATTGTTAACAAGATCGGTAATCATTATTGCAATTTCATATGAGGGAGAGGCATAAGCTAACATACTTTGTCTACTTGGATCATATGCACTTATGATTGGAACTCCAGCAAGCATCCGCAACTACTAAAGATCATTAAGGTAAAACCCAACCATAGCATTAAAGTATCAAGTCCCCTTTATCCCATATGCAACAACCCCCTTACTCGGGTTTAAGCTTCTGTCACTCTAGCAACCCACTATAAGCGAATCATGAACGTATTGCAACACCCTACAGCAGGAATCCTTCACGTGTGCGCGGCACGGAAGGCACCATAGGGCAACACCAAAAAAACATACAACTCAAACCAATCTAGATCATCAATCAACCCAAAAGACAAAAGAAATCTACTCAAAACATCATAGGATGGCAACACATCATTGGATCATAATATGTGGCATAAAGCACCATGTTAAAGTAGGGAATTACAGCGGGGTGCGGGAGAGTGGACTGACGATGACATGTACCTAGGGTAGGGTCATAGGCCTGACCTAGACGCCCTACCCAAGGACACTGCCCTAGAGTCGAAGACATTCAAAGTCCAACAGAAGATACCGACTGAAATCACCTTGAAGTGCAATCCACTCGACCAGCTATTCCACTTGGATACCCCAATTCCACTCGACCAAGATAACATCACTCAACCATACAAAAGAACCACTCAGAGCACAGAAGACCTACAGTCACCCCGGTATGGCAACGGTCAGGCGTTCACTCCATAGTCTTAAAGATCATTAGTCATTTATAGCAGGCGTTACCAGTAACGCCCCTGCCTTAACTTACATTGAACCCTGTGTAACTGAGGGCTGGAGGGACCTGGCGCACTCTATATAAGCCACCCCTCCTCTAGCACAAGGGTTCGCACCCCCTGTAACTCTCACGCATATTCCAGTCGACAAGCCTCTGAGGCACCAAGACGTAGGGCTGTTACCTCCTCCGAGAGGGGCCTGAACTCGTAAACTTGCGTGTACAACCTCACCGTAGCTAGGGCCTTGCCTCCTCCCACGTATCCCCTATTCTTACTGTCGGACTCACTCCCAGGATAGTTGGCTCCCACCGTGGGGCAAGGGTCTTTAGTGACTTCCGCTGAGGTTGCAGTTTTTCCGATCTCCACCAACATGGTTTCCGGCGGTGGTTTGGCTTTGGGTCGTGAGATCCATCTCGGTGCGCTCATCTTCATCGCTGACGACTCTGCCTGGCTCCAAGAAGCCCCCCTCAATGTCGAGGCCCTTCCCATCCGCGGGGCGGCGCACTTCCGCGCGAGCGCCTGCGGCGTCCTCCTGCGGCAACCGTCGACCTAGTATCAGTCGGTTACCACACCATCCACGCTCCCCGCTGTACGCTGTCGCAAGCGATCCGGTCGATCGCGGCTCCAGCGATGGGTGAGGCATGCGGTGGTTCGACAGTCGGCCACCCCTCAAGTCGCGGCAATCGAGCCCGACGAATCTCTTTACGGACCATTCGATCTGTCGACTGGTTCCATGGACACTCTTTCTGAGTGCGGAAGCAGCGACCCTGCGGCAGAAGTCCTCATGGTCGACTCTCGTCGCACCCCGCCTGGATACCATCGCGGCGGCGACGGTCCGTCATACGTTCATGATGAATATCATCCCCAAGCCCTCACTTCTGAGCAGAGGGAAGAGCTGCATCGTCGCAACGTGGAGGCGCTCCAGACCCCCGTCATGGGGGAGACCTCCGAGGCTCGATCCTTGGAGGCTGCGCGCCTGACCACCTTGGCTGAGCACCCGCGTCTGGAAAATCTCGACGAACGCCCCCGTCAGCAGATCCCTGGATCCATTCAACGGCAACGACAGCTGTTTCCGCCTGAACCTCAGGTATGCCGCACTCCGGTTCAAAATCTTGTAGCAGCAGCACATATAGCAGAGTCAATTCAGCCCTCTCGTTCGGAAGCTGGTAGAGGTTTGATGCAGATCCGAGCGCTGCTCCGAGCAGCGGGTGAGCAAAACTCGGTTGTTTCTCAGTCGCGCAACAGAATCCATAACAGGTCTGTGGTTGCAGACACAGTTCAGTCGGCACATAGTCCGAGATCGCCTCCGCGGATTGAGGACCATGGTCACCGCCAAGCTCAGTACCTGGGTCGAGGCCATAGGCAGTATGATCATCGATATCCCCGTGATGACCACCGTCGAGTGCCTACGCCCCCTCTGAGGGGTGGATCATACGCGCCCCGTTGGTATGATGACAGGCGCCCGTATGGCGATGAGCGGAGAGCTCCAGGTGACCCAAGAGAGCTTGGGTTCGATGCGAGGTCACTCCTCGTACAAGGTTTGGTCGACAGGGGTCGGGCACACAGAGAAGGACAATACAGAGATCGTCCGAGTGGAAGCAGAGCATTTGTTTCTGGGCCCGAGTGTTTCAGTAGAGCCATCTGAGCCGCTGAGATCCCTCCCAACTTCAGATTGGCGACGGGCGTGAGTAAGTTCACCGGTGAGTCGAAGCCCGATACATGGCTGGAAGATTACCGAGTGGTAGTGCAGATTGGTGGAGGCAACGATGAAGTAGCCATGAAGCACCTCCCCCTGATGCTTGAGGGTTCGGCCAGAGCTTGGTTGAATCAGTTGGCCCCTAGAAGTATTTTCTGTTGGGAAGAGTCAGCCCGAGTGTTTATCAAAACATTCGAGGGCACCTGTAAGCGACCTGCTGGGCTGACTGAATTGCAGCACTGTGTTCATAAGCAGAATGAGACTTTGAGAGACTTCATCCAGAGGTGGACTACCCTTCATCATACTTTAGAAAATGTGTCAGAGCACCAGGCAGTTTGCGCCTTCAAAGAGGGCATCCGATACAGAGAGCTCAACCTGAAATTCGGTCAGTCCGGAGACATGTCTCTGGCCCGAATGCTGGAAATAGGCACTCGGTATGCTAACGGTGAAGAGGAAGACCGACTCCACAGTGGCAAGGGAAAACCAGTCGCCCAGGACACCAGGGGTGGAAATTTCGGTCGGAAGCAAAAAACGTAAAGATGAAGTTGCAGGTCCCACCAAGGCCACAGTTCTGAATCAAGGGAAGTTCAAAGGAAAGCCTAAGGGGCCGTGGGTGCCCAAAAAGGTGAAAGATCAGTTCGGCAATGACGTCCTTGATTTGCCGTGTCACAGACGCATGAAAAAAGATGAGGATGGTAACTTGATTCTGCCCAAGCATACCACTCGACAGTGTCGGCTTCTGATTCAGCAGTTCTGAGAGGCTCAACCCCCAGAGAAGGACTCTGATAAGGAAGAAGAGAAAGAAGAAGATGATGGTTACCCCAATGTGAATGCTACTTTGGCGATTTTTGCTGACATTGAGAGCAAAAGTCGACTGAAGGTTATCAACAGAGAAGTGAACATGGTTGCTCCGGCAACTACGACGTACTTGAAGTGGTCGAAGACTCCCATAACATTCGACAAGTCCGATCACCCAATGCACGTTGCTACCCCTGGGCGGCAAGCATTGGTGGTCGACCCAGTCATTGGGGGCACCCGACTGACTAAGGTCCTTATGGATGGCAGCAGTGGATTGAACATTCTGTACGCTGAGACCCTCCAGGGGATGGGCATTTCAATGTCCAAACTCTGTGAAAGTAACATGCAGTTCCACGGTGTCATTCCCGTAAAAAAGGCGAAGTCACTCGGACAAATTGCTCTTGATGTGGTTTTCGGTGATTCCAAGAATTACCGCAAAGAGAAGTTGACGTTTGAGGTGGTGGAATTTTCAGAGTGCCTACCACGCTATTTTGGGCAGGCCCGCATATGCTCGTTTCATGGCTCGACCATGTTACGTATACCTCAAGTTGATGGTGCCTGGGCCCGGAGGCGTGATCACAGTCACATGGAGTCGGCAAAGAGCTGAAGAGTGCCTCCAGAAGGGCTCGAAGATTACGGACGAGCAGCTGGTAGCAGTAGAGATGGAAGAATACAAGAAGAATGCAGATCCAGTGATTTGCTGAGAGCTAAGAAGCCTGCTTAAGAATCCGCATTTCAGTCGGCCGGAGAGACAAAGCCTGTCCACATTCACCCGGAAGACCCCAGTGCTGCTCTGACTCACATCTCAACAACACTCGACAGCAAATAGGAAGAAGCGCTCATCCAGTTCCACGGTGAGAACTGGGACATCTTCGCATGGAAACCATCAGACGTGCCAGGTGTACCCAGGGGACTGGCTGAGCACCATTTGTGTGTCGACCCAAAAGCAAAACCCGTCAAGGAACACCTCCGTCGGTCCGTCGTGGAGAAGATGAAGGCAATTGGCGAAGAGGTGGCTCGGCTCCTGGCAACTGAGTTCATCCGTGAAATATACCACTCCAAGTGGCTCGCCAATGTCGTCATGGTCCCCAAGAAAGATGATTCACTCCGTATGTGTATCGACTTCAAGCACATCAATTGGGCCTGCCCAAAAGATCACTTCCCTCTCCCCCGCGTCGACCAGATCATCGACTCGACTGTGGGGTGTGAGCGTTTGTCCTTTCTGGACGCATATTCCGGGTATCATCAGATCCGACTGTATAGACCCGATGAAATAAAAACGGCCTTCATCACCCCATTCGGGTGTTTTTTCTATGTTACCATGCCCTTCGGCCTCAAGAATGCTGGTGCCACATTCATGCGCATGATTCAGAAGTGCATGCTCACTCAAATCAGTCGAAACATGGAAGCATACATGGATGATATCGTGGTCAAGTCACGCAAAGGTTCCAATCTACTGGTTGACCTCGCAGAAACATTTGCCAACCTAAGAAGATATGATATCAAGCTCAATCTGTTGAAGTGCACATTCAGAGTCCCAGGCGAAAAGTTACTCGGTTTTCTCGTTTCCAAACGAGGGATCGACGCAAACTTGGAAAAGATTGGAGCAATTCTCCGAATGAAACGCCCTGTGCGTGTGCATGATGTTCATAAGCTTACTGGTTGTTTGGCTGCATTGAGTCGATTCATTTCCCATCTCAGTGAAAAGGCATTGCCTCTTTACCGACTGATGAAAAAGTCTGATAAGTTCGAGTGGACTCCTGAAGCTGAAGCAGCGTTTGTAGATCTCAAAGCCCTGCTTTACACCCAGCCGGTGCTTGCTGCCCCAGTCAGCAAAGAGCCTCTATTGTTATATATCACAGCCACTGTACAAGTTGTCAGCACAGTGCTCACAGTCGAGCGGGAAGAAGAAGGCAAAGCCTACAAAGTTCAATGCCCAGTGTACTATATTTCTGAAGTCTTGACTCCGTCCAAGCAAAGGTATCTGCATTACTAGAATCTTGTCTACGGGATTTATTTAACCACAAAGAAAGTTGCACATTACTTCACAGACCACTCAGTTTCAGTCGTCGACGACACTCCATTATCAGAAATTTTGAACAATCGAGATGCAACCGGTCGAGTGGCCAAGTGGGTGATTGAACTCCTTCCTTTGGATATCAAGTTCGAAGCAAAGAAGTCAATCAAGTCTCAGGCAATTGCATATTTCCTGGCCGAGTGGATTGAACAGCAGCAACCGACTCAGGTTCACTCGGAACATTGGACTATGTTCTTTGATGGGTCTAAGATGTTGACTGGTTCTGGTGCTGGAGTGGTCCTGGTATCCCCAAGAGGCGACAAGCTCAGTTATGTCCTTCAGATTCACTTCGACTCCTCAAACAATGAAGCTGAGTATGAGGCACTTCTGTATGGGTTGCGTATGGCCATCTCACTCGGTGTCCGTCGCCTAATGGTCTATGACGACTCAGATTTGGTGGTCAATCAGGTAATGAAGGAGTGGGACATCAGGAGCCCTGCCATGACTTGTTACTGCAATGTAGTGAGAAAATTACAGAAGAAGTTTGAAGGGTTGGAACTCCATCACATACCCCAACTCAAGAATCAAGCAGCTGATGATCTGGCGAAGATAGGTTCCACTCGGAAGCCTATTCACAGTAATGTATTCTTGGAGCATCTCCACACCCCGTCAGTTCAAGAAGATCCCTTTACAGAGGAGCCCCCGCAACCAATAAGTACAACCAATCCGACTGAAGTTGAAGTGCCAGCAGTGGTCGAACTGATCATGGAAGTTTTGGTAATAACTCCTGACTGGACAGTACCATACATTGCATACCTGCTCAGGCAAGAGCTTTCGGAGGATGAAGATGAGGCTCGTCAGATCGTTCACAGATCAAAGGCCTTCACAGTAATAAGTGGGCAACTTTTCAGAGAAAGCGTCACTGGCGTGGCTCGGCGGTGTATCTCTCTAGAAGAGGGTCGACTGATCTTAAATGAGATTCACTCGGGGACCTGTGGTCACCATGCGTCCTCTCGAACCATCGTGGCTAAAGCATACCGAGCTGGATTCTACTGGCCACGGGCGAATGAGATGGCAAAAGATATTGTTGACAAGTGTGAAGGATGCCAGTTCTACTCGAACATGTCCCACAAACCTGGATCGGCCTTGAAGACTATTCCACTCGTCTAGCCATTTGCTGTTTGGGGATTGGACATGATTGGACCTCTGAGGACCGGTAGAAGCGGCTTCACTCATTTGCTCGTAGCAGTCGACAAGTTCACCAAGTGGATCAAAGCCAAACCTATCAAGAATCTTGACTCAAGCACTGCCATCAGTTTCATCAAGGATTTGATATTCCGATATGGAGTCCCTCACAACATTATCACAGATAACGGCTCCAACTTTGATTCTGATGAGTTCAGAGCATTCTGCGCTTCCCAAGGCACTCGGGTCGATTACGCATCCGTTGCGCACCCGCAGTCGAATGGGCAGGCTGAAAGAGCGAATGGCTTGATCCTACAAGGGTTGAAACCCCGATTGATGCGCGACCTCAAGCATGCAGCTGGAGCTTGGGTGACTGAGTTGCCATCTATCATATGGGGATTGAGAACGACTCCTAATCGGTTGACTGATCTAACCCGTTTCTTCATGGTATATGGCGCTAAAGCCGTGCTTCCGAATAATTTGCTGCACAATGCCCCTGAGTGGAACTCTTCTCAGAAGCCGAAGCAGAGCAAGCACATCAGGACTCCGTAGAACTCCTGGAAGAAGAACGAGAGATGGCTCCGATCCGGTCGACCATCTATCAACAAGACCTCCGTCGATTTCATGCCCGAAATGTCATGGTCGAGCATTTCAGGAAGGAGATCTCGTGCTCCGAGTACACTAGAAACGACCGCACAAGCTCGCTCCAGCATGGGAAGGGCCCTTCATCGTCACCAAGGTGCTCCACAACAGAGCCTATCACCTTTACAACGTAGCCAAGAAAGAGGACGAGCCACGCTCGTGGAACGCAGATCTGCTCTGCCACTTTTATACCTAAAACACTCGAATAGACGAGTTGTAATAAGAATCCTTCAATTTGTTTATCAAAGACATGATTTTTGCAGTATCCCAATGATTGTATTTGCATAATCTGATGTGTCCAAATACCCCAGTGGGTGGCTTAGCTCCGAACCTGATTCGCCTAAGTTTCAAAACATACTCCAAGTGAGGAACAACCCTCTCACTCGGGGGCTTAGCTGCGAACCCGATTCGCCTAAGTTTCAAAACATACTTTGAGTGAAGAGCAACCCTCTCAGTCGGGGGCTTAGCTGCGATCTCGTACTTGCCTAAGTTTCAAAACATACTCCAAGTGACGAGCAACCCTCTCACTCGCAGGCTTAGCTGCGACCCCGTACTCGCCTAAGTTCCAAAACATTCCGAGTGAAGAGCAACCCTCTCACTCGGGGGCTTATCTGCGATCCCGTACTCGCCTAAGTTTCAAAACATACTCCGAGTGAAGAGCAGCCCTCTCACTCGGGGGCTTAGCTGCGAACCCGATCCGCCTAATTTTCAAAACATACTCCAAGTGAAGAGCAACCCTCTCACTCGGGGGCTTAGCTGCAATCCCATACTCGCCTAAGTATCAAAACATACTCCGAGTGAAGAGCAACCCTCTCATCGGGGGCTTAGCTGCGAACCCGACTCGCCTAAGTTTCAAAACATACTCCAAGTGAAGAGCAACCCTCTCACTCGGGGGCTTAGCCGCGATCACGTACTCGCCTAAGTTTCAAAACATACTCTGAGTGAAGAGCAACCCTCTCACTCGGGGGCTTAGCTGCGATCCTGTACTCGCCTAAGTTTCAAAACATACTCCGAGTGAAGAGCAACCCTCTCACTCGTCGGCTTAGCTGCGACCCCGTACTCGCCTAAGTTCCAAAAACATTCTGAGTGAAGAGCAACCCTTTCGCTCAGAAACCTGGTCGCACTCTGAGCTGCGCCACAAGTGCAACGTCTGGTTGCACTCTGAGCTGCGCCACAAGTACAACGTCTGGTTGCACTCTGAGCTGCGCCACAAGTACAATGTCTATTCCGAGTGAAGAGCAATCCTCTCACTCGGAGACTCAACTGTGATCCTATATTCGCCTAAGTCAAAAAATCCGAAGGAAATAGAGACAAAACAACTGCATCCAAATAAAGCAACCAAGTTCGGATAAATCCATCAAGGATCATAGTCACCAGAAGAAGTACTCAGGCATCAGGCCCGAAAGAGTTTAACGATTACAAAACCACTTGGCATTCCGAGGCAAATAAGATCAAGTTATCAAGTTTTTCACTCGGCGGGAGGGGGACTTGCTGGCTCGATGAAAGTTTCCAAGTCGATGCCGTCTGCAATACGGGTGGCTGCGTCAATGAAGGTCTTCATGAAAGATCGAAATTGAAGCTTCTTGGTGTGGGCCACCTGAAGAGCCTTTAGCTTCTCTTCCTTGGCATCCTTGCAGTGGACACGAACCAGAGACAGAGCCACGTCAGCACCGTAGCGAGCAGATGACTTCTTCCACGCTTGCACTCGGTCATGGATGTCATTGAGTCAAGTCATCAGTGACTCAAGATCATTCTGAAACACATCTTCTGGCTAGAGCTCCTTGTTGATCCGCGACAATGCCACTTTCAGTCGGGCAATGTAATCCAGGACACTGGCAAGGCGGGATTCCAGTCGCAACACGTTCATGGCAGCTTCGTCCTTGATGGGAGAGTTGATGGGGTCCAGTCCTGTCTCGATCCGCCCAGTCTCCTCTGCAAAATCCCGATAGAATTCTGCATGGAGTGAAAGATGGTGAGTTGGTTGCAACATTGTGAAGAAACTTTTCAATCCAGTTGGATGAGAGAAATTACCTTCAAGCATGAGAAACATCTTCATGGCAAGACCACCCAGATAAGATTCTACTTCATCCCTCCTCAGAGTGAGAACATCCACTTTGTCAGTCAAAGCCACCTTCTCCTCCTTCAGTTGCAAAACCTCTTTGTTCGCCTCGTCAACAGCAGTTTTCAGCTTGGCGTTCTCCTCTTCCAACTTTCTGACTGAAGCCAGCTTCTTGTCAGCAATTTTAGTCTTTTCACGTGCCGTCTTCTGCGCTGCTGCAAGGTCGAGGTCCTTCTGCTCCAGAGCGTGCTTCATTTTGTCTAAAGAAATAACATTCTTCAGACGAGCTTGGAGTTGACGGTTTTCATTACGCACATCTATTCGAGTGGAATCACTCGGTTCAAAGGACGAAAAGGAAAAGATCACAAGGCGGGCAGTCGACAAATTGTTACCTCCCATGATAGGTGCTTCATCCTTGGCTTTCTTCAATTTCTCCTTGGCTAGCTCTAGGTCGAGATTGAGTTGGATCTGCTTCTTCTCCAAGTCAGCGTACTTGGTCCCAAGTCCACAAGCTCTCTGCAATCAACAAAAAGACAAGTCAGTCGACAGAAACAAAGATCAGTTACTTCCGAATAGAAAGTGTACAAGATCCAATGGCCACAATGAAAAGAGTTCTAAGACTACCGCCGAATCACACATTCAACAGCAGTCTCGGGGACTACACCCAGTGGGTGCACTTAGCGTGCCCCCACTGGTTCGATTTATCACTAGGCATGGCCTTCCCAGCCCGAGTGGAAGCAAAAAAACAGAAGAGAGTTCTAAGACCACCGTCGACTGCCAGCAGTCAACAACAGTCTCGGGGACTACACCTAGTGGGTGCACTTAGCGTGCCCCCACTGGACCAAGAATTCACTCGACACGACCTGTCTAATTCGAGTGGAAAGAGCTACATTTACTACATGACACACCCACTGGGTGTACAGATGCAAGAAACGGATTGACATCTTACGAATAATAAAGCAGCAGTTTTCAAGTAACATATCCTAACAGAGCAAAGGTCAAGCTGAAAGCCAATTGGAAATCAACTTACAATCCCACTTACTCGAACGTTGGTTTGGAGGGCAGAGCTGGCGTCACAGGCGGCCTTGCTGGTGTCATACACCACCTGCATTCGGTCCATCATTAGACCTGCCTGGATCATGGCCCCCCTTGGCAGCTCCTACTTGGTCCTCCGGGACATGATGAGTAACAAAAAGAGGAGTTGTTGGAACAGGTGACGTAGCCGGTGGAGCTGAAGCTTGAAGTTGTGGAGTCGGAGCAGGGGCCTGAGCAGTCGACACCGAAGGCTGGTCAGTCGACAAAGGATCAGCCAAGGAAACAGAAGTCCAAACTGGATCACCAAGTTGCTGAACGACTGGCTCAGATGCCGAGTGAGGCACTTTGCTGGCAGGCACCCTCCTGCTCGAAGTCCTACCCATTCTCCCTATATTCCTTTGAGGCACTTCTTCATCATTATCATCGTCTGGAAGTTGGATAACATTTGTTGGCGCTGCAAAACACTCGACCATAAGAATTCAGTCGACAATCAAAACAGTTGGCGAAGGAAGAGCATGGCTGTGGAATCGTACCTGCCCGAGAAGTGGCCGCGTCTACGGTTTCCGCGTCACCCCGCTCCTCGTCAACGTCCATGGAGGTTACAGAAGTAGCAGCACTGAAAGTTCCGAATTCACTCGGTCAAACAAGAAAAGAAGTTTGCAGTGGAGACAAAGAAAAGAAACGAAACACTTACGCAGAGGCAACAGGAACAACCACCTTGATCCTAGGTAGAGCCTTCCGAGGTTTGGGCGGGGCAACTTTGGCCTGCTTCGCGGCCTTCTCTGATGGCTCAGGAGTCGATGTCCGAGTGCGTTTTGGGATTTTTGCACTCGACGCAGCCACCTTGCCACGTTCCCGTGCAGGATCTTGTGACTGTTTGGAACGACGCTTCGAGCGGGGCGGCGAGTCGACTTCTTCACTACTGCCCGAGTCCTCGCTGTCATCTTCACTGTCATTTGCGTACTGAATATCACCGCTATTGCCATCACTCTCAACTCCTTGATACTGCTCTCTGTTCGGCATCGAGTACATCTTGGTGAAAATCTGCAAGACACAAATCACAGATATCAGTCGGATTCAAGAACAATCACGGATCAGAAAGAAAGAACACTCAGTAAATTAAACCTGACCTCTTCAGGAGTGTGGTTGGCGTCGAATGGCAGAACCCTCCTGGACCCCCTGGGGTTATCCTTGTTTCCAGTGATGCTCTTGAGCCACAGGGCCACCGTCTCCCCATCAACCTCCTTCGGGTGGATTCGGGTTGTGTCTTCAGGGCCCGAGTACATCCACATTGGGTGATCATGAGCTTGGAGAGGCTGGATTCGTCAACTGAGAAATACCTCCAACAGGTCCATGCCGGTCACACCCTCCCAGACTAAATTAACGACCGCGTCGACCAAAATGGCCACCTCTCCTTTCTCTTCAACGGTTACGATCAGAGAATAAGGTTAACAGAGTCTCTCCATGGTGAAAGGGGGGAGGCCGATCGACCGACCGGGAGTCGGAATGTCCTTGCAGTAGAACCAGGTCGACTGCCAGCCCCTGACTGACTCAGGAAAGGTCATAGGAGGAAAGGTACTTCTACCTCTAGTTTGGATCCCTAACCCCCTACACATCTGGATCACGTGCGTCTTTTCATCACTCGGATTCGCCTTCTTCACCGACTGGGAATGGCAAGTGAAGATGTGTTTGAATAAGCCCAGTGTGGCTTGCAGCCCAGGAAGTTCTCGCACATAGAAATAAATGCAGTGAGGTAGGAAATTGTGTTGGGAGGAAAATGATGGATCTGACCGCCGAAGGAATTCAAAAAACCCTGGAAGAACAGATGGGGAGGCAGAGAGAAACCCCGTTCGACATGGGTGGTGAGGAGGACACACTCACCCTCGCGCGGCTGGGGCTCGGATTCATTCCCCGGTAGCCTCCAAGACCCGTGAGCAAACAAGCCATCGTTGGCAAGATTCTCCAGGTCCTCCAGGACGGTGGAGCGGATCCAGTCCCCCTGGATCCAACCAGGAGGCAGACCGGACCGCGATGACGACCCCCTCGCCGTCTTCTTGCCTTTCGCCGCCGCCGTCGCCTTCTTTGCGCGCTCCAGGGCCGCAGTCTTGTCCTTCACCATGGTGGAGGAATGCGCGCGGGCCGAGCGGAAGCGTCGAGAGCAGAGGAGGGCGCGGCGGAGAAGTAGGGAAGAAGGGGATCGAATGTGGAGCATTGTGCATCGCATCGGCCCCGACACTCTTTATGGGACTGCTTCCGAGTGGCAGACCAGTGGGCCCGAGCAATCTTATCACATCCCGCAACAGGCGCTCGCCCGATACGTGGCGAAAAAGGTGGTGCGGAGATCGAGGCGTCCTTGTCTACTCGCTCCGTTTACTGCGGCACGCTCCGTCCCGTGCACTTCTCCAAATTTTCGAATCCCATGAGATCCGGGAACCGCAGAGCAATGAGTCGCATCAAAGATTTCACACTCTAATTCACTCGAGGATTACCAGCATACTTTACTTGACAACCTCATAATCGATCAAGGCAACTGAAGCAGAGTCAAAGTTCCAGTATGATTTCCAGACCCCGATGAAATGCTTCCGAAGCATAGAGTCGAGTCGGAACCAACTTCAACCCTTTTTCACTCGGACCTCAATCTATTCGGGGGCTAATGACGATGACATGTACCTAGGGTAGGGTCATAGGCCTGACCTAGACGCCCTACCCAAGGACACTGCCCTAGAGTCGAAGACGTTCAAAGTCCAACAAAAGATACTGACTGAAATCACCTTGGAGTGCAATCCACTCGACCAACTATTCCACTCGGATACCCCAATTGTACTCGACCAAGATAGCGTCACTCGACCATACAAAAGAACCACTCGGAGCACAGAAGACCTACAGTCGCCCCGGTATGGCAACGATCAGGCATTCACTCCATAGTCTTAAAGATCATTAATAGTCATTTATAGCAGGCGTTACCAGTAATGCCCCTGCCTTAACTTACATTGAACCATGTGTAACTGAGGGCTGGAGGGACCTGGTGCACTCTATATAAGCCACCCCCTCCTCTAGCACAAGGGTTCGCACCCCCTGTAACTCTCACGCATATTCTAGTCGACAAGCCTCCGAGGCACCGAGACGTAGGGCTGTTACCTCCTCTGAGAGGGCCCTGAACTCGTAAACTTGCGTGTACAACCTCACCGTAGCTAGGGCCTTGCCTCCTCCTACGTACCCCCTATTCTTACTGTCAGACTCATTCCCACGACATGGACCGCTTAAAAGAGATGAGGAAGGTGATGATGATGGTGATGTTGATGAAGACGATCACCGCGATGATGGTTCCCCCGGTGGCACTCCGGCACCATCGAGAGAGAGGGTCTCCCCCTTGTGCTTCCTCCTCCATGGCCTCCCCCTAGATGGGGAGAGGTTCTCCCTCTGGTCCTTGGCCTCCATGGCGATGATGGCCCCCTCCGGCTTCCTCCTCCATGGCCTCCAGTGATGATGGCCCCCTTCGGCAGGGTGCCGGAGAGGGCCTAAATTGATTTTCCATGGCTATAGAGGCTTGCGGCGGCGGAACTTCTGATCTAGGTTTCTTTCTGGGGTTTTTGGTATTTATAGGAATTTTTGGCGTCGGTCTCATGTCAAGGGGGTCCACGAGGCAGCGGCAAGACAGGAGCACCCTCTCGGGGGGTAGGGCGCGCCCCTACCTTGCCGTCGCCTCGGGAATCTTCTGGCCCAACTCCGATGCTTCGGGGGTCTCTTTTGGTCCATAAACAATCACCGTAAATTTTCAGCCCATTCCGAGAACTTTTATTTCTGCACAAAAAATGACACCAAAACAACGTCAGTCCGGGTTAGTTCTAATCAAATCATACCAAAACCATATAAAATTCTTGTAAACATGGCATGAATACTTCATAAATTATGGATACATTGGAGACGTATCAAGGACCAACTCGTAACTCAAATATTCGCCTCCGTGATCAGATCGTAGAAACTTTATTTTCTTGTTACGATGATTCTCCACTTCACTCTGAAATTCTTTGAACTTTTCAAATGTTTCAGACTTGTGTTTTATCAAGTAGATATAGCCATACCTACTCAAATCATCTGTGAAGGTTAGAAAATAACGATACCCGCCGCGTGCCTCAACACTCATCGGACCGCATACATCGGTATGTATTATTTCCAATAAGTCATTAGCTCGCTCCATTGTTGCGAAGAACAAAGTTTTAGTCATCTTGCCCATGAGGCATGGTTCGCAAGCATCAAATGATTCATAATCAAGTGATTCCAAAAGTCCATCCACATGGAGTTTCTTCATGCGCTTTACACCAATATGACCAAAACGGCAATGCCACAAGTATGTTGCACTATCATTATCAACTTTACATCTTTTGGCATCAATATTATGAATATGTGTATCACTACAATCAAGATTCAATAAACCATTCACATTGGTGTATGACCATAGAAGGTTTTATTCATGTAAACAAAACAACAATGATTCTCTTACTTAAATGAATAAACGTATTGCAATAAACATGATCTAATCATATTCATGCTCAACGCAAACGCCAAATAACATTTATTTAGGTTCAACACTAACCCCGAAGGTAGAGGGAGTGTGCGATGGTGATCATATCAACCTTGGAATCATTCCAACACACATTGTCACCTCGCTTTTAACTAGTCTCTGCAACTTCCTGTTTCGAGTTACTAATCTTAGCAACTGAACCGGTATCGAATACCCAGGTGCTTACTACAAACACTAGTAAGGTACACATCAATAACATGTATATCAAATATACTTTTGTTCACTTTGCCATCCTTCTTATCCACAAAGTATTTGGGACAGTTCCGCTTCCAGTGACCATTTCCTTTGCAGTAGAAGCACCCAATTTCGGGCTTGGGTCCAGCTTTGGGCTCCTTCATGGGAGCGACAACTTGCTTGCCATTCTTCTTGAAGTTCCCTTTCTTTCCCTCGCCTTTTTTCTTGAAACTAGTGGTCTTGTTAACCATCAACACTTGATGCTCTTTCTTGATTTCTACCTTCGCCGATTTCGGCATTGCGAAGAGCTCGGGAATCGTTTTCGTCATCCCTTGCATATTATAGTTCATCATGAAGTTCTAGTAGCTTGGTGATAGTGACTAGAAAACTCTGTCAATCACTATCTTATCTGGAAGATTAACTCCCACTTGATTCAAGCGATTGTAGTACCCAGACATTCTGAGCACACGCTCATTGTTTGAGCTATCCTCCTCCATCTTGTAGGCAAAGTACTTGCCAGAGGTCTCATACCTCTCGACACGGGATGAGTCTGAAATACCAATTTCAGCTCTTGGAACATCTCATATGCTCTGTGGCGTTCAAAACATTTTTGAAGTCCCGGTTCTAAGCCGTAAAGCATGGCGCACTAAACTATTAAGTAGTCATCATATCGAGCTTGCCAAACGTTCATAACGTCTGCATCTGCTCCTGCAATAGGTCTGTCACCTAGCGGTGCATCAAGGACATAATTATTCTGTGCGGCAATGAGGATAATCCTCAGATCACGGACCCAGTCCGCATCATTGCTACTATCATCTTTCAACTTATTTTTCTCTAGGAACATATCAAAAATAGGGAGCTATATTGCGAGCTATTGATCTACAACATAGATATGCAAAAACTATTAAGACTAAGTTCATGATAAATTTAAGTTCAATTAATCAAATTACTAATGAACTCCCACTTAAATAGACATCCCTCAAGTCATCTAAGTGATATGTGATCCAAATCAACTAACCCATGTCCAATCATCACGTGAGATGGGGTAGTCATCAATGGTGAACATCTCTATGTTGATCATATCTACTATATGATTCACGTTTGACCTTTCGATCTCCAGTGTTCCGAGACCATGTCTGTACATGCTAGGCTCGTCAAGTTTAACCCAAGTATTCCGCATGTGCAAAACTATCTTGCACCCGTTGTATGTGAACGTAGAGTCTATCACACCCGATCATCATGTGGTATCTCAACACGACGAACTGTAGCAACGGTGCATGTGCTACCGCCGTACTAAGAAAAATAAGATGCATAAAAGATAAACATCACATGCAATCAAAATATGTGACATGATATGGCCATCACCATCTTGTGCTTTTGATCTCCATAACCAAAGCATCATCATGATCTCTATCATCACCGGCTCGACACCTTGATCTCCATTGTAGCGTCGTGGTCATCTCGCCAACTACTGCTTCTACAATTATTGCAAACTCATAGCAATAAAGTAAAGCCATTGCATGGTGTTTGCATTTCATACAATAAAGAGACAACCATAAGGCTCCTACCGGTTGCCTGATATCTTACAAAACATGATCATCTCATACAATAATATATATCACATCATGTCTTGACCATACCACATCACAACATACCCTGCAAAAACAAGTTAGACATCCTCTACTTTGTTCTTGCAAGTTTTACGTGGCTGCTACGGGTCTCTAGCAAGAACCGTTCTTACCTACACAAAAAACCACAACGGTGTTCCATCAAGTTTGCTGTTTTAACCTTTTTCAAGGACCGGCCATAGTCAAATTCGATTCAACTAAAGTAGGAGAAACAGACACCCGCCAGCCACCTTTATGCAAAACTAGTTGCATGTCTGTCGGTGGAACCGGTCTCATGTGCATGGACATGTAAGGTTGGTTCGGGCCGCTTCATCCCACAATACCACCGAATCAAAATAAGACATTGGTGGTAAGCAGTATGACTATCACCGCCCATAACTCCTTGTGTTCTACTCTTGCATATCATCTACGCATAGACCTGGCCCATGATGCCACTGTTGGGAATCGTTGCATGGAAAAAAAATTCTATGCACACACAATGATCTATCCATGGAGATGCATAGCAACGAGGGGGAGAGTGTGTCTACGTACCCTCGTAGACCGTAAGCGGAAGCGTTTCTCAACGTGGTTGATGTAGTCGAACTTCTTCGCGCTTCAATCGATCAAGTACCGAACGCACGACACCTTTGCGTTCTGCACACGTTCAGCTCGGTGATGTCCCTCGCCTTCTTGATCCAGCAAGACGTCGAGGTAATAGATGAGTTTCTTCAGCACGACGGCGTGGTGACGGTGATGGTGAAGTGATCTCCGCAGGGCTTCACCTAAGCACTACGAAAATATGACCGGGGGTGTAAACGGTGGAGAGGGGCGCCGCACACGGCTAGGCAATTGTCTGTTGTTTTCTAGGCGCCCCCTCCCACATATATATAGGTGGGAGGGAGGGAGGAGCAGCCAAAGGAGGCGCCCAAGTAGGAGGAATCCTACTTGGGGTCTCTCCCAAGTCACGCCCCCTTTCCTTATTTGGATTGCGGGGAAAGGCAGGGGAGGGTGGCGCCCCCCTTTCCTTTCTCCCATGAGAGGGAAAGGCAGGAGGGGCTAGCTGGTGAAGGAAATATGCCCTAGAGGCAATAATAAAGTTGTTATTTATATTTTCTTATATCATGATAAATGTTTATTATTCATGCTAGAATTGTATTAACCGGAAACTTAGTACATGTGTGAATACATAGACAAACAGAGTGTCCCTAGTATGCCTCTACTAGACTAGCTCGTTAATCAAAGATGGTTAAGTTTCTTGACCATAGACATGTGTTGTCATTTGATGAACGGGATCACATCATTAGAGAATGATGTGATGGACAAGACCCATCCGTTAGCTTAGCATAATGATCGTTTAGTTTTATTGCTATTGCTTTCATCATGACTTATACATGTTCCTCTGACTATGAGATTATGCAACTCCCGAATATCGGAGGAACACCTTGTGTGATATCATACGTCACAATGTAACTGGGTGATTATAAAGATGCTCTACAGGTGTCTCCGAAGGTGTTTGTTGGGTTGGCATAGATCGAGATTAGGATTTGTCACTTCGATTGTCGGGGAGGTATCTCTGGGCCCTCTCGGTAATGCACATCACTATAAGCCTTGCAAGCAATGTGACTAATGAGTTAGTTACGGGATGATGCATTACAGAACGAGTAAAGAGACTTGCCGGTAACGAGATTGAACTTGGTATGATTATACCGATGAGCGAATCTCGGGCAAGTAACATACTGATGACGAAGGGAACAACGTATGTTGTTATGCGGTTTGACCGATAAAGATCTTCGTAGAATATGTAGGGGCCAATATGAGCATCCAGGTTCCGCTATTGGTTATTGACCGGAGATGTGTCTCGGTCATGTCTACATAGTTCTCGAACCCGTAGGGTCCGCACGCTTAACGTTAGATGATGATTTATATTATGAGTTATGTGATTTTGATGTACCAAAGTTTTTTCGGAGTCCCGGATGAGATCACGGACATGACGAGGAGTCTCGAAATGGTCGAGAGGTAAAGATTCATATATTGGAAGGTTGCATTCGGACATCAGAATTGTTCCGAGTGATTCGGGCATTTTTCCGGAGTACTAGGAGGTTACCGGACCCCCCGGGGAAAGATATGGGCCTTATGGGCCATAGGAGGGAGGCTAACCAGCCCACAAGGGGCTGGTGCGCCCCCCACAAGGGAGGAGGCCGAATTGGACTTGGGAAGGGGGCGCCACCCCCCTTTCCTTCTCCTACTCCCTCTCCTTCCCCTCCCCCCCTCCGGTAGAAGGAAAAAACGGTGGGGCCGAATCATACTAGAACTGGAGTCCTAGTAGGACTTCCTTCTCCTTGGCGCGCCCCTTGTTGGCCGGCCTCCTCTGCCCTCCTTTATATACGGGGGCAGGGGGCACCCCAAAGACACACAAGTTGATCTTTTAGCCGTGTGCGGTGACCCCCTCCACAGAAACACACCTCGGTCATATCGTCGTAGTGCTTAGGCGAAGCCTATGCCGGTAACTTCATCATCACCGTCACCACGCCGTCGTGCTGACGAAACTCTCCCTCGGCCTCAACTGGATCAAGAGTTCGAGAGACGTCACCGAGCTGAATGTGTGCAGATCGCGAAGGTGCCGTGCGTTCGGTACTTGGATTGGTTGGATCGCGAAGACATTCGACTACATCAACCGCGTTACTAAACGCTTCCGCTTTCGGTCTACGAGGGTACGTGGACACACTATCCCCGCTCGTTGCTATACTTCTCCTAAATAGATCTTGCGTGATCGTAGTTTTTTTTTAAATACTACGTTCCCCAACAGCCGGAATATCCTAGATGACGCTTGTTGCGACAAACTGTCGCTGAAACGCACATGGGCGAGTGCAAGCGAACGATATGGGCCGACCCAATTTCAGTAGCTTTAACGTGCTACAAGATTCTGGTTTTGGGAACCTACTAAAAAGTTCTTGAACCGGCTTTTTGTGGGTTTTTTCGGATTTTTCCTGTTTCTTTCCTTCTTTCTTTCTCTTTATCAAGTTTTTTCCTTTTTTCGGTTTCTGTTTCTTTTCCTTTTCCTTTTCCATGTTTATTTTTATTTTTTCTGTTTCAAATTTATTTTCTTTTTAGAAAAAATTTTGACTCGAAATTATAAAACGTTCATTTTCTCATAATTTATTCATAAATTGAGAAAAAAGTTTGGTATTTCAAAAAATGATCAAATTTTCAAAAAATGTTCATGTTTTCAAATATTGTTCAGAAGTTTAATTTTTTTTCCTGCTTTTCCAAATTTGTTCACAACTTCAAAATATGTTCATGATTTTCGAAAATTCTTTAGGTCTTCAAAAACTGTTCAGAAGTATAAAAATTCTTCCTGCTTTTCCAAATTTGTTCACAAATGGTATAAATGTTTGATAATTGAAACAATGATCATTTTTTGAAATTTACTTTATTCTAATTTTCAGCTCCTTTATTTCTTCTTTAATTCCTTTTTATTCTCTTTTTGTTTTCAGAATTAATTTTAAAAAAATAAAAATGTTCAGAAGTTCAAAAAATGTTCCTGTTGTTTTTTATTTTTCAGAAATTCAAAAAATGTTCTATATTTTAAAAAGTGTTCCCCTTTTGGAAAATGTACATAAGTTCAAAAAATATTCCTGGTCTAAGATTTTGTTCATAAACTAAAACATGTTCTCAAATTACAATTAATGTTCGCTCAATCCTAGTTTTTGTTTAGAGTTTCAAAACTTGTTCACGGATACAAAAAAATATTCATTTTTTTTATGAAAATGGTAATATTTTCAAAAACTGTTCCATTTTCGAAAACAAAACCACAAATTCAAAAAAGTTCCCGTTTTAAAATTTGTTCGCACATTCAAAAATTGGGCACATCTTTGAAAACATGTTTGTCAATAATTGTTTGAAATTTAATTAAAGTTCTTGTTTTCAAAATTTGTTCAAAAATTCATACAACTTCCCATTTTAAAATTTTGGTTAAAAAATCCAATAATTGGTCAAAAAAAATCCGAAACTTGTTCGTGGTTTTGAATTTTTTTTTAGAATTTTATAAAAGTATTCAGATTTTTCATGAAATGTTTGAAAAAGGTAATATATTCGGAACTACAAATACACTTAGTTCAAAAGACGTCGCGTTGCATATTTATCACTAGGACTGAGCAGCTCCATTGTCTAGGTGAGTGTGTCTGCTAGGTGCACATCGTGAGTTCGAATCGGCTCCAACACGTTGTATTTTTCGTTGCTTTTTTACACTGCTCGCTTTTCCTGCGTGGGCCGGACCAGGCGTAGTATGCCCTATGCGAAGCCCTGCCAATTTGCTGCAGAATGCGGCAGATAGGAGGTCCCGGGCTAGCCCTCCCCCTTTTCCTTCCCTAGGGTTGGCCAAACAAGGGAGGGGGTGCACCAGCCCCCTTGTGGGCTAGTCTGTCCCCTCCTTTGGCCCGTAAGGCCCATATCTTGCCGGGGGGGGGGGGGTGCCCCGGAACCCCTTCCGGTGACCCGATTCCTTCATGGTAAGTCTCGAAACACTTCCGGTGTTCAAATACCATCGTCCTATATATCAATCTTTACCTCAAGACCATTTCGAGACTCCTCGTCATGTCCGTGATCTCATCCGGGACCCCGAACAACATTCGGTCACCAAAACATATAACTCATCCAACACTATATTGTCAATGAACGTTAAGCGTGCGTACCCTACTGGTTTGAGAACTATGTAGACATGACCGAGACACCTCTCCGGTCAATAACCAATAGCGGAACCTAGATGCCCATATTGGCTCCTACATATTCTACGAATATCTTTATTGGTCGAACTGTTATGAAAACATACGTAATTCCCTTTGTCCATCGATATGTTACTTGCCCGAGATTCGACCGTCGGTATCTCTATACCTAGTTCAATCTCATTACCGGCAAGTCTCTTTAGTCGTTCCGTAATACATCACCTTGTGACTAACTCTTTATTCATTTGCTTGCAAGCTTATGATGTGTATTACCGAGAGGGCCTAGAGATACCTCTCCGATACTTGGACTGACAAATCCTAATCTCGATCTATGCCAACTCAACAAACACCTTCAGAGATACCTGTAGAGCATCTTTATGATCACCCAGTTACGTTGTGATGTTTGATAGCAGACAAGGTATTCCTCCGGTATCCGGGAGTTGCATAATCTCATAGTCGAAGGAATATGTATTTGACATGAAGAAAGCAATAGAAATAAACTGAACGATCAATATGCTAAGCTAACAGATGGGCTTTGTCCATCACATCATTCTCCTAATGATGTGATCCCGTTACCAAATGACAACACATGTCTATGGTTAGGAAACCTTAACCATCATTGATCAACGAGCTAGTCTAGTAGAGGCTTACTAGGGACACAGTATTTGTTTATGTATTCGCACATGTATTTAAGGTTCCGATCAATACAATTCTAGCATGAATAATAAACCTTTATCATGATCAAGGAAATATAATAATAACCATTTTATTATTGCCTCTAGGGCATATTTCCATCACTGTCTTTGTGAGATGACGGAGTCTCACAATGATATCAATGTTGCTCGTAATGATGTTAAAAAGAAGTTGACGACTCATATGCATTCCACCTCCACATGACATTACTCTGCTAGGCTTCCCACCATCGCGTAAAATTCCCCACTTATGGCTCCTGTAGGAATTTGGGACGTGTCTTAGTCCTAGTGTGTCTGATCATCCTCTCGTACCAACTACTGTTCATCGTCTTGGTAAGCTATTTTCTCACCAACTAGCTAGTTTCTGGAATGGTCACTTCGGCTCTGGGCCAACTGATCTTCGAGATGGAGATTAGGGTATCAAGATTCCTTGCTACTTCCGATAGCTCTTGAAGGTTATGTAGATGCATTAGCAATTTCATCTTGTATGATTGAGATTACCAATGGACTTTCATACTAGTGTTGGTGCAATACCGTCAGGTTACCCACCAACAAATTTTGACTAAAAAAGATTTCAACATCTATGTTCTTGTTTAGTTATCAGCTGGTTGTGTTCTTGGTGTACGTTGTGCTAAAACATCAGAAACAATGATAGCTGGTTATCTAAACTAGAGCAAGTTAGCACAATTGTTGTTTGGCATTTGACTATATAATACCTGATTTCTTAGTATGTTGATGGCTTGTTGCATGACCTTTTTTACGGGACATGTTTTTTATTTTATTTAAGACTTAGTGAACTTTTTAACAATTGACTTTGTTTACCCGGAAACATTGGTAAAAAAAAGTTCTTATCCATGTAAAACTATCCTATGGTGTAATGGTGGGCACACGTTGATGTGAATCTACCTATACAGGTATGAGAACTCACCAATTTTGTAAGAGTTTCTCTTTTGATTATCAAAAATATAAAATATGCTATTCACCCATTGGTGGTCACTTGTGAAATTCTTAAGATGGTCCCAACTATTGTGTCACCCATGAGAGGTAATAGGTTACCCATTGTTCAACATATGGTGCTGCCAAAGTCACATGAACTCTCTTGAGAGGAGATTGATTTGGCGATCTATGTTTGGACCGCCGCTGACCTGGTTGCCTCTTTGTGAAGCTAGCTTGATGTCATAATGAGGGCACCTCCTTGCCAGATTTGTTATCCCCAAGCGATAAAAGCTAGGCTTTGCGGTCCTCCGACGACTCCTTCGTTTGAGAGTTTTTTCCTTCACTAGTCCTCATCTTCCCTCCCCCTGGGAAAAATCTCTAGCTCATGTTGACTAAGGGGGTATCCTTGCACACCTTCCTGGCCGAGGTAGAGGGCGAGATCTTGGGTTTAAGTATCAGGAAAGGTTCTAGGATCTAGACTACAATGAAGATTCTCAACTGAAATCCATGGTCTGCAACATGCTGCGCCAGTGAGGGTGCTTCTGAATGTTCAGAAGCATGGCAACCCTGGTGTCATGTCATTGGAAACTCACTTGGATGAGTATCCTCCTTAATGCTTAGGTTAAAGGTCAAAGATGGATCACAAGATAGTTATCCAGAGTAGTGGTTTGATTTTTTTAGAAGAAGGAGGTGGCGTCTCTCTTTGACAGAAGACGACCAATTATATTGATGTTTCTGCTGGAACTAGCCAAGAGAAGTTTTGCAGGCTCACCAGATTTTATGGGAGCCCAAGTGGGCGGATAAACATCTCACTTGGGGAAGGCTCACATATCTAAAAAGCTTTTGCAACATGCCCTGGAAGGTTATTGGTGATCTTAATGAAATCTTATATTCTTTAAAAAAAGAGGATGGTAATGATCGCCCGACTCATTTTATGCAAGCTTTCGGAGATGCTCTGGAGGACTACAACCTATCGGGCCAGGGATTTGTTGGCGATAAATTGACGTGGCAGGCGGTTTGATTAGAGAAAGGCTTGATAGGGGCATTAACAAATGAAGGATGGAAATTAATGTTCCCTAGTGCAATTCTAGAACATCTGGATTATTACCATTCTTATTATAGGCTTGTGCTAATGATTTTGGAGGAAGAATTGGCCCATGACATAGGAGGGCCGGCAATTCTTCATTTTGAGGCTTGGTGGCTGAGAGAGGCCTGGTTCTGATATGTAGTTGAGGAAGCATGGCATGCCTCTGAACCTTTGGATGAAATTACAAGTTTGAAAGGAAGGTTAGCCCTCGTTCATAAACACCGACATAATTAGGATAAAACAATACTTAAGAAATCACCAAAGAAACTGAAGAAGGTCCAGCGAGATCTTGAAAGGTTTAGGCGATATGTGATATCACATGAAAATATTAAGCACTAGAAGAAATTAGCATAGGAGGTCAAAAGACTGTAAGAGATTGAGGAGATTCATTGGGCCTGAAAAAGCCGAATAAATTGCCTCAATTTTGGTGACAAGAGTACCTCACACTTTCATAATTTTGGTTCAACATGTAGGCAAAGGAACCAGATTAAGCGGTTAGTGGACGACCAGGAAGTTTGGCATGAAAGTATGACATATTTAAATCCATTAATTTTTTATCATTTTGATGGGATATTCACCACAAAAATTGATGAACCATATCACAAGTTCACTGAGAAAGTTGTCCCTCGGGTAACACAAGAGATGAACGAGGGTGTTTTAGAGTCCTAGACTGCTGAGGAGGTAAAGAAGGGGTTATGTTCTATTGGTGATTTGAAAGCTCAAGATACTGTAATGTCTTATATAAAGTGATCTCTAAAATGATAGCTTTTTGGTTGAAAGTTTGCCTTGACGAATTTATTTCTCTGGTCAAAAGTGCCTTTGTTCCGGTTGCCTCATCACTCACAATGTTTTATTGGACCATGAATGCATACACACAATAAAAAAGAAATGAATGGTTGGATATTGTGTAGTTAAGTTGGATATGCATAAAGCTTACGATCATGTTGAATGTAGGTTCTTGGAAAGAGTGATGATTAAATTGGGTTCCCACAAAGATATTGTTGATATTGTGATGGCTTGTGTTTCTTCTGTAAATACAAGGTGAGATATAATAAAAAAGAAGGCTTTGTCCCGACTAGGGGGCTCTGTCAGGGAGACTTCTTGTCATCATATTTATTTCTTATGTGTGTAGAGGAGTCCGTAAAGAGTGATATGATCATATTCGTCGCATGAGCTTTCAGCCATCCTATGGTACTCATGCCACAAATCCGTGGCCATCCCATAGGCAAGCATTCTCATAGCAACCATGCACTTTTGGTAACCAGAGAACCCAATGTTTCCAATGGCATTCTTATTCAGCTTTAAGTAATCATCATAGGTCCTTATACTATGGTAGATGCAAACACATGTCGCCACATCCAAAATCAGCAGCAGGAATAGGGTTCTAATAGCGCATCGGGGGCAAAGTAGTCGTCTTACAACATCATAGGTCCCTGTGGCCTCTGCGATATGGCACATAATGTCCCTTTGTTGAACCCTTGTAGTTGAGAACATGCTCCTCTGCAGGCTCCACGTCTTCAAGAATCACCTTCATCATCATCTTCATCCTCGTTCGATGAAGACAAATCCATGAACTCAACATATTAGTAATCCTCATATGAATCAATCGTGTTTTCTTCGAAGTAAACAATGAAACGTCAAAAGTGTTGGCAACAGAATTTGGCCGAACACTTGCCAGGTGTGGTGTCCGCAATAGGCGATGTTGGTAGGGCAGAGGATGTGCGACCAGTTTTGGGGTGGGAGAGAGGCGTAGGCAAAGCCGGGCGGGCGCTTGCGTGGAGTGGCGGAGGTTCGGTAAGTCTTGGGATGCGTTCGGGGTGGTACAATGGCGGCGTCAGAGTCCGGGAGCGTGGATACATAACACAAGATGAAGGATGGACTAGTGAAAAATGCGAGCTCCACGTGTTTTTTATGTGTGGGCCGGAGTGGGGGTCGTTCGGACTCCCCCAACCACCACCCCTTAGTTTGGTGCCAGTTTTTGGGTATTCGGACATCTCGACTAGTCCGAAGAAATTAGGTCACCTCGCTTGGATGACCAAAAGTGTCCGGACTGCTCGGTTCGAATATTTGCGGTTGTTTTGGTGATCTGCGTTAGAGTTACCCTTACGTCACAAAGGACCATGTTAAAATTGCTCGTCAAAGTTATACAACGTCGATTGTGTATACATCGTACTAGAGGCTAACGTGTGATTCGCCCCACTGTACTTCACTCGTGGGATTAACATTTTTCTCTCTAGCAGGTTATTGCGGTCGTTTGTTTCGATTTAGCCTATCTGCGTTGGCTTGGGTTTCAATTGTGTTCTGGTGGTGCCTTTTTTAATTCGTATATCATGTTGGATTTTTCTTTTGGAGTTGGGATTTTATCTAAGAGGTGAGTGGAGTTGTTCAGTGCGTGGTTGTGATGTTCTTACATGTTTTGGCCTTGGTGTCAGCAGATGGTGGTTGTGTGAGCCCCTTGGAGCTCCTATTTCACGCCGAAACCATGATATTGTTGCTATAATGCTCATATGGGCGGGCCAATGAAGTTCTCGCTCGCTCAACTCGTCTCCATTCCAGCTCACTCATTTTGCTTTTCTTTGTTTGCTCGAGTGCTAGCTCAAAAAATAACTTTGATAGTTTTTTATTTGAAAAGTCTGTTAAATCAAAAGTTCTTCATGGACTTTTTTAAACATATTGGATTTAAAAAATGCTGTAAATTTTAAAAACCATGATTTTTAAGATGTTCATGAATTATCTTTGTGTGGATTTCAGACTATGTTCATGAATTTGAGAAAAGCTTTGCAAGTTTTAAATTCACAGGCTATAAAAATATTCATGAACTTTAAATATTCATAAATTTAAAAATATTTAAGCATTTTTAAAAAGTTAGTGAATTATAGAAAATTTTCATGATTTTTCTAAGAATGGTGATGAAATAAATGTGGAAATAGAAAAATGGGAAGAAATGGGGAAACGTAATGAAAGAAGAAAGAAGTAAACTATTAAAACCGATAGAGAGAACACAAAAATGAAAAAATAAACCAAGCAAAACGTTCTGCAACCTTTTCAAAACGAGGAAAACCGCCCGACCCGTTAAGGCTATAGGTGTGTGTTACTTTCAACTAGCAACACACACCTCTACCGATGGGGCCCATAGCGATCCAGGGCCCTCACGAGGCTCCAAATTTAGAATGCTTTGTATCTTACTATATCTGTCCTCCTTTACTAGTCCCTCTGGTATTTTTGAATCATTTTGATCATGGCATTAACTAATAAAAGTTACATTCAAATATGAATCCAACAATATAATTTTTAATGACGTGCATTAACATTTTTCTAGATTAATATGTGATTAAATTTTGACCCAAAATAAAATGAGGACTAATAAACTCAGATGGAGGTAGTAATAGATACTCCATCCATTCACAAACATAAGTTGTTCTAATATTTTTCTGATTCTTTTTTTTTGATTCGGATGTATATAGATACATTGTTGCATGTTTGTTCACTGATTTCAGTCGTATGTAGTTCATAGTGAAATATCCAAAACATCTTATATTTATGAACGGATGGAGTATTTCAGAAACGCCGAAAGGTGTAAATGTTTTTTTTCCGAGAATGATCCGTACGTAGGAGAACAAAGGGAAGGCAAGCTAGTGCGTTGGATGCTCTTCTAGAATTCCGCCTGATTTGCCGATCGATCATGGAGACAAAAAGAGGCTACATATCATGCAAGGAGATCGATATGCACAACAAAACACGAACTGGTCCATGAGAGATAAGGTAATCCTCGTCTTGAATGGCTCACTTAATATCGTTATTTATTAGCATGATGTTTTGTGGTGTTAGGTCGGGAAAGGAGACAATAATTATAGGCAACTAAAGCAAAGGATTCGATCCAACCAAACTTGGATTCTTTTTCTCGACGTACATCGTTAGCAGTTGTGGTAATCGAAACAAAATATATTGATCCAGTGATGTGTTCTTATTTACCTATGCAGTACTACTAATTAAGACGCGCATATACAATAAGCAGACATCTTAAGGACATGAGTACTGTATGAGTTTGTGAGGCCATGTTGGGTAAAAACCTATGTGACCACCCACTGCAACCATGTGCACATCACCTTCAACAATAGTTGACACTTCATTCGGTGTTGTGTAAACCACTTACGAAGCCAATTCACGTAACCAACCATATATAACCAGCAAAAGGCAGTATTTTTATTTCATTTAGCTTGATGTACTACGAGAGTGGCGTTTTGACACATGGGAGCGTGCGCTCCTGGTTTTTAAAATGTGTTTTAAACATATTTTAAAATGTCAAAAAATTCCAAACAAAAACTTGGCGCATACTCTCGATATTGTACATGCTCACAAAGTCATTTCGCGAAAAATTGACAACTTATGTGTCGTGTGTGAAAAAGACAAAATCTGATGTTAAAAAATGATTTCACAAGTCATACTTTTGTCTTTTCTACACAAGCCATAAAAAATGTCGATTTCCTCCGAAACTTGACGTCCACATATATAATGTCAAGATGTATGCATCAAATTTTTGTTTGGATTTTTTCACACTTTAAAATATTTTTTCGTGTGCAGGAGTGCGCGTTTCCGGGAGCACCAACGGATTTTCGGGTGTACTACTTCCTAAATGAGCAACCGCGCAGCACATCAGAATGCAGTGCATAACAGCATGTAACAAGGTCGTGGACGTGGTGCACGCGTACATGCGGTCGTGCGCGACGCAAGGCGATTGAAGCAAACGACATGAAAACAAGCTCTACACGCGCTACACCTGAGATGCATGGATCCGTGGCAACTTGGTAATCGAATTTCGCCTTCTCTTTTCAGCAATCTAATTGAGTGGCCGACAAGCGCGCTGGTAGGCTCCATGTATGATAGCCCTTCCACCACCTTGACCTAATTCGAGTACGATGTGACTATATATTGATGCGTACACTGGAATACAGGAGTAGCATTTTGCCGGTGCTAGACACCGTACGTGCGTCCGATCAAAACGGGCTGACGTGCCACCGGCTAGCTCATCTGCACGCAGCATTATAAAGCTGCAAAGATACAAAACATAGCGAAGATAGGCAGGCAGATAAGGCATGGTGACCAGCACCATGCGATGGGAGATTCATCACTCAACAGATAGTTGAATCTGTTGGCTTGTCTCCAGAAGCTTCATGGAAGCGCCCGGCGCCGTCCATCCAGGGCCACGCGTTGCCGTTCGGTCTCTACTACTCCTGCTGCTGCTGCTACTACTACGTACTACTCCCTCCGTTTCACAATGTAGCTCATATAGATTTTTTTTAAAAGTCAAACTTTATAAACTTTGACCAAGTTTGTAGAAAAAATCATATACATCTAGAATATCAAATACATGTGCTTAGATACATCACAAGACATACTTTCATATATATACATTTAGTATTATAGATATAAATAGTTTTCTCTATAAACTTGGTCAAAGTTTATAAAGTTTGACTTTATAGAAAATCTATATGCGCTACATTATGGAATGGAGGAAGTACGTACCAATGCCGATGATCGACGTGTAATTGTATCGTGGATAGTTGAATCACGAAACACGCCGATCGAGACGGCCGAGATTCAATCATGCATGCTCCGTGCTCAGTGCATTTCTTTTTACCAAGAAAAGGGTGCAAAGGAAGGAAGGCAAGACGTGGTGGCACCGTGTTGGAGCATTTCGTAATCTATCTATTACCCCCTCAATTTCTGAATATAAACATTTTTAAAGATTTCATTACGGACTAATACGAACAAAAATAAGTGAATCTACAGTCTAAAACATGCCTATATAATACATATGTATGTTGTTTGTACTAAAATCTCCAAAAAATCTTATACTTAAAAACGAATGGAGTACGGCCCCGCGTTCCAGATCCGGCGGGTTTTGATTTCGGGATCAGCTAGAGCTTTTTTTTTTTGAACCGGGCATTACCCCTTTCCATTGCAAAAACAACGGAAATACAACCAGTTCCGAATATAGAGTCAAGAAAAGGGAAAGAGGTAAGGCGAGTTCAAGCATTACCAGGAAACCCACTGTCATTCGGTCGCCGTCGACCCGAACGCTGTGGGGCGAAAACCTGGTAACACATACAGTCTAAGAGCACCAAGCTCCAGCAAACCCAGAGAGAGATATAGGCTAACACACCAAAGTATCACACACGAAAAAGAAAAGCTACTATGACGGAAGATGGCTCTCCCAGCAGCACGCCCATTTCGTCCCGCGCCAAAGCAGCATGAGTCCACAGCGCATTTCAAGCTCCTCCAATCGGCTAGGCGGCAGCCCCGCAAAGTCTCATCAGCTGCATCGTGCTGGCCCTGATCATCTCG
The DNA here is from genome assembly GCF_018294505.1 of Triticum aestivum. Lineage (NCBI taxonomy): Eukaryota > Viridiplantae > Streptophyta > Magnoliopsida > Poales > Poaceae > Triticum > Triticum aestivum. Next base: position 23,442,448 of record NC_057805.1, read on the forward strand.
GCACCTGAGCATAGCTTGTCGGCGTCGTCACCCTTCTGCAGCCCTGTCCAATACAACAGAAAAGAACACATGGAGAACACGATTTCAAAAGGAGACTTAATTTGCTTTTTCTCAAAGGTAGCCTTATTGCGAGCAAGCTAGACTGCCCAGCAAGCGGCTGCAAGACCAACCGTATAGAATTTCTCCCTTCCTGGAAGAAAGATATAACACCAAGCAAAAAATTGCCAATAGTTATCAGGACATTTATCGGTGCCAATAGCCACCCCAATAGATCGCCACACCACTCTAGCAACTGAGCAGGTAAAGAACAGGTGTTGGGAAGTCTCTATTTCGTTACAAAATGAACACACAGGGTTCTCAGGCCAATTCCTATGGCGCATCACCTGCCTAGTCAGCATCGCGTCTTGAGAAAGTTGCCACATAAAATTTTTGATCTTAAGTGGAAGTTTGGCCTTCCAAATCCATTTATAATGACACCCATTGAGAGGTTTTTCAAGCCACTTATAAACAGATTTGGTGCTAAATTTACCATTCTGGTTCAAGCTCCAGACCACTCGATCCTCTTTGTCAGTAAGAGGTAGTTTGTTAACTGTATCTAAAACGACCCCCCACTGTTCATGTAGAGCAGGAGTGAGCCTTCGTCTGAAAAAGGAACCAGTTTCCACAGCGAACACTTGTTTGATAGTACATCCAGGAATATTGCAAATGTCAAATAGCTGAGGGTATTGATCCTTGAACGGAAGCAGTCCGTTAATAGGATCACTCCACACCCTAGCAATGTTCCCAGATTCAATATTAATCTTCCTACCAGCCATATAAATTTCCTTGACTTTCAGCAGGGCTTTCCAACAAGGAGAGTCAGAAAATCTTGGGCCAACATCAGCTACTGTCCTATTCCGCAAATAGCGAGCACGAACGATGTCTTGCCACACCCCACTTTGTGTTTCTAGCTTCCACCACCATTTTACCATCAGACTGATATTCTGTTTGCGCAGATCTTTAATCCCTAGACCGCCCTTCTGTTTAGATCTGCAGATTCTACTCCATTTCACAAGGTAATATCTTTTCTTCTTGTTACACCCTTGCCAGAAGAATCTTCTTCTATGCTTATCCAATTTTTCAATGAACGTCTTGTTCATCAACCACATAGACATATGATACAGCGATAACTGGGTGACAACAGAGTCTAATAAAGTATGTCTCCCTCCCATGGAGGCAGCATTGCCCACCCAAGCTTCAAATCTCTTTAGATATTTGCAGACAATGAACTCCCAATCAGAGTTTCTCAAGGTGGTATAACTAACGGGCATGCCCAGGTATTTGATGGGGAAGCTACCTATATCACAATTGAAGAGGTCGACATATTGCTTAATCACACCATCATCTCCCCCCACAGTCAAAATCTCACTTTTCTGAAAGTTGACTTTCAACCCAGACATCATTTCAAACATATACAGCAGCAACTTCAGGTTGACTGCTCTGTCGATGTCATGTTCGAGACAGATAACTGTGTCATCTGCGTATTGGAGAATCGCAACTCCATCGGGGATCAGATCCGCAGCTAAACCAACCAGCAGCTTATTACGTTGGGCATTTTTGATCATTTTCGTGAGGCATTCGGCAGCTAAGTTAAACAGGAATGGAGAGTGAGGGTCGCCTTGTCGTACCCCTTTAGCACTTTGGAAGTACGGCCCCACACAGTTATTCAATTTAATGCTAACCGTGCCATTCCAAAGAATCTGGTTAATCCACCCGCACCAGGTTTCATTGAATCCCCGCAGTTTATGACATTCTAACAAGAAATCCCAGTTAACCTTATCATAAGCTTTCTCGAAATCCAGTTTCAACACCATGCCAACCCTCTTTTTCATGTGAGTGTAATTAAGGATTTCATGAAGTGAGAGAACACCATCCATAATGCTCCTCCCTTTGACAAAGGCATTTTGAACAGGACTAATTAGCTTGTCAGCATACACCGAGACTCGGCGATCTAGGACTTTTGTGATAAGCTTATAGGGGCATCTAAGCAAGCAAATGGGTCTGAACTGTTGGATTTTGTCAGCCCCCGAGATCTTCGGAAGTAGCGTGATGATCCCATAGTTCAACCGCTGAACATCCAACGTCCCTTGATGAAAGTGTCTAAACAAGGCCATGATATCGTTTTTGACAATATCCCAACACACTTGGTAGAATTCTACCGGGATATTATCAGGTCCAGGGGCCCTATTGGAGGCCATGTCAAACAGGGCCTCCTTGACCTCCTTCTCCGAGAACTCTCTACACAGGTCAGTATTATCCTCCTCACTAAGCTTTTCCTCTGGTGCCCATGTGTCAGGATCTAGGTGAAACTAGTTTCCAGGGGCTGCGCCGAACAATTCTTTATAGAACTCCGTGGCGTGCATAATCCGCTTATCGGTGCCCTCTATCTCCATGTCGCCAACCTTAAGGGAGTGGATCGTGTTTTTCCGTTTACGTCCATTAGCTATACGATGGAAGTAATCAGTATTCAAATCCCCTTTGAGCAACCATCGCTCGTGCGATTGTTGTAACCAAAAAATTTCCTCATTGACAAGCAACTCATGAAGTTCAAAACAGACATCGATCTTTCTACGGTACAACTTAGGAGAAAGAGGGGCTTCTTCTTCTAATTCTTCCAACATTTCCAGCTCCATCCGAAGGTCTTCCTTTCTTTTCTTATCATGACCAAATCTATCCGAGCCCCACCCTTTAAAATAAGACTTAAACCTCTTGAGCTTGATGTTTAAAACATCAATGGGGTCGGAAGAAAAAACCCTGCGTGACCAAATTTTCTGAACCAACGACAGGAATCTATCATCTTTTACCCAGGCCAGGTCGAACCGAAACTCTCTTGGTTTCGGAGCCTCACGCCCCTCCTCACTCGTGTTCAGCAACAAGGGATTGTGATCTGAAATTTCATGAACCAGCTTCCTGACAGAGACCAAAGGAAATAAATCCTCCCAGGATTCAGACATCATGATGCGATCAAGCTTTTCCAGAGTGGGATGAGCTTGATTATTAGTCCAGGTGTACTTGCCACCACTAATGTGAATTTCTCTAAGCGCCAGGGAATTGATAATTGAGTTGAAAATATCAGATGATTTGTGACTTGACATTTTTTTGTTTTTCTCCCTAGAATGCCTAAGAATATTAAAGTCCCCACCCACAATATACGGAACTTGCATACAGCCACACATTGTGGCAAGCTCAATAAGGAATTCTTCCTTCATTTCCTCATGAGCAGATCCATAGACTATTAGTAGACCCCAATTGGCCTTCTTCTTCTTATCGTACAACACTAGCTGTAATATATGTTTGCCCTTATCACAGGAGACGATATCCAGATTATCATTCCTAATACCACATAAGATACCCCCGGACTTCCCAACAGAGGGAATCCAGTTCCAACTGAAAATTCTAAAGGGATCAATTTTCCTCAAACAACCAGGAGAAAAGTTTTTCTTCATGGTCTCTTGCAGACCTAGGAAATCTACAGAATGGTCACTAATCATATCAGAGAGGCAGGTGGCCATTCCCTTCTTGCCTACCCCCCTGCAATTCCATATGACACCTTTCATTTATAACGTTTTTATGATGCTGGGCCCTAGTAACCCTACCAGGAGGCAATGTAGGGTTACACAATTCATCCCCTATGGGGTTCTTCTTCCTATGGCTCCTAGTCACAGGCCTAGAGAGCTTAACCGCAGATCTGCGTTGCTTTTTCTTGTTGGATCTGCCAACAGAGCATTGTTCATTTATAGTTTCGTCCTGTTCTAACCAATCAAGGTTGACAGGAGCTTTCTTCCCCAGCCCATTAGTGGCAATAATTTCATCATCATCGCCCTGTCTTTCGACCTCTCTACTATTCTTATCTTCTAGGTTCCCTCTGACTATTTCCAACCCACGAAGCACATCAATGTAGGTAAAGTCATTATCAGGGATACAAACCCCCATTTTAGAAGCTCTAATCATCAAATCATTATCAGAAAGAACTGCAAAAGAATTTTTATTCAGGTTTGGTTTGTTACTTGCCACATCTTTCTCATTGGCCATCCTCATAGCTCTAGCTTCCACATTTTCCTGCATGCCCCGAGCGTTACGCTTGCTGAATCTGTGTATGCCTTCTGGGGCGAGTGGTGGAGTGAGTATGATCTCCTCATTACGGTCAGGTGAAGGGAGTTCTACCACATAATCAGTAGATATCTTCAGCTTCGGATCCACCTCTCCATCAACCTCCACAACCTGAGTAATATTAGTAACAGCCGCAACATAAGATAAACTGCGGTTAACCACAGATTTGTTGTTTACCTGCACCTTGTGGGAATCAGTCCCAGGTATCACATTTCCCCGGATCGCAGTTGGGCCGACTGGCACCAGCCAACTCGAGGCACCATGTGCATCCTCCAGATCGTACATACCATGCTCTCTAGCCAAAGTCTCAATGAGCAAGGATCCGTCTACCTCACTTTCAGAGGAGGCAGACATCTCATTCTCCACTGGCAGTAAACGACAGGTTTTACCACCACGGGAAGTACCACTTCTGTCACGATCAGGGAAGTCCGAGCGACTATCACCATCTTTAGGATCATCACGCTTCCTCTTTGGAGTTTGATCATGTTTAGCAGGTTCATCATTGGAAATATGAGCATTAACATCCTCCACAACAGGGTTCTTAACCAAAATCTCCTCAACCTCATAAGTAAATCTGTAAAAACGGCCCCCAGCACCCCCTCAGCTGAGCTGGGGAGTTTATCCACCAGCCTGCAGCCAATCTTGGCTCGGACTGAAGAGGGGCGATTAATGGTAGACATATCCACCTCTAGAGTGATCCCCACCAGGCCCCCCACATAAGCAACAGTCTTATCACATCTTTTGTTAATAGGGATTCTCCCAATCCTCACCCAAGCGACCTCCAATAGTCCATCAGAATCAATGTCCTCGGACCAGGGAGAAAATCTAACATTAACATTGCATTGTTTCAGCCTCACATACTCCACAAACAGAGCCCGATCTACTTCCCTAGGATTAGGCATCCTCATCACAAATTTCTGAGGTGCAAAAAACCTAGCAGAGCAACGCCACCCTTGCCCCACATAAACACTAAGCTCATGTTCAATATCCTTAGTAGGAGCAGAACCCTCAACGATAGTGACGACAATGTTGAAAATATTCTCTCTAGCCTGTCTATCAATACTGAAATCAGGAATGTAATGAAACCCTTGCCCCTTGGCTTGAAAAGCACACATCGCAGGCACATATTCCCAGGGAAGAAATTCAGAACAAACAACAGCAAGGTGCCCTTTCTTCTTACATCTACCGCAGATAGCTTGAGGACATCTAGCAGTAACATGACCCATCACGTTGCAAATCTGACAGGGTTCACGAGAAGGATTGATATTACCAGTTTGCATAGGAGGATCTCGGGCATGCGGTGGAGTAGGGTTCCTCCCAGGAGCACGGTGAGCGCCATCCCCACCCCCACGCCTTTCTTGCCGAGCAGGAGCAGCATGCTTCCCGCTTGCATCAGCAGCGCCTAGCGAGGAGCCCAGATCCGTATCGCCCCCACACCACTTCTCCTGGTTGTTGGGAGCGATTTGCCTCCCGTCAGCCGCCTCATCCCATCTGTCGATTCACCAGATCTAGAAGCCCTCGTGGACGACGAATTCCCCGTCTCCACCTTCCTCTTCCAAACGTTGGAATCGAAGCCGCGTCCCCGGCCGCGGTCGAAGCGCCCAGCTCCCCGGCCATGGCGGCCCGCCCCAAAACCATCCCCTCTCATTTTGCTGGAGTTGCTGGTGAGTGGTTGTTTGGGTGGAGGAAAAGTGGGAGGGGAAGCAACTACTTGAGCAAATGAACGGGCATCACCATGGATTTTTCCTTCCCACCACCCGAAATTTTGCTAAACCCTAGATCTGATCGGAGGAGGCGCGTCCCAGAAGTGGGAGAAGCACTCGTCGAGGTCTAAAATGGGGGAGGTGGGAGCGGCTGTGCTTTTTATACCTGCCTCGCTCCCGCAAACCCCAGCGTCGCCTGATCCATGGCGGTCAGATCTCTCGTCCACCACGTGTCGACCATCGGTCCCATGACGGGCCGGTCCGTGCCCCAGAATTCCCGGTCCAGCGGTCGGGGTAGGAGAAAACCGGTGAGTCGGCCTCGCACACCCGGCCATCCCGTGTACCGCAGCCGACGATCAGCTAGAGCTAGGAGCAGCAAACGCTTGTTCTGTTGTGTCCGCAAGAATCTCACACCATAGAGCTAACTAGTGACACGAGTCGCGGCACGACGAAAAGCTAGGGGAGAACTGGGCATGTGATCGAGCAACCGAGCTGAAGATCCACACCCGCCCGCTTAGTAACCATGACCCAACGTGTAACAGATCGGCAACATATTATTATATTTTTTATTCGCGGAATATGTTGAGTAAAATGTGGCGTAAACTGCTTGAGAATCCAACCCTTGCCTAGCATCTGCTACTCTTCCACTCCTACAACTCCATGCATAGATTCAGACCGCCGTGCGGCATCGCCAGCCTCTTCGTCAAGCCGCTCAGGCTGCTGCTGGTGTGAGACGTTTCAAGGTGTGAAATGTCTATGGCTGTCTCCGGTGATAAAATTGTCTACAATCAATTGTAAAGTAAGACTTCACCAACCACAAACCTCACCGTACAACAACAAAGTACTACTCATTTCCCGCAAAAAAAAGAAGAAGCAAAGTACTACTCATGAAATTCATTAGAACGGCATAAGTAGACTTCAAGTTCAACTTTTGTGACATTCATCAGATATAACTGATGCATATTGGGACAACATCAAATATTTTTCTTGGCAATAAATGCTTATTTTCAGTATGTTGTTTTAATGGAGGATCAACCACGATCCGATACGCACAACCATTTATGAATTTATTCATATAAACCGATTACAACTCAGAAGAAGTGAGCAAACAACATATCCCATGCATTGGTTATCCAGTAAGGTAAAATCTCCGCAGTGGACACCAGGTATAGTTCATATGAGTACCAAGATTAATATATGCATCATTTATATTATTCATTAATAAAATGATATCACAGTTGATTTATGCATGGTACAAGATGTGTATATATACGCACTCACAAGTCACGCCATGCATGCAATCCCGTCTTGCTCGAATTTGCTTGCCTTCTTGAGCTATTGACATATAGTTAGCCTTAGCATATTCCCAGTGGGCACACATATACAGTGCATTCGGCATGGGTGGCCTTAGGAACTCAGCTTCCAGTACCAACAGAACTCTTAGTTCTACAGATTTCCGAATCCTAGCCCTAGAGCATCTCCAACCGTTGGCCTCCCCAGGAGGCATAAAAATCGTCCCCAGGGAGCGAGCCGGCGATACAATCGACACTGGGGGCGGTTGGGCATCCAGCTGTCGCCCCCCAGGCGCCGATATTGGCTCACTTTTCGGCCCACTTTCGGTGAATAAAGGGTCCATATGGGCGAGAATAGGCCCATATTCGGCGTGGTTCCCGGCTCGGCGTTCAATTATCAACATAAATATTTTTTATCACATAGTTCATCACAGAAAATTAAATAGTTCAACAAAATAGTGCAACAACAAATCCTTCAATACAAATTATATAGTTCAACAAATAAAAACTCATATTTCATCACACGTCACGCCCGGCTTCGCCCTTGAGCCTCCATAGGTGATCCACCAGATCCTGCTGCAGTTGATGATGCACCTGTGGGTCTTGGATCTCCTGACGCATACTGAGTTAGGCAGTCCAGGTTGCCGGTAGCTGGTGATCAACTTCAGCTAGAGGACCCTGCCTGTAGTATGGTTCAGTATCAAACACTGGCTCTTCTTGCTCGCTCTCGATGATCATGTTGCGCCAGATGACACAGCAAGTCATGATCTTCCATATTTGATCTTTCTACCAGGTCTAAGCAGGGTACCGGATAACAGCAAATCAAGATTGGAGCACACCAAATGCCCGCTCGACATCCTTCCGGCAAGCCTCCTGCACCTTGGCAAAGTGGGACTTCTTGCCTCCTAGCACAACGTTTGTGATAGTCTTCACAAATGTAGACCATCTTGGATAGATGCCATCAGCTAGGTAGTACCCCTTGTTGTAGTGCCGCCCATTGACCTCAAAGTTCACCGGAGGAGAATGACCTTCAACAAGCTTGGCAAAGACAGGGGAGCACTGCAGCACGTTGATGTCATTGTGAGTTCCTGGTATACCAAAGAAGGAGTGCCAAATCCAGAGGTCCTGTGTGGCCACCGCCTCAAGTACCACACTGCAACCGCCTTTGGCGCTTTTGTACATCCCCTGCCAAGCAAATGGGCAGTTATTCCATTTCCAATGCATGCAGTCGATGCTTCCAAGCATCCCAGGAAATCCTCTTGCTGCATTCTGTGCTAGGATCCGAGCAGTGTCTTCCGCATTGGGTGTTCTCAAGTATTGCGGTCCAAACACTGCCACCACTGCATGACAGGACTTGTAGAAACACTCAATACTGGTGGACTCGGCCATGCGCCCATAGTCGTCGAGTGAATCACCGGGAGCTCCGTATGCAAGCATCCTCATCGCCGTCGTGCACTTCTGGATCGAGGTGAATCCAAGTTTGCCTGTGCAATCCATCTTGCACTTGAAGTAGCTGTCGAACTCTCGGATGGAATTCACAATCCTGAGGAAGAGTTTTGGCTCATCTGATAACGGCGCCGAAATGTTTTGTCGCCGAAGTGGAGCATCGGCAAAGTAGTCCGAGTAGAGCATGCAGTAGCCTTCGATACGATGCCGGTTCTTTGCTTTCATCCGCCCCGGCGCCGAGCCACCTCGCCGCGGCTTTTCATTGCTCGCCAGCAGCTGGGCGACGGCGGCGAGCACCATGAGATGCTCATCTTCCTGGATGTCGGCCTCGGCTTCCTCTTCCAGCAGCGCGGCGAGCGTTTCCTCGTCGTCCGAGTCCATCGCCGAGGCAGGCAAATTGCCGAACACCTTGCGCCCGGTGGGCGTGTACCCGCCGCTAAACCGCCCCTCCGCGTCCGAAAACGCCCAGCTACTGGTGGAGGGGCTGCCTCAGCGAACTTCTGCTATTTTTCCGGCGGGGATTGACTATCTAGCGGTGAAGGGCGGCGGGCGGCGCCGGGATACAGCTAGTGGCGGCCGAGGGCGCGGGGGGTGGGAGGCGAGTCGGGGAAGAAAAACTTGATTTTTCACCTGACGGTGTGGGCCAGCCGCGCTTTTCCCTTACGCCGGAGCCCCCGATCGATCCCCAGTGCGCCGGGTTCGGCCTGCGACCGCCGGGTCCAAAAACGGGCCGAACCGGCACTTTTCGGCGTCCTGGGGGCGCGACTAGGGCTTTTTTGGCGCCGGCGCCAAAAAATGGCCTGGGGGGAGGGGCTGTTGGGGGCGCGGCTGGAGATGCTCTTAGCTGCAAGCCATGTTTTGGTTTTACTTTGCGGACATGTTCAGTTATAGAACCTTGAAAGATGCACGTAGGAACTAGTCTATTGCTGTAAGAATCTTACGAGACCGAGCTAACTGGATAGTGACATAACAAGGCGTAGAGCGTGGGTAGGGAAATGTGAGCGTGACAGTGGCGTGTGATCAAGCAAACGTGGTGCGAACCATCTAAAGTATACTAAAATTCGTTCCTCTGGATTCCAGAGAAGCTGTGAAGATCCCTTCCACCTACCAACTTACAGAACGACGCAACATGTAACAGACGTGTAACGGGTTGTTACATTTGTGATTGATCTTTCCTTGGGGACCTACTTATTAACAAAATTTGGACTGTGTGGGCCACATTTCTTCAGTGGATTAATTTGGTTGACTCAAATAAATAGAAAATAACACATAAGCCCCTGATAGTAAATGAAGCTTTGTTGACCTGTCTCTGTTTAGAAAAAGTGGAGACGAATCACTATTCACTACCCAGTTGGCCATACATTGTTAGAGCCTCTACAAGACGATTTGCCTCGACCTCGCCCCTCGCGTCGCCCCCGCGGCGACCCGGGAGGAAAACCCTAGCCGCCGCCCCTCGAGTTTCCTCCTCCTCTCTCCCTCCTCGCCGCCGTCCATAGCGCCGCTGGGCGAAGCCTGGCCGGCTGGGCGGCGGCGGGGCTTCTCCCCATCCTTTCCATCTTGGCTGGCGCGGGACAGCGGGATCCAGAGAAATGTCGGGCGAACGTGGGGTCCGGCGGCGCGGCGGGCGGGTCTCCCATCGGCGTTGTGCGCGGCGCGGCGGTGGCGACCTGCGTGTCGTGAGGTGGTGGCTGCGTTGGCCTGACCGGTGGTCGCGGGTGCCGCCGGATCCAGATCGGATCCATCTGGATCCTTTCTTCGGACCCCGTCGGCCGCCGCGGGGTGGTGATGATCGTCGTTGGCCACGTCGGATCATTGGGTTCGGCGTCTGGAGATCTACAAGGAGTTCTTCTCGATCCTCCTTTCTGGTGGGTTGAGCCCCATGGCTCTTTCATCTTCGTGGGTTTCGAATCGTGGCTTGCCCGATCCGGAGTACACGGAGGTTTGGTGGCATAGGATGGGGACCGGAGAAAACTTTGGTCGGCGTGTTCGGCCCGGCATCGGCGACGTCACTTGACGCCGTTACCCTTCCTGGAGGCGAAGCCGAGGTCCCCCCGTATCCACCCCCGAACCCCTTCCGGACGAAAGTCCAAAATTCAGTCTGGATTGGGTGGCGGCGGCGTCCTGCGCGTCGTATCCTCCATGGAGGCGCCATCTTGGGAGGAACTGCTGTTCGGGGGAGAGATGTTGTGGATGGTGGGCTCCGAGTAGCTCCAGCAGTGGTGATGGTGTGGAGGTTGCCAGGTGGTGCGGCGTTCTATCTACCGCGTCATTGACGACGAGCGGTGGCGGCATGGTGCAGCTGCATATCGACGACGGATGCGGCTGGATGGACGAGCGCAGGGTGGTCGAGCTGTCTGGCGCCATGGTGGCGTCGACGGCAGGCCTGGCAAGGTTTGTGCTTCAGTACCTGCTCTGGAGATGGATCGGTGGAAGAAGGCGGCGGCAGCCTCGGTGAGTGCACCGGACCGGCGTGTGACCCAGTCCCGGTATGTGGCTAGGATGGGGCATCCGGCATTAGATGTTAGGATTTGGTGCGATGTCTGTTTGGTATTAGGCTCGGACATTCGGCACCACCGCATCAAGGGAGCAGGAGTAGCGACAGATGTTGCCTAGATGGTGGCTTCAGGCTTACTGATGTACTACTTTATAAGGTCTTTTGTGCTTAATAATTAATAAAATGGCCGTATGCATCGTTCAGATGCTGAGGCCGAGGGTGCATCCTCCTTTTCTAAAAAAAAGACGATTTGCCTAATTTGACCCCCCATATGACCGTGGACGCTTCAAAAGACAACACACACATTTGAACCCCACAAATCAAGAACGGTGATCAACACATTTAAATAACACAAATCAAGAACGGAGTAAAAGACGGGTAGCAAGTTCATACAGATGGGACTAGGATAGGACATACGTGGACAACGAATTCATACACAACAACTGTAGATGAAGATAATGTTCTAGAATAAAGTTAGGATGAAGATGTTCATCGCTTCGCCTTCCCCTTGCCCTTGTTACCATTGGGCAGTGGTAGTAATACTGCGAAGACGGCATATGGTTTGTCCTTTGTGGGACTGTCGGAGTCGGAAGAGGACAAGGGGAGCACGGTGAGACGGTATATGCGGACGTTTGGAGGACGGAATTTACTAGGTCCGGCTGTAGACGCTCGAACATATATGCAATGCGTAATAGTGTAAGGTCGTCATCGACACGGTGCATGCGTACATGCAGCCGTGCACGACGCAAGGCGATTGAAGCGAACGACATGAGATCGTAGAGCGCAAGCTCTACACGCCTACACCTGAGATGGATCCGTCGCCCTGCAAATTGAATTTCGCCTTCTCTTTTCACCAATCTAATTGAGTGGCCGACAAGCGCGCTTCTAGGCTATATATGTGATGGCCCTTCCACCACCTTGACCTAATTCGAGTACGATGTGACTATACATTGATGCATAGTTGTACTAGCATTTTGCCGGTGCTAGGCATCCCCACATGCGCCCGATCAAAACGGGCTGACGTGCCACCGGCTCACTGCACGCAGCATCACAAAAGCTGCAAAGATACAATACAAATACAAAAACTGAACCAAGATAAGGCATGGTGGCTAGCACCATGCGGTGCGAGATTCACTCTGTTAGCCGAATTTGTTCGTTTGTCTCTTCCGGGGTCCAGAAGCTTCGGGGAAGCGGCCAGCGCCGTCCATCCAGATCCAGGGGCACGCGTCGCCGTTCGGTCTGTACGTACAACGCTGACGATATAAACGTGTAATTGTGTGCAGTGTGGATGGCTGAATCACGAGGCACGCCGATCGAGGCGGCCGGAGATTCAATCATGCATGCGTGTTTCCTTTCTCCAAGAAAAATGGCGCAAAGGAAGAAAAATGGCGCCGTGTCGTATTTCGTAATCCATCTACAATACTATATACTCCCTCCGTTCCTAAATATAAGTCTTTTTAGACATTTTAAATAGACTACAACATACGGATGTATGTAGATATATTTTAGAGTATAGATTCACTCATTTTGCTTCGTATGTAGTCACTTGTTGGAATCTCTAAAAAGACTTATATTTAGGAACGGAGGGAGTAGTATCTTGTGTCTGCAAGAACCTCACGCGATCGAGCTGGCTAGAGACACGAGTCACCCCACGACGAAAAGCGAGAGGGGAGAGAAATGCCAATGTGGCGCCGACGAGTGATCAAGCAAACCAACCTCAAGATCCGTACCCGCCCGCTCAGGAATCAAAATAAACCCAAGAGTATAACTTTTTTGGAAAGGAAGGATGATCCGGAATCTGCACCTGAGCGATATATGCAGCCATTTTATTAATTATTTACAAAGGTCTTATAAAGTAATACATTAGTAAATCTGAACCCACCATCTTGACAATACTCCTAACCACTAAATGAAGAGGTGTCGATTATCCGAGCCGAATATCAAACAGACCTTGCATCAAAGCCAAACATTTGAAGCGGAGGCTGCAACCAAGCCGCAATGTCGGGCCTGGGACAAGCACCGGTCTGGTGCACTCTCAGTGGGCACCACATGCGCACACTGCAAAGGGCCGTCACCATCATCTTCCATCGATCCATCTTCAGAGCAGATACTGATGCATCGACCTTGCCAGGCCTCTCTTCCATCGATCCATCTTCAGAGCAGATACTGACGCATCGACCTTGTCAAGCCTCTCTTCCATTGACGCCACCAAGATACCAGACAACTTCGCCCTCCTGCGCGAGTCCATCTCCGCACATCGGATGACGAGTCTCCACTGCGCCTCGCCGCCGAGATCCGCCGCCATCAATGTGTAGAATGAAGCACCCGCTCCACCAAAGATGCCGTCCACTGGCCCCTCGAGCCCGTGTACACGTCCAAGAATGACGCCCCCAATGAGGAAACAACACAAGAGCACCACAGTCATCCGATCTACTGATCTAGGGTTTTCCCGAGAGGTAGCAGATAGTGGTCTGAAACTTCTCCACATTAATGTCTTTAAGAAGAAAACAACACCGAAGAGCGCCGCCATCGCCGACTTTAGTAGCTAGCCGAGGGCAAGTTTTCACCCAGATCTATTTGAAGAACCTCCATCAAGCATCTTGTGCACGGATCGCCGCCTTCTCTGATAGGGACTAGACGAAAAGGATCTAGCCGCCGCTGACTGGCCGGCCGTGGCACCACCACGGTGTCTATGCAACCGGCGTCGTCAGGACAACCGCGCTTCTCCGTTGCCACAGAACCGAGCCGCCGGCCCGCCCAAGCCCATCTGGACCAGGTGAGATCCACAAACCCAGCCGCCACCACAGGAGCGCCTCCAGCGCAGAGTGGTTGCGCCTCCGCTGTCGCCGCCGCCACACACAGCGCAGGAATCCCGCCACCCTTGCTGCCAATCACCGTCCTGATGTGTGTCCGCTGCAAGAGGGGTTCGCCACCGCCGCGCGAGGGACAATGCCCCCCCTCAGCGTCACAACCCATAGCACATGTTTCGCCTGGCGCAATCTCCGGCGGCGGCGGAAGGGAGGGATGGCGGCGTGATCTCCTCCCATGTTGTCTAGGGTTGGCAACGCGGGGGTCGGGGGTCCCGCTGGGTGTGGATTTTTTTGCGATCAAATCAGATAGCTTTATTCCACGAAAGTATTCCCCGGACAATCAGCCAACAGGCTGGTTACCAGGAAAGATGGTGTTTTGTCAAGCCAACTTCGGTCACATTCAGAGTGCAAGCACGCTTTGCACAAAGGTGTACCGGTAACTTGGCCAACTGGTTTACATGCTGAATCTCAAATACATTGAAATCAAAAACTAGCTCTCATGTTTGTTCTAAGATAGGGGCCACAACTGAGAGGCAAATGTGGCGAGTGTTCCAGAGTTTCACCAACTCCAGGCAGTCCACCTCGATGATCACATGCGAGTACCCTTGAAGTTTTGCAAAACGAGCTCCCTCTCGTAGTGACATAGCTTCAATGATCAGTGGGTCTGAGATACCCATGTATGGCTTGCTCTAGGCTCACAAGAGTTCCGACGAGGAGTGTGCTACACCGCCCGCACCGCCTCTTCCATCAGCAAAATTGAGTGCCCCATCTGTAGTGATCTTGATGACTCCTGGTCCCAGTGGCCTCCAGCCATGCCCCAGAAGAACCATAGGAAGATTCCACAGGAGTTCAAGGAGTGCGAGTGCCTCCTTGGTAGCTCCGAGAGCTGCTGTCGGGTCTCTCCCTTCCTCTCCACGCTTGATACGGTTGAGAGAGTGTCATATCGTCCACATAATAGTGATTATTTTTGCTCAATCTTCCTCTGCAAAATGTGTGTCACATAGAATGCCCCGAGCCCAAGAGTCCAGGTGTAGACGAGGTAGTCTGATGTTGAACCATGCATGAGCTTCCTCCCAGAAGCGTTGTGCATGAGAGCACATGATGAGGGCGTGCATGAGATCTTCCTCCCTTGCTAGGCAAACATTGCATCTGTCCAAAATTGCAATATGACGGTGTTTTAGAGTGCACTCATCTGGAAGGATCCGTCGTAGTACTCTCCACTAGAACACATGAACTTTTGGGATAACTTTGAGTTTCCACAACATATCTGTTTTTCATCCCCTGAGGTGCCGGTAGCCGACGCTTCTTCTTCTAGAGCTTGACGCTCGTTCTGAGTCACTAGAGCACGGTACGGCGATTGAACATTGTAGTTGCCTGATCTTTCAAAGGCACATGCATAGAAGACTTCCCCCACCACGCCTAATAGGTATATAAAGGATCGCCTCGTCGTCCGGTTTGATGAATGTTGATCGAACAAGCTCCTACCACCACGACCAATTGCCCACATCAATCAGGTCCGAAACAAATTGGCCAGTGGTGTTCAGCGGCTTCAACAAACGGGGTATCGAAATAGTTCCGGGAATCCATTTGTCTACCCATGCATCGATGGAAGTCCCGTCTCCAACTCTTTTAATTAAACCTGCGTTCAAAAATTCCTTGCCAGCAATGATCACTCTCCAAGTTGCAGAAGCAGATTTGGGAACGGCTGCATGCATAAAATCCCTGTCAGGGAAGTATCGGCCCTTTAAAACTCTTGCACATAGAGAATTCGGGTTAGTTAGAAACCTCCATCCGTGCTTCCTCGATAGTGCAAGATTGAACTGATGGGGTTCTCGAGAACCCATGCTCCCTTACACTTGGGTGTTGCAATATTTTTCCATGATACCTAGTGCATAGCATTCTTGTCAAGAGAACTGTTCCAGAAATATTTAGCCATAGGTGAATTCAGACTCTTACAGACTTTCTTAGTGAGTAGAAAGGTACTCATCGAGTACGTGGGAATTGCCTGAACCACTGACTTTAATAAAGTTTCACGTCCTGCACATGCCAACAGTTTCTCAGACCATCCCTGCATTTTACCACGGGCCCTTTCCCGGATGTGATCAAATGTATCGCTTGTAATACGGCCAACAACTGTGGGCAGCCCCAAATAAAGCTTAGTAAACGCCTCCACTGCAATGTTTAGGGTGGCTTTCAACTGTTGCCTCAACTGACCTAGTGTGTTCGAACTGAATTAAATAGAACTCTTTTCATGGTTGACACACTGCCCCGAAGCTTCTCCATAAATTCGAAGAATCTCATTCAGTCTTACAACACTTTGGTTAGTTGCACTAATGAAGATCAAGCTATCATCTGCAAATCATAAATGGGTGACCCAAGGTGACTTGTAACTGACTCTAATACCTCAGTCAATATGCCAACCATTGCGGAACTTGAGGAGAGAGGAAAAATCTCCGGTACATATTAAGAATAAATATGGTGAAATCGGATCACCTTGCCTGAATCCATGGGAGGGAGTGAAATATGGTAGTAGCTCTGCGTTGACACGAACAGAAAACCATACTGAAGATACACATTTCATGATCAGTCGGACAAAGACCATGCTGAAGCCTAGTCTTATTAAAATGGCCACCAGAAATTACCATTTGACTCTATCGTAGGCCTTCATCATGTCTAGCTTGACAGCACAAGCATAGTTCTTCCCTTTCTTCCGCCTCTTCATTGTATGCACACTTTTGTATGCAACAAAGACATTGTCGGTTATCAAGCGTTTGGGGACGAATGCACTTTGATCTTCACTGATGATCACACCCATAATTGTTCTCATCCGATTGGTAATGCATTTAGTAGCAATTTTATACAAAGTCGGATAGAGAGCTATAGGTCAATATTGTGAGATAGACGGGGGGTGTCGTACCTTAGGGATCAAAGTGATGGAAGTATCATTCAGATATGATGGTAGCTCACCTCCATTCAAAAAATCTAGAACTGTCCGGGTAACATCGTTACCAACTAAACTCCAGTGTCGTTGATAGAAACTGACAGTAAAACCATCTACTCCTGGCGCTTTAGAGGGACCAATTTGAAAGAATGTAGTGTGCACTTTTGCCGCAGTATATGGTTTTGTGAGATCTGCATTCATATCCAAAGATACCTTGACTGGTACATGGTTAAGAAGTTCGGTTGCATCCGAGAACCCCTCGGATTCATATAGGTTCTGATAGAACTCTTGAACCTCACTCTTATCCTTGGCTTCACTAGCACAAACAGTACCATCTTGCCGGCGTAGCCCTTGAATTCTATTCATTCGCTTCCGTTGCGCCGCTCGTGCATGGAAATAAGATGTGTTGCGGTCACCTTCCCGTAACCACGACACTCGCGAGCGTTGCTAGAACCAAGTCTCCTCCTGGTGTAGGGCTTCCCGTAGCTTACAAACAATAGCTCGTTCTTCCTCTGTAGGCCCACGACCAACCGAGCGGCATCTGAGCTTGTCTAACTTCTTCTGCAGCGGTCTAACCATGTGGGTAAGGCAAACAAATTCCCGAGAACCCCATGGCTCCAGTGTTTGCTTCAACAGATCAAGAGAATCAGCGATGCCTTGTAGACCAGGGCCTCGGTTAGCTTGCTGCCACGTTCTCGTGACAAGCTGACCATAGTCCACATGTGAAGCCCGCACATTCTCCTATCTGAAATGTTTCTTTGCTCTCGACATGTTGGGCATATTCTCTTCTATTTCTGCTACAACATTAACATAGTAATGATCAGATTCTATCGAAAGGTAGATGCCTAATTCTGATATGCTGAAAATGTTGCCAGAACTCCTCATTGGCAAAAGCTCTATCTAGCCTTGCCTTAACGTTCGCTGCACCTGACTGACGATTGTCCCAGGTATAAGATGTACTAGACCATCCAAAATCTTGGAAGGCTACTTCGTCGGTGACTTCCCTGAAAGCTCTCATCTGGCTCCCTGGCCGCGCTGATCTGTTGAAATGTTCACATGCATAAAGAGTTTCATTAAAATCACCCACACAAATCCAAGCCGAATGCGGCAAGGCATACAAAGTACGCAAAAAACGCCAGCTATGATGTCGATCCTCGACTCTGGGCGCTCCGTAAAAACCAGTGAACCTCCACTCAAAAGAGTCTTGGTCCTTATATTTCACCATCACGTCTATATGTCCAGAACTAAAATTCTTTAATTCGACAATTACATCTCTAGTCCAAAAAAGGCCAATGCCACCACTTACCCCAATGCTATCAACAGCAAAACATCCGCCAAAGCCTAGATGATTCTGCAAAGCTTCAACTCTCTTCCCTTTAATTTTTGTTTCCATGACAAACGGGAGAGTGGGTCCTTCCAGCTACACAATGCTGCGAAGCTCTCAAACTGCCTCGGGGTTCCCAAGCCCCCGGCAGTTCCAACTAATGCAATTCATTGGGCCGGATAGGACCGACACTACAACAAAAATACACTTCCGTGATGATACGTGTTTGTCACAGTAGGTCACGTTTTCTGTCATGCATGTACATCCATGACAAATTTATGACAGAATCAAGATAGTCATACCTGTGCTGTCGTAGAAGTGTTCCATGACATTACCAAAATTATCATCACGGAAGTGTCCACTTCCATGGCGATAAATCGCGCGTCACAGAAGTGCTTTCGTCAAGGGTGACCGACACGTGGCATCCACCGTAACGGAACGCCGTTAAGCTATCGGGTCCGGTTTTGGATCCGATAACCCGTTAACAGCCCCGACCAATGGGGATTTTCCATGTGTAAAATCATCATTGGCTGGAGGAAACACGTGTCGGCTCACCGTTGGGACTGATGTCATCCACTCATTGGACCCAAAGCGCCTATGATACGTCGACACGTGGCACGACCCAACAGAGGCCCATTCCTGTGAAAAGGCCGGCCCGTTTGACTTGGTCAAAAGGTGGCGGGCCGGCCCACGGCAAGCCTGTTAACGGCCTATTCGCATATAGCCCATTTACAGCCCGCTAACCCGGGGCCCATTTACGGCCTATCCAAATTAGGCCTAGTAGCGTCATCTGGGCCGTCCAATATAATTCTAGCCCGTTTTAACTTCCGGCCCATGTATGGCCCATGACGTCTTTTGGCCCATATGAGGCCCTTAGTAACCCTCGGCCCATTAACGGCCCGTGGTAAAACCGGCCCGTAATGAACAGTGTATCACTTTATACCGATTAACGGCCCATTATTCCGTTGGGCCGTTTCCAGCCCATGTTATCTTTCGGCCTTCTCAGGGCCCATTTATTCTTGGGCTCATTTCCAGCATTCGGTTACTTACGGCCCGTTACTGTAATTTTCTACTTGTGGGCCAAATTCAGCCCGTGCTTACAGTCGGCCCGTTTGTGGCCCGTTAATACGTTGGACCGTTTTCATAGCATCATCAAATACGGCCGATTAACGACGGCCCATTATGGTCGGCCCATGAACGGACGATTCCAACTCTAGCCCATTTACGGCCATCAAGCGGTATGTTATTGGCCCATGTTTCGGCAATCGATCATACGGCCCGTAGAAGGCCCATTGATGATACGGCCCATAGAAGGCCCATTGATGATACGACCCGTAGAAGGCCCATTGTTTCTACGCCCCGTAGAAGGCCCACTATTTCTACGGCCCGTAGAAGGCCCAGTGTCACTACAGTAAATATGTAGCCCATGGTTATTGTGGCCTAGTTTAAAAAAAGGTTATTGCGGCCACTAGCAAACCGCGGAAAAAGAACAGCACTGACTACAAGCAAACAAATAAACAAGACAACAAGGAAATAAATAAGCAAGCAACTTACGCTAGGCTAACATGGCTATTACACATATTACATCCACTGGGCATCAAAGTTCGCCACCAGTGCAAATATAGGGAACAAAGCGGCATATCATATACACTGGTTGTCAAAGTTGGCGACCAGTGCAAATAAACGCCGCAGCAAAACAAGTCTAGAATTGAAACCACTTCAGAAGATCTCAAGAAACAATATCCTGGGTACCCATAATGTTGGCAAGATGCTTAGCAAGCTTATTAACTTTCTCTTGTTTGGCGCTTAAATCCTCCAGTGCTTGCTGTTGCACCAGAAAGTATGCATCTGAATTCTGCAGGGACTTCCTCAGTCCTTCAGCTTCATGTCGCAACACATCTGATCGATGGCTTTCAACTTGAAGCTGAGACTCAAGAAGGCAAACTGATTCAGGAAGCGAGTTCGAAGAGCTTGTGCCAGCAGTAGTGGCCAGTAACTCGAACACTACATCAAGACAGGACTTCTGGGTTCTCTCACTGTCGTCAAGGTAGTTTTTATCACCTTTCTTGGAGACCAACAGGGCTGTATCACTATCTTGAACCTTATCTCCATTACTTCCTTCACCATTGCATAACGGGGTACTGTTCTCCAATATTTTGTCCGCATTCATAAAGAGAAACAAGCAGACACATCACAGGTTTACCATGTTGTATATGAAACTCATTTTGGTAAATCAGTTCAGTAGTAAAGTGCACAGGATAACAGCATGAAACAAACATATATCTATTGAAAGGATCGAGAAGAGGTGTCTAGAGGGGGGGGGGGGTGAATAGACTCTAATCAAGAAAAGTTGCAGTTTTTAATTTCCTTTAGTTGATGTGGAGTTTGAACACAGGTTTAAACATTCACAATACAAATCAAGCAAACATGCAAGCATACAAAGGGTATATGAGCAGCGGAAAGTAAAGTATGCAAGTTGCAAGAATGTAAAGAGATGGGATTGGAGTGTGCAAACGCAATTTGGAGACACGGAGATTTTTTATCAGTGGTTCCGATAGGTGGTGCTATCGTACATCGACGTTGATGGAGACTTCAACCCACGAAGGGTAACGGTTGCGCGAGTCCACGGAGGTCTCCACCCATGAAGGGTCCACGAAGAAGCAACCTTGTCTATCCCACCATGGCCGTCGCCCCCGGAGGACTTGCCTCACTAGGGTAGATCTTCACGAAGTAGGAGATCTCCTTGCCCTTACAAACTCCTTGGTTCAACTCCACAATCTTGTCGGAGGCTCCCAAGTGACACCTAGCCAATCTAGGAGACACCACTCTCCAAGAAGTAACAAATGGTGTGTTGATGATGAACTCCTTGCTCTTGTGCTTCAAATGATAGTCTCCCCAACACTCAACTCTCTCTCATAGGATTGGATTTGGTAGAAAGAAGATTTGAGTGGAAAGAAACTTGGGGAAGGCTAGAGATCAAGATTTATGTGGTTGGAATGGAGTATCTTGACCTCAACACAAGTGTAGGTGGTTCTCTCTCAGAAAATATGTATTGGAAGTGTAGGCATGTTCTGATGGCTCTCTCCACGAATGAAGAGTGGGTGGAGGGGTATATATAGCCTCCACACAAAATCTAACCGTTACACACAAATCACCAAACTCGGTGGGACCGATTCAGAGAACTCGGTGAGACCGATTTGGTTCATAATGTGACCGTTAGGCATTTCGGTGGGACCGACTTGATCAACTCGGTGGGACCAATGTGCTAGGGTTAGGTTAAATCCAAAACTCGGTTTGACCGATTACTCAAACTCGGTGGGACCGATTTGGGTAATAAGTGAAACAGAATGTTGGCCAAGCAAACTCGGTGGGGCTGGTTGCAAATCTCGGTGAGACCGAAACTATTGCAACAGAGAGTTTGCAAGCCCATCTCGGTGAGACCGAGATCCCATCGGTGAGACCGAATTGATTAGGGTTTCTGGCAGTGGCTATGTCAACTGAACTCGGTGGCTCCGGATGGAAAGAATCGGTGGGGCCGAGTTGGACTTTTGGATTAGGACATATGTGGAAGTGAGAAAGTGGTTGAGGACTTTGGAGCATATCACTAAGCACTTTGAGCAAGCAAGCCATTAAGCAACACCTCATCCCATCTTAATAGTATTGGCTTTCCTATGGACTCAATGTGATCTTGGATCACTAAATAGAAAATGTAGAGTCCTGAGCTTTGAGCTTGAGCCAATCCTTTGTCCTTAGCATCTTGAAGGGGTTCCACATCCTCTTGTCCATGCCACTCCATTGTTGAACTTATCTGAAACATACTAGGTAGAAACATTAGTCCAACAAGAGATATGTTGACATTAATTACTAAAATCACCCAGGGAGCACTTGTGCTTTCAATCTCCCCCTTTTTGGTAATTGATGACAACATACATCAAAGCTTTAGATAAAGATATAGAGAGCAACAAGTAAAGCTTTGGAAAGACATGTAACATGCATAAGTTCCCCCTACATGTATGCAATCATATAAATACGAAACATAGGAGCATGTGAATACATAAGCATGACAGAGTAATCCATGTGTTACATGTATCTTGGCTATATGCATCAGAGCAAATGATGTGAATATAGGAAATGTACCTTCATGCCCATGAGTCCTTCTTGCAAACAGTATGTACATCAGCAAGAAATCCTCATACACATGACTGTGATGCATGTACTTACCTTGTGGTCTTGAGTTGGCTTAGGAAGGAATGAACCCGAGTAAACAAGGTTAGACAACACAGATACACCTACTGGCCAGAGCAAACAAAAGAAACCACAAGAGAACCAAGACTGGGATGACATGTGGAGAGTGAGAACTGAGTACCCCATTGGGTATAGACATGTCCCCAAAGGTAAAGATATGCAATAAAATCAGAGATTTCCTTCCCTTAGATGTCTTGCTCCCCCTGAATCTTGCATGGGATATTGGGAGAAGATAGGGAACAGAAAATCAGAGCAAAAGAAAAGAAACAACAGAGCTTGAGCTAATGCAAGCAAACAAATATGATCAAATATGAGCATGTCTTTCCCCTCTTAAAGACATGTAACTTCTCTCCTCTTGAACACCAAGCATCTGGGGTTCCTTACACACTCCCCCTGAGTATCCTCTCCCCCTATAGAAATGATATTAAGCATATAGCTTTGATGTGATCTCTCTCTCCCCCTTTGACACCTATTTCCAAGAAGGGCTCTTCTGGATTTTTGTGTAATTGCAGAAGGGTTTTGGTCCTTGAGTCACAAAGCAAGTTGAATGTGATGCTGGTAGAGGACAAGAGTCATTGAGTGGAGCTGGAGCAAAAAGATTGTAGAAACAAGTGGCAAGTTGTCTTTTCTGTAGTAAAATCGGTAGCACCGAGTTGTGTGCTTCGGTGGCACCGAGAGAATTCGGTTGGGCCGAAGAAAACAGATCGGTGTGACCGAGTTCATCACAGTAAAACACTTGTCACCTCAGTTCACTCGGCACTTTAAGATCTCACAAGGATTTGCAAGGAATTAGCTGGAAGATTTGCAATGAATTGGATGCAGAAAATGCAGAACAAAAAGGAAAAAACAAGAAAAGATCTAGATGAAGTTTTTTTTTGATGAAAGGGAAACACATATGCAAATGCAAGAGCACGGAGAAATGCACGAGAACTTCATCTAGAATTGGTCGGCGACAAAGTCACCTATGTTAGAGTATATTGACTTAGGAGTCAAGTGAGATCACTTGATCATAGGTCATACTCATCGTTTAAGCTCAAAATGGGGTCACCATTTTTTCATTAAAGCATCTTGATGTATTCACATCTTGTTGAGTTGCTTTATCCCATGACTTGGAGTAAAGCTTCTCTAAGATGTGAATAGCATACCTTGGGTGGTGGTGTTGATCTTGATCATGTAGTCGAACTTGTGTGGGTTGCTCAAGGTTGATGTAGCTCATCAAGAGTTGGGAGCACCACTTGGAGTTTGAGTTCATCTTCCTACATGGGTTAGTTTTGCAAGGAAGAGCACTTGTGTATCCAAAATGACAATCATAAAATTTCATAGAATGAGTCAAAGGATATATTTGAGCGGTTTTGTGCTTCCTTGACTTCAGCCACCATTGTATAGAGACTTGGTGATGTAGAGATTGCTCAAGATGTGAGTGAGTTGCAATCTCATGGATTTAGTTTCATCCAAGTACCTGCAAGGGTTAGATAGCATGCAAGGGTGCAAAAGTATCCAAGACATATAGATAGCATCATGAAAGAAATATCAAGGATTAGTCAAAGACTCATGCCTTGCATGTATCCAAATGGAGTTCCTACTCCAAGTTTGAAGCATCAATGATGTTCAATTCACCTCTCAAACGGCAAAAGACTTTCTCATCAAGCGGTTTGGTAAATATATCCGCTAATTGCTTATCGGTGCGAACATGCTTAAGATTAATGTCCCCTTTGGCAACATGGTCTCGAATGAAATGATGACAAACTTCAATATGTTTAGTTCGAGAATGTTGCACGGGATTGTGAGCAATCTTAATAGCACTTTCATTGTCACACAACAATGGAACATGTTTCACATATATCCCATAATCTTTAAGAGTTTGGGTCATCCAAAGTAATTGAGCACAACATGAACCAGCGGCAATGTATTCCCCTTCGGCGGTGGATAAGGATACTGAGTTTTGTTTCTTGGAGGACCAAGACACAAGAGATCTACCAAGAAATTGACAAGTACCCGAAGTGGACTTGTTGGCACGCGAAATCGCCGTGCAACACCAGGATATTTGTCGTGCTTTCGTGACGATGAACGATTGCTTTACAGGCAAAGCAACAAAGATATCTCGCTTTCGTGGAGAAGAACTGGCCGCTTTTCAGGGCAAAGCGGCAAAGATTGACCAAACCCTAGGGCTGCTAGGGCTCGGCAGAGAAGAACGATGGAGAAAAAGACATACGTGAAAAAGTAGTTTGTATTGATAGATCGATTGTTCTTTTTTTTTTTCAATCAGCCACGGCCTTACATATATATGGCACGCTGGACTTGGCGTATAAGATTACAACTCTGAAGCTAAAACCGATCAGGACTAGCCTTTCTTGATTCGGTTACCATGTAGCATACGTCTACAAAAAAATATACTTGCCAATCTAAGTACGTAGCAAATCTAGGCCATATCCACGTACATGCACTCTTATATATATGAATAAAGTATTCCGGCCACGTCGCCATCACACTAAATATAGTGGCTAAGCATATGTATAAATACCTTGAGCCCACAAAGAAAATATTTAAATATTCCGGCAACGTGGCAAATCAAACTGGATAATGGCCATCATGACTAAGCACACTTCTTCATATACATAGATATATATCACTTGCATGCATCACGCCCATGGTCCAGGATAGCATATGATTCTTCATAGAACTTGTATCTTCACCTTCCATGAAAATTCCTGTGGCAATACTTTAACAATTCATTAACCGATCAGCTTGATAAATCATTGATTTAATTTGGCTCATCATATACTAAGTAGCCAAATTATACCATCAACACATGCCCCCCTGTTTTTGATACAATTGTATTGACCAAAACTACTAGAGCAGTTACCGTAGGATGAAGCCGATCACTGATCATATCATTACTGAGGGCGATGTCCGAAGATACATCGGCCAAATTTGCTTAGGGCGATACTTGGAATAACATATCGGCCACAACATGTTCAGCCCTCCTGCCACATGCTAGAATAGTACTTCTTCAAATATTTTCCATTGAGAGCTTTCGACAACTTATCTCCTGACTTTCGGCGTCGAGCAAACGACGGCTTAAGTATGCAATGATGTATTCTTTCCCGCTGACCTCTTGCGCCAACACCGCACCGATCACCATATCTTCTGCAGCAATGTACAGCCTGAACGGCGCACCGGACTTAGGCGCCCGCAATATTGGAGGATTCGACAAGCATCGTTTTATATAATTAAAAGCATCCCATTGCTCTGCCCCCCAAGTAAATTCGGCTTCATTCTTTAGCCGAAGTAGAGCAACAAACGATTCAATTTTCCCTGCAAGGTTAGATATGAATCGTCTCAAGTAATTAATTTTTCCTAACCACTTTTGCACATCCCTTTTACACGTGGGTTCCTCCAAATTTCTAATTGCCTCCACTTTCTTAGGGTCAATCTCTATGCCATTTTCATGAATTATGAATCCTAAAAACTTACCAGCCGACACGCCAAAAGCACATTTGAGTGGGTTCATTTTTAATCCATACCGGTGCATCCTTTCAAAAGCTAATCTTAAATCGGCTAAATGATGGTCAAACCCATCTGATTTAACAACTATGTCATCAATATATATTTCTAGTACAATGCCTAGAAGATCATGAAAAATTAAATTCATAGCTCATTGGTATGTAGCGCCGGCATTTTTCAACCCAAATTTCATAACGACCCACTGAAATAAACCAACAAAACCTGGGCAACGAAAAGCAGTTTTAGACATATCTTGTTCGGCCATAAATATTTGATTATAACCTGCATTACCATCTAAAAAGCTAATTACTTTATGTCCCGAGGCATCATTAATAAGCATGTCGGCTATAGGCATAGGATATTCATCTTTTGGAGTAGCCTTATTCAAATCTCTAAAATCAACACAGATTCTAATATTACCAGTATTTTTCTTTTCCATGGACACAATATTAGAAACCCAATCTGCATATCTACACGGCCGAATAAACTTAGCTTTTAACAACCGATCAACTTCTTCTTTGATGCGGTCATACAAATTAGGATTGAAACTTCTACGAGGTTGTTTATACGGCCTACAACCAGATTTAATAGGTAATCTATGTTCAACCAAATCTCTACTCAAACCGGGCATCTCAGTATAATTCCAAGCAAAGCAATCAATGAATTCTTTAAGTAATAAACATACCTTACTTTTCTGATCGGCTTTAAAGCTAGCTTTGATAAATGTAGGCCACGGAATACTTCCATAATCAATATCAATTTCTTCAAGTGGATCAGCCGATGAGAATCCCTGTCCAAGCTTTTCCATGTTATCAAAATCTTCAATAGTTTCATGCATATTGTTCTTTCCGGAACGATACTCCTCCGTGCGTCTCTGCAGCCACTTAATACTGTCGTCTTTATTCATCATTTATCTAGATAAATCATTAAGCCGAGCTACGTTAGCCGGCTGTGCATTTATAGGTACAAAACCATCTTTACCAATACTAATGTAATCATAATCCGATAAATCCCTACCGGTCAAACAACACATCTCACCGTGTTGCCAATCAATCGGCGCCTCCGTCAAAGCAATACAAGAAGAATTGTCCGCCTCTATCACCTCAACATCATCATTAACCCACTGAATTAAGCATTGATGAAGAGTAGAAGGAATGCAACAATTTGCATGAATCCAGTCGCGTCCGAGAAGAATGTTATACCGTCCTTTGACATTGACAACAAAAAACGCAGCCGGCAACGTTTTGCTTGTGACTGTGAGCTCCATAGAAATAACACCCTTAGCCTCGGACAATTCGCCTGAGAACCCACTAAGTCCCATGTTGGTCTTCATTAACTCGCTCTCTTTTCGGTTCAGTTTAGAAAATACCGAAAGGGCATAATATTAACACCTGCACCGCCATCAACAAGCATGCGACCAATAGGCTTACCATCAATGTGACCTCTGATAAATAATGGCTTTAGGTGCTGTCCATGCTTCTCTGGTTTCTCAAATGTAGCATTCTTTGGGCCAAGAACAAGTTCAGCAATTTCAGCCTCGGGCGCGCGAAATTCAGCAGGCAATGCGAACACCATATTAACATCCATATCAGTTGGTACATCTTTATCATTCTCTGAATTTTCTGCAATAATAGTGTCATCCGTATTTTTATTTTCCTCAGCTGCGATGCGCTTCTCCTTCCAAGTTTTTGTGGGTATCATTGGTTTATCTTGATTGAACCATTTATCACGCTTCTTCTCAGCTATCTCTTCCTTTATTTCTAATGTCCGCAGTCGATGTACACGTCGTTTCTGAGTGTGTGTAAGTCCCTTTGGGCACCACTGAGGTGCTGGTTTAGTCCCTGGCGCGACTGACTTAATTTTGCTGCCCCCCGGGTCCTTTGGCCTGTACTGACGTACTATTCCTCCTGGGATGAATATTCTATCTTTAGCCGACAAACCTCCTTGCTGATTAGAATTATGTCCGCGTACATTGCTGGAATCCCAACGTGTGCATGTGTTGCTGTACTTCAAACCCATTGGAGGCAAACTCTTGGACGTTCCTGGGCCACAATTTCTCATAACAAAATCAGCATACGAACTTGCCGATTTATACTGTCGACTAGTACGTGAGGATACAACATATTCCTTGTCTGACCGTGCATGCGCATCATGCCCAGAATTAGTTTTCTCTTCAAATTGATTAGATTGGCTGGCTTGCCGCAACTTCATGCCATTACTTTTCTCCTCTGTACCAACAACTTTTGTTGAGACACTGCTTGTTTCTGTACAATTGACAACACCTTCATCTGACTGGTGTTCTGCTATTTTCAGACCATGAGCAACATCTAAATCATCTACACCTTTTCCGAGTTTAGGATCGGCACGTTTCACCGGCATCCATACGCGCTTGTAGTCGCCCTTATAGTTGTTGCGCTCTGCACTGCGTACCGGTGATCGACCTCCTCGAATCTCGATGGCGTTATGTGATCTAGCCTCCTCATTGAAACGAGCCATTTTCTCATGTACGTTTGGTCTGAACATAGGCATCAGCGGGATCCATCCTGGTTGAAAATAACCTGCTGGCCCTGTAGGATATGGCGCCCAAGGATTAATCCCCCATGGAGGAAACTGCGGATACATAGGAGGTGCACAACCCCAATATGTCGGCTCCATTGCAAAATACGGCTGTTGGTCATATGCACTTCCTTGCCATTGCTCATGACTGCGAGGTCTAGAAGGAGATCTCGGACGCTTATTACCTCCGAGCCGATTAAACACATTGCTGGTCTTGCGTGAAGTATATTTTTCCAACAACATGCTAACTGTCGGCTTTGGCCTTGGAGCTTGTCTCCTCCCTCCGTTGACTTTCCACACTCCTATTTCTGGATTTTTTGGCTTGATCATCCTTGGAGGAGCACTGTTATCAACAATGTTTTTCTCTCTTGCGGATTCGGTCTGATCCGACCGAATAAGCATTTTTTTACTCTCAAGCTCGACCACATTGATAGGAAAAGGGTCGCAGTTGAGCTTCATCTTAGAACCTTCTGTAAACGTCAATCGTCCTTCATTGATGGCCGATTGCACCTGTCGACGAAACACGTTACAATCATTAGTAGCATGAGAAAAAGAATTGTGCCACTTACAATAAGCTCTTCTACCCAATTCTTCTGGAGGTGGAATGACATGACCCTCCCTCACTCTAATTAATTTATTTTGCAGTAACATATCAAAAATTCTATCACACTTGCTTACATCAAAAGTATGTTTAATTTCGTCTCTTCTAGTAGGTGTAGGTTTCAAAGCAGAACATGCAAAAGGTTTTGACTTTGGTGCTTGAACCCATTCGGCTACACATATATTAACATCATCCTCACTAGCCGAATCACTATCATAATCTAAGGCATTAACCGCATGATTATCTTTCTCTTTATTTCTGTTATCTTTAAACCCGCTATATTGTTTAATTTCCTTAGCCCGGTTTTCTTGCGCCGAAGCCTTCTGCAAAACTTGGTTAACATCTAAAAATTCTTGCCCTTCTAGTTTATCCTTAATATGAGCGAGTAAACCCGAAAAGGCAAGATCGGCTAAGTCCTTTTTGGCTATGGTCAAGCTGAAACATCGGTTTTTGACATCCCTAAACCTCCTAATATAATCATGAACATGCTCATTATATTTCTGCCTAACCATAGTTAAATCTGAAAGCCGAAGTTCTGTTTCACCGCTATAAAAATACTCATGAAATTTTTGCTCCAATTGTGCCCATGTTGAAATAGAATTAGGAGCAAGTGATGTAAACCAAGTAAATGCAGTACCGGATAGAGATAAAGGAAATAATTTTAATCTAAAAACATCCGATGTGCCGACCTCGCTGCATTGTGCTAAAAATTGTCCTACATGCTCAAAAGTAGATCTACCATCTTCCCCCGTAAATTTAAAAAAATCTGGAATTCTAAAACGAGGATATTGGTGTCGAGTCAAAGTAATCAGGGTATGGTTTTTGATATGCACGTGCTCCACCCTTAGGTTCTAAACCAAATTCTCTAAGTATACTAGCAAGCTGATCCTTAAAATTATCATTGGGCTGTAGAGAACTAGTTTGTGGATCAGATGGAACACAAGCACATGGCGGAAGCTCCGTTAACGAAATTTGAGCATGTGAAGTTGGCAACGGAGACCCACTAAAGTATGAATCGGGTACCGGCCCGTACAGAACCCCGGTACCAATAGGCGGCAGTGGTGGCGTACTATATGCCACTGTCCGATAACTAGGCTGCTGCAAATTAGAATTAAAACCAAAACTTCGGTTATTGCTATTGTGATTTTGTGGAACCGAAGTCAAAATGATATGAGAAGTAGTACTAGGAACAAAATTATTAGCCGAAGTGCCCACATAATTCCGGCCATCTTGATTATTTGTTAAAAGGACATGAAGCTGCGTAACATTAGCCGATGCACTAGGTGTATGTATATGATTAGACAAATTAATGAATCCGCTATTTTGTGGTGACATCGACTATTTCTCAGAATATTCATCATTGACTTGCAGCACTAATGAGCGTACATGACCAGGTAGACAATTTTCAAGATCTTTATTAAACTGTGTCTTAAATTCTTCCAGTCTATTAGCTCCTGCTCGAGAATTGTACGTGTTGTATTTTCCATATCAGAACCATATTTACTAGCTACGGACACATCAATTAGATGAGCAATTTTTTCGGTTGAGTTTTTTACCTGAGTGTTGAACGCATCGGAAGGGCTCAGAACTACCTTTTTGACGACACCGTTCCTCGTCTTCGCGTATCCAGCCAACTTCAGCTTCAGCCTCTCAACCTTTTCTTTCTCAAGCTCCTCTTCAAGCTCGCGCCTATCATCTTCCGACAGATCGTCGAGTGTGACGGCGATGACGTTCTCCGAGTCGATGTCGCTCCCGTTCTTGGACTCGGTACTCATCGTGTAGCTCTTCTTCTTCTCGTCCCCAGCGGAGTCGCCAATTGTGTTGGCACGCAAAATCGCCGTGCAACACCAGGATATTTGTCGTGCTTTCGTGACGACGAACGATTGCTTTACAGGCAAAGCAACAAAGAATCTCGCTTTCGTGGAGAAGAACCGGCCGCTTTTTAGCGCAAAGCGGCAAAGATTGACCAAACCCTAGGGCTGCTAGGGCTCGGCAGAGAAGAACGATAGAGAAAAAGACATACGTGAAAAAGTAGTTTGTATTGATAGATCGATTGTTCTTTTTTTTCAATCGGCCACGGCCTTACATATATATGGCACGCTGGACTTGGCTTATAAGATTACAACTCTGAAGCTAAAACCGATTAGGACTAGCCTTTCTTGATTCGGTTACCATGTAGCATACGTCTACAAAAAAATATACTTGACAATCTAAATACGTAGCAAATCTAGGCCATATCCACGTACATGCACTCTTGTATATATGAATAAAGTATTCCGTCCACGTCGCCATCACACTAAATATAGTGGCTAAGCATATGTATAAATACCTTGAGCCCACAAATAAAATATTATTCCGGCAACGTCGCAAATCAAACTGGATAATGGCCATCAGGACTAAGCACACTTCTTCATATACATAGATATATATCACTTGCATGCATCACGCCCATGGTCCAGTATAGCATATGATTCTTCATAGAACTTGTATCTTCACCTTCCATGAAAATTCCTATGGCAATACTTTAACAATTCATTAACCGATCAGCTTGATAAATCATTGATTTAATTTGGCTCATCATATACGAAGTAGCCAAATTATACCATCAACAGGACTTTCTATCAACCTTGTCTCCAGCATAGTCCGAATCGGAGTAGCCAACAAGGTCAAAGGAAGACCTCTTAGGATACCAAATGCCAAAATTTGGTGTATGTATTAAGTATCTCACTATCCTTTTCACAGCCTTAAGATGACATTCTTTAGGTGCAGCTTGATATCTTGCACACATGCACACACTTAGCATAATATCGGGACGAGAGGCACATAGATATAATAACGAACCAATCATAGAGCGGTAAACTTTTTGATCAACCGGTTCGCCATCTTTGGTCAAATCAAGATGTCCACTAGTAGGCATGGGTGTAGTCATACCTTTGCATTCTTGCATATTGAACTTCTTGAATAAGACCGCCTTGGTGTACTTTGTTTGAGAGATAAAGGTACTGTCCTTAGTTTGCTTGATTTGCAAACCGAGAAAGAATTTGAGTTCACTCATCATAGACATCTCAAACTTCTCCGACATTAGCTTTCCAAACTTCTCACTAAAATGAGGGTTAGTTAAACCAAATATAATATCATCAACATAAATTTGGCACACAAATAGCTCTCCATTGACCCTTTTAGTAAAAAGGGTAGAATCAATTTTACCAATTTCAAAGCCTTTTTCAATAAGGAACTTGGTCAAGCATTTATACCACGCTCTAGGAGCTTGTTTAAGACCATAAAGAGCTTTGTGAAGTTTGTAGACATGATTAGGTTTCTTAGGATTGACAAAGCCGGGAGGTTGCTTAACATAAACTTCCTCCTCAATTTCACCATTTAGAAAAGCACTTTTAATGTCCATTTGGTACAAGGTGATATCATGGTGATTCGCATAAGCAAGTAAGATGCGAATGGACTCAAGTCTAGCAACGGGAGCATATGTCTCACCATAGTCCATACCTTCGACTTGAGTGTAGCCTTGGGCGACTAGGCGTGCTTTGTTGCGGACGACTTGACCATCTTCATCTTGCTTGTTGCGAAACACCCATTTGGTACCAATGATGTTGTGGTTGTTGTCGGGCTTCTCGACCAATGTCCATACTTGATTTCTCTCAAAGTTTTGTAGCTCTTCATGCATAGCGTTTATCCAATCCGGATCTTCCAATGCTTATTCAACCTTCATAGGTTCAATGCTAGAGATGAATGAGTAATGTTCACAAAAGTTAGCTAAACGAGTTTTAGAGCGAGTGATTCTCCCGGTTTGGATATCATTGTAGATTTGCTCGACGGGATGATCTTTGGCGATTCTTGCTCGAACTCGTAGGAGCTTTGGCTTGGCTCGAGGTGGAACATCTTCTTCATCTTGTCCTTCTTCTTTGCCTTCTTCATTGTTGACGTTGTCATTCTCTTGTCGTGGTGGAGAAGGAGGTTGTTGATGTTCATCTTGGTGTGCTTCCTCGTTTTCTTCGTCTTGGTGTGTCCCACTTGTGGATGCTTCCATATCAATTCTTCGTTCACCTTGTCGTGAGGTAGAAGCTTCCACTTGGACGGACGAGGTACTCTCCTTCACCTCCGTTGGACGAATCTTGCCAATAGACAAGTCTTGGATTGCTTCCGAAGGGTCTTTGTCTCCTACATCAATTGGCAATTGCTCTACTTGCGAGCCGTTAGATTCATCAAACTTCACATCTACCGTCTCTTCAACCTTTCGGGTGAAATTGTTGTAGACACGGTAAGTGTGAGAGTTTGAGCCATAACCGAGTAGGAAACCTTCATGAGATTTTGGAGCAAATTTAGAACGATGATGCTTATCAAGGATGTAGCATTTTGAGCCAAATACTCGAAACTATCCAACTTGGGGTTTGTTACCGGTGAGGAGCTCGTATGCCGTCTTGCCAAGTAGCTTGTGAAGATACAAGCGATTTGTTGCATGACAAGCTATCTCAACCGCTTCCGCCCAAAAGTGTTGGAGTCTTGTACTCATCAAGCATTGTTCTTGCCATCTCAATAAGAGTCCGGTTCTTCCTCTCAACGACTCCGTTTTGTTGAGGTGTGTACGTAGCCGAGAACTCATGTGAAATCCCTTCTTCGTCAAGAAAGGTATCCACATTTGCGTTCTTGAACTCCATTCCGTTGTCGCTCCGAACCTTCTTGATCTTTACGTCAAATTGATTTTGGGCCTTCCTGGCGAAGCTTTTGAAGATCTTTTGGACCTGCGATTTGTCATCAAGAAAGAACACCCACGTAAATCTTGAAAAATCATCAACTATGACTAGTCCAAACGAGTTACCACCGAGACTCTTGTAGGCATTTGGACCAAAGAGATCCATGTGAAGTAGCTCGAGTGGTCTTCTCGTGGTCATGATGTTCTTCGCACTACAAAGTCTATCCTTGTCAAATATGACATCTTTTACTCCAAGTATATGATCACCTTTTATAAGCTTATCAAGATTTCGCATACCCACATGACCTAGCCTTCTATGCCACAGCCAAACCTTAGAAGATTTAGCAATTAAGCAAGTTCTAGGTTGAACCTTTTTAGTGAAATCAACAATGTAAAGATCACCTCTACATATACCGGTAAAGACCATTTTACGATTATCTCTACGAAACACTTAGCAATCTACTTCAGTGAATAGGACATTGAAACCGAAATCAGCAAGTCTAGAAACTGAAAGTAAATTGTACCCAAGAGATTCAACGAGCATTAAATTTTGTATGGAGCTATCATGTGAGATGGCCACCTTACCCTTTGAATTATCACCAAAAGTGACATATTTTCGAGGGCCGTCGTTTTCAGCAAGCTCACGGAACATATCTTTATCTCCGGTCATATGATCAGTACATCCACTATCAAGGACCCATTCCTTTCCTCCAGCCATTTTGCCGCGAAGATTTGCCATAAGACCAAAGTGTCTCATTGCATCATCAAAATCATAGTCACTATCATCATCCTCATCATAGTATCCATGTTCAACATCATCTTGTGATTGATCAATTCCTAGAGAGGGTAATTCATTAGACAAATGATCATTTCTATGATTGTCTTTATGGATTCTAATAGCTTCGGAAATGATATTGCTAATGATCCCAACATCTCCTATGGCACGCATGAGATTGGTAAGCTCAAATAGACAATCACCAAAGCTAGGATCACTAGAATTCATCTTACTCAAGGCAATAGACTTATGGAGAATTTCGTCTAAATTTTTCAAGGAATAATCTGGAAATCGTTCCTCAAGAAATCTCCATATAGTATAGGCACAATCAAGAGTAGGCAAACTAGCAATCAAATTTTTGGGCAATCCTCTTATGATAAGATTGATAGTTCTAAGATTGCGAATCATATCAAGATCCTCTTCGGGTGTGGGATGCAAGGGATCAATATGAGGTGCACAAGGGCTAGTAATGTACTTGTTCAAATGATGTTCATTGAAAATCTCAAGCATTTCATTTTTCCACTCATGAAAATATTCTCCATCAAGAATAGGCACTCTACGTCTAAGACTCCCCAAAGTAGACACATCCATCTTCCTCCAAAGGTGTTTAAACCAAGGCAATGGAGACCAAAGCTCTGATACCAATTGAAAGGATCGAGAAGAGGTGTCTAGGGGGGGTGAATAGACTCTAATCAAGAAAAGTTGCAGTTTTTAATTTCCTTTAGTTGATGTGGAGTTTGAACATAGGTTTAAACATTCACAATACAAATCAAGCAAACATGCAAGCATAAAAAGGGTATATGAGCAGCAGAAAGTAAAGTATGCAAGTTGCAAGAATGTAAAGAGATGGGATTGGAGTGTGCAAACGCAATTTGGAGACACGGAGATTTTTTATCCGTGGTTCCGATAGGTGGTGCTATCGTACATCCACGTTGATGGAGACTTCAACCCACAAAGGGTAATGGTTGCGCGAGTGTAACGCTCACGATGCGGCTATATCTCCCACGTGTCGAGGCACGACTTAGAGGCATAACCGCATTGTGGTTTTGTCGCAAGAAGGGTCATCTTCACACAATCCCATGTAATGAACAAGAATGGGATAACGAGAGTTGGCTTACAATCACCACTTCACACAATACATAAATTAATTCATACAACATCCAAAATCCACACATAGACCGACTACGGTCAAATCCAAATGAAAATAAGATAACCCCAAATGCTAGATCCCCGATCGTCCCAACTGGGCTCCACTACTGATCATCAGGAAAAGAAACATAGTAACGACCACGTTCCTTGTCGAACTCCCACTTGAGCTCGGTTGCGTCATCTGCACTGGCATCGTCGGAACCTGCAACTGTTTTGGTAGAATCTGTGAGTCACGAGGACTCATCAATCTCACACCCGCGAGATCAAGACTATTTAAGCTTTTAGGAAAGGATGGTGTAATGAGGTGGAGCTGCAGCAGGCAATATGGGAGGCATGATTTAGCAAGTGATAGATAGCGCAACATGGCAATAGAGCGAACAACTAGCAAAGCAAAGATAGAAGTGATTTCGAGGGTATGGTCATCTTGCCTGCAAGGTTCTCAGAGTTGTTGAAAGCTAGATCCTCGTAAGCGTACTCAACAGGTTCCTCGTTCACGAACTCATCTCAAGGCTCTACCCACAGCAAGAACACAAGCAATGGAACCACAATCAATCACGGGAAATGCACAAGCAACATGATGCACTACATGCATGATATGCGAGATATGATATGCGATGCATATGCGTGCTCCGGAAGAAAAAGAATGAACAAGGAAGTAACTTGGCAAACTAAGGATGCCACTGAAAGATGAGATGATTTCGGTCGAAATCGATATAAAGATCACCGGAAACGGATGCACGGTTTGCAAATGGCAAGCAAAACAAGAATGACATGATTATGTGATTAACATCATGATAGCACTTAGAATACCACAAGTAACTATGCTACAACACTCCAACATAGCAACAAAAGCATATGGCAGTAATCTACAGGAGATGCTTGACAAAAGATGAACACTGAGCTACGGCTAGATCACAATACAACAGGT
This sequence comes from Triticum aestivum, assembly GCF_018294505.1. Lineage (NCBI taxonomy): Eukaryota > Viridiplantae > Streptophyta > Magnoliopsida > Poales > Poaceae > Triticum > Triticum aestivum. The sequence continues at coordinate 23,479,070 of NC_057805.1, forward strand.
TCAAACAAGCATGGCAAAAGTGCAAAAGATATCAGGTTCACAGACTTGGTGAAATTACTGGACATGGCATAAACAACATCAGGTAGCAATGTTCAGAGCAAGAAAAGTACATGCTACAGGAACTTAACATAGAAAAACAAGGCATGGAAAGAATCTACTCAAAGCATAGAACAAAAGTCCCTTACTGAACATGGGCCAAAAAGGACCAGAAGATATGATGGCACCCATGTAAACATAGCAAGTTTCGTTAACAGGTTTCAGACTTGGCAGAAAACAGAGCATGGCAGAAACAGAAATTATGAGGGCATCTTGGTGAGCTTGATTCACTCATCACAAAGAAATTCATGACAAAACAAGCATACCTACAGCACGATGGCATGTTTATGATGCTATACATGGCAAGAGCAAATACATAGCATGTATGGATCAACTACAACGACCTTGGCAAAATCGAATATCATGTTAACATTCTGCCAGAAACATTTTATAGCAAAAGTAGAGAAAGATTAAGACATGCTATGGCACGCCATCATTGCAAACAGGGGCATGCATGGATAGAGAAAAACTATATCTACAAAACATCCTTACTGAATATATACCCAGAAAAAGCATGGATCTTACTGTAGCCACATGGATACATGGCAACAAAATAACAGCAGTAACAGACGGTGAAAATCCTAAGTCCCTGAAAACAGAAACATCACGAAGCCTAGTTTGCATGCTCGTGCTAGTCACAATATAGATCAAAAAAATACATGGCATACACCTCTGTAAAGATGGCATGGCATAGATCAAAACACCTGTAGAGCTCATGCCCATAAGATGCACACATCAAACGCAACAAAAATAACAAAACATGAAGTTCTGATAAGTAACAGCAGAAAACATCATATAGCACTCTTGCACCAGAGATTGGGGCATCAAGATGGACTCAAATGAACATGGCATAATGGAACAAAATGAAGAGCATCTCGAGGCGAACATATCCATATATTACACGCACGTAACGGAGCTATATGCAAGGAGTTATGATGCGATGAACAGGAGCATATAATGTAAAATATCTGGGACTAGGAGAATTTCGGGGGAGGGGAGAAGTCAACCGTCTCTGGTGGATCTGGATCGGAGCTCGTCGGAGCGGCTGCTCGCCGGAGAAGGAGGGACGGCGCGGCGGCCGGCGGGGCGGCGCGGAGGAAGGAGGCGCGCGCGAGGGCGGCGGCGGCTCGGGCCGTGGGGGCCGAGGAAGGGCTTCGGCGGGCCGCGCGGTGGAGGAGAGAGAGGGCGCCACGTGGCGGCTCGCGGTTGGTGCGGGCTGCGGCGGCGGGTTCGTCCGGCGCGCGGAGGGAGCGTGGCTAGGGTTTGGACCCGGATTTCGGAGGGGGAGGTGTTTATATAGGCATAGGGAGCTAGGAGAGTCCAAATGAGGCACGGTTTTCGCCCACACGATCGTGATCGAACGACCGAGAGCATGGAGGGGACTTAGAGGGGTTATTGGACTGTTTGTAGGGGGTTTTACTGCAACACACAAAAGGCTTTTGCGGTTACCCGGTTAACCGTTGGAGCATCAAACGACCTCCAAATGGAACGAAACTTGACAGGTGGTCTACCGGTGGTGTACCAAGGCCACTTGGCAAACCTCAGTCCATTCCGAGAACGTTTAACACCCGCTCACGAAAGAAACAAGAGGGGTGCGCCGGTGCATGTGGGAGTGCCGGATTGCAAAACGGACAACGGGGAAAATGCTTGGATGCATGAGACGAACACGTATGCAAATGAGATGCACATGATGACATGATATGAGATGCATGACATGAACAAAATGCAAAAACGAAAAACAGAACCCGACCACGAAGGGAATATCATAACACATAGCCGAAAATGGCAAGAGTTGGAGTTACAAATATGGAAAGTTACATCCGGGGTGTTACAACACTCCACCACTACGAGAGGATCTCATCCCGAGATCTAGGATGACACCGGAGGGAAAACGGAAGAGCAAGAGGTAAAACAAAGTTGCTACTTTGACAAACGAGTGAAACCAAAGAACCTTGAGAGGTTAAACAATTTTTTAGAAAAGAATACAACGGAGATGAACGAGATTACAAACACTCCGTTAGAAAAGGAGAACAAGGAACATTATGAGAACCTTGTGGGTTGAAAGACATGAAACAAGGGCTTAACGAACCAAAGAATATGAAACCACACCGATATAACGAGATAGCCAAGGAACAAGAATGACATAATTTTTGACAGCACTCCGGTTGAAAAAGAGAAGGAAACTTGATAAGATGAAAAGAAATTGAAGAGATGACACCACACTCCGGTTAAATGGATAAGCAAGGAAAGAAGATGATCTTGACAAAACGAGAAGATGGGTCGAAGAGAGCGATATCACAATGCCTCCGGTAGAAATGAAAGAATGCAATGAAAAGAACAGAGAAGAACGGAGTTGTTGGAAAACCAACAACGAAAAGAATAAGCTTGGAGTGGACTTATGGAAACATCTCAACATTATGAGGTGACAAACGGCCACTAAAGGAAGCCATTGATTTGAGTGAGAGCACCAAGGCGATGAAAAACTTCTTTCACCAAGAGGATAGGAGAAAACTTGGATCATTGATAAGCACGATAATAGCAACATTCCTTAGGGAAGGCTTTAGGTGAAACATGGCACAAGATAAATCCAACGAAGAGATTGGTGGATTTAAAATATCTCATTCTTGGCAACATGGGAATCATGAAAAGCGAACTCAAATTGTCAAGAATGACATAACACCACCTCAAATGATAAGGTAGAACGAATTGCACTTCGGAATGCAAGATGAAGAATACTTGAGCTCCTCTAAAAAGAATCTCAATGAACACTTCGAGAAGGAATTAAATCCTTGATGAACCATCATGTAGAGCCTCCATGAAGAACTCCGATAATAAAAGGATGATAGAAAGAAAGAGAAGTTGAAAACACCAGGTGGAGCCTTGCAGTGATAAGATGAAGCTTTGAAATGATATAACCGAGAAAACTTGGAACTCCGGAAAGAAAGATGAACAAATGAAATCAAGAATTTTGATGAACCTCCGGAATAAGGAATTGAATTTACTCGATGAAACAAGAATAAGAATTACATTATGCTCATCCTTCACCAATTAATTGATGACAAGCAATGGATTTGTCATACTACTTATTCTCGTAGAAAGGATTAAGATAGATATGGCGCAAACTTGGGAAGGTCTTGATGGAACCACCGGTAGGATTTGGAAAACAACGAATGAATTGATATGATAACGAAGGAATAGAAATCTTGAACGAACCACCGTAAGAATTGAAAATGAACGAAGAAAAGATAAAGAAACATCAGGAAGAATTAGAAAATGAACGAAGATACTTGAGAGAATTTAGATACAAGTGAACGCAGAGATCCCGAGCTGACTAGATAATACTTGAATGATGCACTGGAAGAATTCGAGAACGAGAGCTGAAAGCTGAGAATGAATAATTCTGAGATGATGAGTTCCAGAGAATCAAACTGAAGAGACTCCTGAATTGCTCCGGATGGGTGAAAAGAATTCTCACACTCAAAACAATTATGAGAGGACGGCAACAAGTTAGAACCACACATCTTTGTGAGAACGGATTAGATTGAAGAGGAACTCTTCTTCGGTCTTCAAATGTTGAGAATGATGACGAGAAACACCACCATGAATTGTTGAGATACTCCGGGATGAAAATAAGAAAGGTTGAACCAACAATGAAAAGAATATGGAAGATCTTGGAAAAAGACATCTGACTGATGATAACTCATTCTTACGTCAAACTTTGTAATGAATTTGGGAATAGCTCCGGGAAAATTAGAAGAGTCATGTAAGATCCTGGGAAAAGACCTGTGGGTTAGGGCCCACTCAAAAGATACACCGTTGAACGATTTAAAAGAGAGATTGCGTCGGTTCAATTAAATTGCTTGAATAAGGTAAGACCTCGAAATAGCTAGAAAGGATTAAGAATAGAAACATGAATCCTCTGGGATACCTTCAACACTCCAGATAAACATGAGTAGCAAGAGGTGGAAGATTAAGAGGTGCACCGGCATGAGAAAACATTTGAAACGATGAAAGGATACGATCAACACCGAAAGCTTGCATTGAAACCACCGAGGAAGATAAGAGAACAAAGAATGATAAACTTGAAGCTCCGTTAGTATCTTCATGGGAAATCACCGGATAAGAACATTGACGGAAAAGAATGGAGAGACTTCCCATCTATAATATGGATACTTGATTAAGAAATCTGAGTCCTTGAAGAAAAAGGGTGGGAGGGCGGGAAAACAAGGAAACTTGGGCAGATGGAATGGATACCGTTGAGAAAACTTAGAATTGATCTTGCGAATGTTGGGATGACTGGATGCACTTGAAGAGAAGCACGCCGGTTGGAAAGAATTGGGATGACAATCTCGATGATCAGGAAGGATTGGTATTCACATAGAAGTATGAGAACACCGCTTAGGAAAGGTAGGGAATCAACACCTGACAATGAAGCAACTCGAATACCACAACTTAAAACAAAACAAAGGATTGGCTCGCAGAATAAGCCGGAACAAACATATGATAAAGATTTCGTCCGAAGTTTTTGTGGTGGGGCCCACACGGGCTCGATCGTACATCACCATCATGTACAAGGCAGTGCACATGACATACGAAGCGTCCCCGAGTCGGCATAGCCAAGGACTCTTTAAGACACTACGAGACCACTATAAAACCAACCGTGGAAAGGCGGACCACTAGACGTCGAACCCCAATCTCATATCATGCATCTGTCGGAAAGATATCCTAAGAGCTACTTGAATTCCCACTTATAAACTCCCGAAACTTTCTGGTTATGCAATCTGGTGTTGGGGATACAGGGGACACAAAATATATCACCCAAACTAGCAATCCCTAGATCCAGCTGTATGCATCCGTCAACACATAACCAAGAAACCTTCGGAAATCGTGTACCTCAACCTTCGAAAAGCATCCGTTATACGAGTTATGGCAATACTCCCGAACTCCCGCCCCAGTACTGGGTGGCGTCGAGGTGATCTCACCAACAACTGCATAAAAGAGATTTTCGATGTCGGCGAAACTCAGGTATTCCAGAACTGCAACGATAAAATTGTGACGACAACACCTCGGAGCTCAACTCCCCGGGACACTGCCACAACCCCTAAATGTCAGGAGGCACCAAGAACAATGTTCTCGTCACAAAACCATCGGAACGATTCTAAGATACCCGCGTGATCCTAAATTTTTTTAGTGAAATTTGAGGAGAGAAGAGTCAAAACTTCTACGTCAGGAGGCCTCACCAGAGCGACGAAGGGACTGAGGAGTAAAAAGAATCCTACTCTCCGATATATATAATCCTAAGACTCAAAACATTTTTGTTCTAGACTCAACAACGCCAGCGATTCGATCAAGCAGGGGGCTCCTAAGTCGGGGATGGCTCTGATTACCAACTTGTAACGCCCACGATGCGGCTATATCTCCCACGTGTCGAGGCACGACTTAGAGGCATAACCGCATTGTGGTTTTGTCGCAAGAAGGGTCATCTTCACACAATCCCATGTAATGAACAAGAATGGGATAACGAGAGTTGGCTTACAATCGCCACTTCACACAATACATAAATTAATTCATACATCATCCAAAATCCACACATAGACCGACTACGGTCAAATCCAAATGAAAATAAGATAACCCCAAATGCTAGATCCCCGATCGTCCCAACTGGGCTCCACTACTGATCATCAGGAAAAGAAACATAGTAACGACCACGTTCCTCGTCGAACTCCCACTTGAGCTCGGTTGCGTCATCTGCACTGGCATCGTCGGCACCTGCAACTGTTTTGGTAGAATCTGTGAGTCACGAGGACTCAGCAATCTCACACCCGCGAGATCAAGACTATTTAAGCTTATAGGAAAGGATGGTGTAATGAGGTGGAGCTGCAGCAGGCACTAAGCATATATGGTGGCTAACATACGCAAATGAGAGCGAGAAGAGAAGCAACGCAACGGTCGCGAAGCTAGAAATGATCAAGAAGTGATCCTGAAACTACTTACGTTCATGCATAACTCAAACCGTGTTCACTTCCCGGACTCCGCCGAGAAGAGACCATCACGGCTACACACACGGTTGATGTATTTTAATTAAGTCAAGTGACAAGTTCTCTACAACCGGACATTAACAAATTCCCATCTGCCTCATAACCGCGGGCACGGCTTTCGAAAGATAATACCCTGCAGGGGTGTCCCAACTTAGCCCATTATAAGCTCTCACGGTCAACGAAGGATAAACCTTCTCCCGGAAGACCCGATCAGTCTCGGAATCCCGGTTTACAAGACATTTCGACAATGGTAAAACAAGACCAGCAAAGCCGCCCGAATGTGCCGACAAATCCCGATAGGAGCTGCACATATCTCGTTCTCAGGGCACACCGGATAAGCGAAGCGTACAGGTACCAACTAACCCAAGTTGCCAAGGGACGGTCCCGCACGTGCTCTAGTTTGGACCAGCACTCAGAGGAACACTGGCCCGGGGGTTTAAAATAAAGATGACCCTCGGGCTCGCGAAAACCCAAGGGAAAAGGCTTAGGTGGCAAATGGTAAAACCAAGGTTGGGCCTTGCTGGAGGAGTTTTATTCAAGGCGAACTGTCAAGGGGGTCCCATAAATCACCCAACCGCGTAAGGAACGCAAACTCAAGGAACATAATACCGGTATGACGGAAACTAGGGCGGCAAGAGTGGAACAAAACACCAGGCATAAGGCCGAGCCTTCCACCCTTTACCAAATATATAGATGCATTAATTAAATAAGAGATATTGTGATATTCCAAAATATCTATGTTCCAACATGGAACCAACTTCAACTTCACCTGCAACTAGCAACGCTATAAGAAGGGCTGAGCAAAAGCGGTAACTTAGCCAAACAACGGTTTGCTAGGAAAGGATGGTTAGAGGCTTGGCATGGCAATATGGGAGGCATGATTTAGCAAGTGATAGATAGCGCAGCATGGCAATAGAGCGAACAACTAGCAAAGCAAAGATAGAAGTGATTTCGAGGGTATGGTCATCTTGCCTGCAAGGTTCTCAGAGTTGTCGAAAGCTTGATCCTCGTAAGCGTACTCAATAGGTTCCTCGTTTACGAACTCGTCTTCCGGCTCTACCCACAGCAAGAACACAAGCAATGGAACCACAATCAATCACGGGAAATGCACAAGCAACATGATGCACTACATGCATGATATGCGAGATATGATATGCGATGCATATGCGTGCTCCGGAAGAAAAAGAATGAACAAGGTAGTAACTTGGCAAACCAAGGATGCCACTCGAAAGATGAGATGATTTCGGTCGAAATCGATATAAAGATCACCGGAAACGGATGCACGGTTTGCAAATGGCAAGCAAAACAAGAATGACACGATTCTGCGATTAACAGCATGATAGCACTTAGAATACCACAAGTAACTATGCTACAACACTCCAACATAGCAACAAAAGCCTATGGAAGTAATCTACAGGAGATGCTTGACAAAATAATGACACTGAGCTACGGCAAGATCACAACACAACAGGTTCAAACAAGCATGGCAAAAGTGCAAAAGATATCAGGTTCACAGACTTGGTGAAATTACTGGACATGGCATAAACAACATCAGGTAGCAATGTTCAGAGCAAGGAAAACACATGCTACAGGAACTTAACATAGCAAAACAAGGCATGGCATGAATCTACTAAAAGCATAGAACAAAAGTCCCTTAATGACCATGGGCCAAGAAGGACCGGAAGATATGATGGCACCCATGTAAACATAGCAAGTTTCGTTAACAGGTTCCAGACTTAGCAGAAAACAGAGCATGGCAGAAACAGAAATTATGAGGGCAACTTGGTGAGCTTGATTCACTCACCAAAAAGAAATTCATGACAAAAAAAGCACACCTACATCAAGATGGCATGTTTATGATGCTATCCATGGCAAGAGCAAATACATAGCATGTATGGATCAACTACAACAACCTTGGCAAAATTGAATATCATGTTAACATTCTGCCAGAAACATTATATAGCAAAAGTAAAGCAAGATTAAGGCATGCTATGGTACTCCATAATTGCAAAAAGGGGCATCGATGGATAGAGAACAACTATATCTACATAACATTCTAACTTAACATACCCAGAAGAAGCATGGATCTCACTGTACACACATGGATACATGGCAACAAAATAACAGCAGTAACAGACTTGGTGAAAATCCTAAGTCCTTGAAAACAGAAACATCACGAAGCCTAGTTTGCATGCTCGTGCTAGTCACCACATAGATCACAAAAATACATGGCATACACCTCTGTAAAGATGGCATGGCATAGATCAAAACACCTGTAGAGCTCATGCCCATAAGATGCACACATCAAATGCTACAAAAATAACAAAACACCAAGTTCTGATAAGTAACGGCAGAAAACATCATATAGCACTCTTCCACCAGAGATTTGGGCATCAATATGGATTCAAATAAACATGGCACAATGTAACAAAATGAAGAGCATCTCGAGGCGAACATTTCGATATATTACACGCACGTAACGGAGCTATATGCAAGGAGTTATGATGCGATGAACAGGAGCATAAAATGTAAAATATCTGGGACTTGGAGAATTTCGGGGGAGGGGAGAAGTCAACCGTCTCTGGTGGATCTGGATCGGAGCTCGTCGGAGCGGCTACTCGCCGGAGAAGGAGGGACGGCGCGGCGACCGGTGGGGCGGCGCGGAGGAAGGAGGCGCGCGCGAGGGCGGCGGCGGCTCGGGCCGCGGGGGCCGAGGACGGGCTTCGGCGGGCCGCGCGGTGGAGGAGAGAGAGGGCGCCACGTGGCGGCTCGCGGTTGGTGCGGGCTGCGGCGGCGGGTTCGTCCGGCGCCGAGCGGACGTGTCCCGCGCGCGGAGGGAGCGTGACTAGGGTTTGGACCCAGATTTCGGAGGGGGAGGTGTTTATATAGGCATAGGGAGCTAGGAGAGTCCAAATGAGGCACGGTTTTCGCGCACACGATCGTGATCGAACGACCGAGAGCATGGAGGGGACTTAGAGGGGTTATTGGACTGTTTGGAGGGGGTTTTGCTGCAACACACAGAAGGCTTTTGCGGTTACCCGGTTAACCGTTGGAGCATCAAACGACCTCCAAATGGAACGGAACTTGACAGGTGGTCTACCGGTGGTGTACCAAGGCCACTTGGCAAACCTCGGTCCATTCCGAGAACGTTTAACACCCACTCACGAAAATAAACAAGAGGGGTGCGCCGGTGCATGTGGGAGTGCCGGATTGCAAAACGGACAACGGGGAAAATGCTCGGATGCATGAGACGAACACGTATGCAAATGAGATGCACATGATGACATGATATGAGATGCATGACATGAACAAAATGCAAAAACGAAAAACAAAACCCTACCACGAAGGGAATATCATAACACATAGCCGAAAATGGCAAGAGTTGGAGTTACAAATATGGAAAGTTACATCCGGGGTGTTACAACGAGTCCACGGAGGGCTCCACCCACGAAGGGTCCACGAAGAAGCAACCTTGTCTATCCCACCATGGCTGTCGCCCACGAAGGACTTGCCTCACTAGGGTAGATCTTCACGAAGTAGGCGATCTCCTTGCCCTTACAAACTCCTTGGTTCAACTCCACAATCTTGTCGGAGGCTCCCAAGTGACACCTAGCCAATCTAGGAGACACCACTCTCCAAGAAGTAACAAATGGTGTGTTGATGATGAACTCCTTGCTCTTGTGCTTCAAATGATAGTCTCCCCAACACTCAACTCTCTCTCATAGGATTGGATTTGGTAGAAAGAAGATTTGAGTGGAAAGCAACTTGGGGAAGGCTAGAGATCAAGATTTATGTGGTTGGAATGGAGTATCTTGACCTCAACACAAGTGTAGGTGGTTCTCTCTCAGAAAATATGTATTGGAAGTGTAGGCATGTTCTGATGGCTGTCTCCATGAATGAAGAGTGGGTGGAGGGGTATATATAGCCTCCACACAAAATCTAACCGTTACACACAAATCACCAAACTCGGTGGGACCGATTCAGAGAACTCGGTCGGACCGATTTGGTTCATAATGTGACCTTTAGGCATTTCGGTGGGACCGACTTGATCAACTCGGTGGGACCGATGTGCTAGGTTTAGGGTAAATCCAAAACTCAGTTTGACCGATTACTCAAACTCGGTGGGACCGATTTGGGTAATAAGTGAAACAGAATGTTGGCCAAGCAAACTCGGTGGGGCTTGTCGTGGAATTGTCACGGCAGATGTCCTTAGCGTGAGGACTAGTTGTGAGGCCAGCGCATCTATGTAGTAGCTTGAGAGGGGTTGATTGGGATGAGAGACGCAGGGCGGATCAACACACAAGACAAGGGTTTAGACAGCTTCGGGCCCCGGGAAACATCATCCGGTAACAACCCTACGTGTTGTTTGAGGCTAAGTCTCATTATGATCACGGGAGAGTCGCCGGCTCCGGCTCAAGGTGTTTAGCCCGAGAGATTATTTCTTGTTTCCTGTCCCTCTTTGGGGTGCCCTGCCCCTCCTTATATAAGTTAGAGGGGCGGGTTACATGTGGAGTCCTAGTAGGACTAGTCTATCTTCTCTTACAAGTTCATTACAAGTCCGGGTCTTGCTTTCTCGTAAAGGAAATATTCATCATCCCTTTCTTCTTAAGTCGGACCATCATAAACGTGAGCCGGCCTTCTGAGCCTCGGGCCTAGCCTTCTATCTGACCCGCCGTCGGGTCATCCGTGAGTTGTCAGGCTCGTGAGTCGTCTGGCTGTGAGCCGCCAGACCCATGAGTCGCCAGTCCTCCGGCGGGTCACGGTGAAGCGCTAAGCCCGGCCGGGTCATACTTCCGGTCAGGTCATTCCGCGGGGTATATCCCCGACATTAGCCCCCAGTTTAATTTTGGATTTATCCATGTTAAACTGATCCTGTAAAACAAACACAAGAATAAATTTGACAGGTTATGCTCCGGATTAAATATTCTTGTAAGCCGACACTTGATCATCCTTAAGTCCTTGTCATCTTCCTTCTTGATATGTATCCATAATCTCATAGCAAATCTCTTTAGCAGATATGTTCAAATTTTGCCAATGCAAAAAATCCAGATACTTCCTTTGAAAAATCCGGGTCAATAGGCCAGCTTCAGAGTCAATTTGCTGACATTGGTCTCTTGTTGAGAAATATTGTAAGAGATAATCCACTTGAGTCGGCTTCAATGCTCTGACTTGACAAAAATATTGGTCTTCAAATATTCAACTTATATTCATCCGGCTTAAAGATATAAAACTTGCCGGTTTATGAGTATCAAAATTGCTGGGTTATAAATAGATGATGCCAAGTCATAATTGTCGCCGACGCCGGTTTATGATTTTTGCAGACACCAGGTCAATCTGATTTACTCAAAACTGAGAATTTGAAGATATTTCTCCCTTATATCCATATTACCTGTAGCCCCCAAGGGCCGGTTTAATCAGCATGAATAAGCCGGGACTTATCACCATGGCTTTAAATAAAATCCAGTTGTGTAGCCCCCATGAGTCGGCTATAGTCATAGTAGTGTAGCCGGGTCATCCTAGAATTGTCTTGAATTGTTGCCAGGAGCAATTGGTAGCCCCCAAGGGCCGGCTCATTATGATGTGATGAGTCGGGTCTTCAATGAAGTGAGCAAAAAATGACTTTGCATTAGCCCCCAAGTGCCATGGTACATGCTGGCAGTGACATGGGACTTGCATATTTGATGTAATCTCAACTTGAATAATGTAGCCCCCAAGTGCCGGGTCGTAAGCCTGCAGCGACTCGGGACTATTTCCTCCATTGTAAAATAAATCATGCCCATTGATAAAAATAATAGCCGTTGCGCTAAAGCGACTTTGAAAACCTCAATCATAACACTGGTTATTGATAATCACAATAGAAATCCAGCCATGTTGGCTATTCAAGATTTGAATAATATAATCCGGTATGAAAACCTCAATCATTCAATATCATCATGAAAATTCAGCCAGTTTTGGCTATTAAAGATTTGAATACCTCATCGGTTGACAAGTAAACCCGGAGTTTAAATACCTGGCGGCTCTTGGCCAATGACGACTTAATGCGCCTTCATTGTAAGCCGGAATTTTTGTAACCCGGTGGCCTATAGCCCTTGAGAAAACCAATAATTGATAACCCTTTTGAGACACCAATTTCAGTGATGAGCTTGGACTGAAGCATTTATATAAGTCATAGTTCTGCAAATCCTGCACAGAGTTTAAACAACATATGCCCTGGCGACTTAACGTCAAAAGCCAGGGCGGGTAACCACCCAAATGTAGTCTTACCCTGCACACAAGTAGATCACAAGAAACCTCGGCGGTTTACCGTAGGGCGAGTCATAATATCTTACATATGACCACGGATGTGTAAAAAAGGAGTCACAGATAAGCCTGTTATGAATCATAACTTTGAAACATAACAATAATATCATACTTGTGATATTGAATTTGCATTTGTCGGTTTATATGACCTGTGATATTGAACTGTACCGCCGGCTTATGATACCTGTGCAGTAAGTGTGATAACCCAATCCTTAGAAGCCAATGCTTCAACATAGATGATGATTGTCATAAGCCAACGACTTATCATCAAAAATCAAGCCGGGTTTAAATAGAAACCACTCATATACACTTTAGATGTGTTCAAAGAGCTTCAAATAAAATCCCAAAAATTATTTGCAAAAAGAAACTTCAAAAAATCTTGAGGCTTCTGATTCGAATACGATCAGAAAACCGTCCCAAAGGGGTTAAGCTAAGATTCGAATACGATCATATAGCCCCCAGTGGCTATGGTGTTGCCGATCAAGAGGGTACCGACAGCTATGTTCTCTTTGGTTCGAATACGACCTATGTTTGAACAGGAAGCCCCCAAATGACCTTGAGAGTTGTTTAACGACGCTGATTCGAATACGATCCACGTCGGTTCCCAAAGGGGGTTGAGCTATGGTTCAAATATGACCAAGAAACTCCCCAATGAGCTCGGCAGTGTGCTGATCAAAAGGGTATCGACAGCTATGTTCTCTTTGGTTCGAATATGACCTATGTTTGAACAGGAAGCCCCCTAGTGATCATGAGAATATTTAACGACTCTGATTCGAATACGATCAGGGTCACACCAAAAGGGTTAAGCTAAATTCAAATACGATCAGCTCCCAATGGTCATTAAAGCAGGGTACTTATATTTGAGTTGTGCTTTGTAACAGACTCTCTTTGGTCCCTTTAATTTTTCCTGAGAACTCGAACTTTGCGAGAGATAACCTCTTTTTGAACTGGAAATTTGTAAACCGGATATTAAGAGCTTCAAAGCTTTATAAGATACAAATTTACCTTGAGCCGGACGTTTGAACCGGATTTGAGAGCTTCAAAACTTTGCGGGAGAAAGATATCTCTTGAACTGGATTTTAAACCGGAATCTTTATTGGAACCGGCAATTTTCTGACGGCCTTTAAAGTTTCATCAATATGGTAGCAGCCTCCGGAACCGGGTTATCATTCCTTCCAACGACCCGGGGTTCCCGAGTCATGTCACTGTAGCCCCCGAGTCTCAAGACGACTCGAGGAGTTGGCTTTGAGATTCTCCATATTGTTCATAGCATAAGGTGTATATCATCGGTATTGATAGCGCGATGTGAATCCACAGAAGGTTGAAGTGACTGCGGCGGGTTATGGATGATCCCGTATGAGCCGTGTCAGCAACTCGGCCAATGGTTCCTTCCAACTGGATGTTTTGAAGTTAACCAAACTGTAGTGGCATCGACTTGTGCGCCTGCCCATTAGTGCAGGCGGCGGCTGATAATACATGATAATTCGCCTCCAATTTGTTGGAAGAAAACCGGGCTTCCCAAGCAGTGACTCGCTCATATTCAATAAACAACTCATGCGTACAGGTGCGGGCAAGTGTGTTTATATAGACCAACCCGCGAGAGCCAGATGGTAAAGACGACCGTTGCATCAGAGGCGGCACAGACAGATAAGCCGGCCGCGGTGTTGTAAGCCGGCGTGATCGGGCGAGTTAGCCACATCGTTTTGATGTACTGAACAATTATCCTGCATCAATAATATTGCAGACCAAGACAAAGATAAACTGCTCTTTGACAAAAAATAATATGTAACAATAAAATATATTTTAGATGGATATCACCTGATGTGCCAGGCCGGGAATAATCTGCCATGAAATTGATGATCGCTAGGTGAAGTTGAAGTCGCCCACGGGTGAACCGGCCGCGGCGTGGTAAACCGGTGCGGACGGGTGAGTCGGTCGCGACGTCTGTAAGCCGTCGCGGACAGCGAGTCGGCCACGGCGTTGTAAGCCGACGCGGACAGCGAGTCGGTCACGGCGTTGTAAGCTGACGTGGACACGTGAACCGGACGCGAGGGCGACTGCTGTATATAAAAACACTATAGGGCAGAGTGGTTGTTTGCAAAAAATTAATAAGTACTGATAAAGTAAACTGGATGGATATCACCTGATTAGTTCGGATGACCGATGAATCATAAGTAACATCCGTATCTCAATAGACTGTGCGCGGTGTAGTAAGCACTGCGTAGCTGCAGACCACCATATGTAACAGTGAGTATTGATGCAGTAAGAACAATTACCTAGCATGTTGCCGACTGCCTCTTGCTTCAACTGCCTTTGACCTTGATCTGCTGTAAAATTAATAATGGTACTCGCCCACTGGTACTCTTGTTCCATTATTGTAAACAGATTGCCTTTTAAACCATCACACGTGCATTCATTGCCCAGGATATCTCCTTCACGGTACCCTTCATCAGCATACTAGTATCCAGACCTGGTACCCCGTGAAACCATCAATGCCGCGGTATAGAAAAGGCAAGGCCGGCTCAAGGCTGCAGGGAAAGAGGACAGCAGAGCGACGGGTTGACGACAGCTTGGAGCAGAGGCCGGGGCGACTTAGGACCGGGCCGCGGCGGCTCATGCACAACGGAGCAGGCGGCAACGTGGCAGAAACCGGCGACGCTCCGACAACAGCGGGGGTGGCCCGCGGCGGCTCAGGTCCGGACCCGCGGGGGCGGCGATCTGCTCACATATACATTCAGCAGCACAATACGGGCGAGCGCCAGTGCAGAATATTACTAGCGTGTACTCCGTACCCGCCGTATAAATCACTTTTGTAGTGAACATTTATCCGGATTTATATGGATGACCAATGACTCTTTTAAAAGCCAGGTACAACATTTGAAAACCGGAAACTGACGTGAGTCGCCCCTTGGAAAGCTTTATGTGAAATCAATTGTAAAGGTACTGATTGGCCTAGGACTCCGTGCCATTGAGGGGTTTTCTTCTTTGTTCATTCGTGAGTCGCCATACGCGCACACGCAGAGTCGAACCAGATGGCTGTGTACGTATACGCGCGTGCGGGGTAGCAGCAGAGGCAAACCGGACGGCTGTGAGCTGGAGAAGACCTGTTGACTTGCCAGTCCGATCCGGTGCGGTAATCCTTTGTCTAATGATGTACGCTCAGGTGAAGTCGCTTTAACAAATATTATTTCTTCTCCGGACAGGCGGCTTCCTCCAAATTTCTAACAATAGCAGCAGGCTTTAGCGGATCAATTTACAAAACTGCCTCGGGACTTGATCCTTGCCTCCTCACGTGTGTGCTGATACAGATTGTTTTGACCGGGCGTCCGGCAGCTATAGAAAACTTCCTGTCGGCCTCAGCGATACGCAGTTGTACCCGCCAATATTGAAATCCTATTTGGATTCGACAGATCGCACACAAACATTGAATTTGCCGGTTCTGCTGAAGATCATCTCACGCCGGGTTACCCTGCACGCTTTCCATACTGGTGCTTTCTCATCTAACATATCGCGAGCTTCTCGATCCGTGTGTGAGATCCCTCCAAGAACTCAACACCACCGTGCGCAGGCCCCATGGTGGGCGCCAACTGTCGTGGAATTGTCACGGCAGATGTCCTTAGCGTGAGGACTAGTCGTGAGGCCAGCGCATCTATGTAGTAGCTTGAGAGGGGTTGATTGGGATGAGAGACGCAGGGCGGATCAACACACAAGACAAGGGTTTAGACAGCTTCGGGCCCCGGGCATCATCCGGTAACAACCCTACGTGCTGTTTGAGGCTAAGTCTCATTATGATCACGGGAGAGTCGCCGGCTCCGGCTCAAGGTGTTTAGCCCTAGAGATTATTTCTTGTTGCCTGTCCCTCTTTGGGGTGCCCTGCCCCTCCTTATATAAGTTAGAGGGGCGGGTTACATGTGGAGTCCTAGTAGGACTAGTCTATCTTCTCTTACAAGTTAATTACAAGTCCGGGTCTTGCTTCCTCGTAAAGGAAATATTCATCATCCCTTTCTTCTTAAGCCGGCCCATCATAAACGTGAGCCGGCCTTCTGGGCCTCAGGCCTAGCCTTCTATCTGACCCGCCGTCGGGGTCATCCGTGAGTCGTCAGGCTCGTGAGTTGTCTGGCTGTGAGCCGCCAGACCCATGAGTCGCCAGTCCTCCGGCAGGTCACGGTGAAGCGCTAAGCCCGGCCGGGTCATACTTCCGGCCGGGTCATTCCGCGGGGTATATCCCCGACAGGGCTGGTTGCAAAGCTCGTTGAGACCGAAACTATTGCAATAGATAACAGAGAGTTTGCAAGCCCATCTCGGTGAGACCGAGATCCCATCGGTGAGACCGAATTGATTAGGGTTTCTGGCAGTGGCTATGTCAACTGAACTCGGTGGCTCCGGATGGAAAGAATCGGTGGGGCCGAGTTGGACTTTTGGATTAGGACATATGTGGAAGTGAGAAAGTGGTTGAGGGCTTTGGAGCATATCACTAAGCACTTTGAGCAAGCAAGCCATTAAGCAACACCTCATCCCTTCTTAATAGTATTGGCTTTCCTATGGACTCAATGTGATCTTGGATCACTAAATAGAAAATGTAGAGTCCTGAGCTTTGAGCTTGAGCCAATCCTTTGTCCTTAGCATCTTGAAGGGGTTCCACATCCTCTTGTCCATGCCACTCCATTGTTGAACTTATCTGAAACATACTAGGTAGAAACATTAGTCCAACAAGAGATATGTTGACATTAATTACTAAAATCACCCAGGGAGCACTTGTGCTTTCATCTATGTACCATGGTCACTTTATGGTCTATATCATTCTAGTTTTTGTTGCCAAATCAAGATAGAGACACACTTCAAATAATATTTGTTCAAGACATAGCAGAATAGACAGAATATAAGTGTGGGAAACTATAGAGACACTTGTAATGTGCATGACATGAGAACATAACTGTTTATTCAGTTCAAACTGAAATCAATATAGAGCAAGTTACAACAGCAAACCAGTTAAAGAAACAAGTTTAAAACATACCTGTTGCGCCATTGGAGTTTCAATTCCATCCTTCAAATTTGAAAATAGTTGGTCTGAGTAAATACAGTGATGCAAGAGCAAAGGAGTATGTACCATAGCTACAGAACTTGACCTGGGAACAATTCTTCTTCTCCTTTAAGCGTTGAGTTGGGATTCAGAGTGGTGGTCCTCGTGCTTTGGGCATTGCAGTTCCCTTACTAACTGCTCGTGTTTGGGTGCTCTGTGGTGGAGACGGTGTTGTGTCAACTGGAACTGGGTTACTATTTGCTGGGGTTGGGGTTAGAAGGGGTGTAGCTGGTTCTCTGTCCAACTGGGTAGGGGTACAATATGCGAGAGTCTGGGTTATGTGTGGTAGGGCTGGTTCTTGGGAAAGTACAACCATGGTTCTATCTGCATCAACTAGTAGCACTATCTTTTCTGAAGACCGTGTTGTTACTCCCTTAGATACTGCCATCATCCTCTCCAATTCAAATGGCTGATAACAAGAAAAGTAATTGAATGTACAGACATTGTATGATAGACAGGTGCAATGGATAGTGGGGAATAAAAGCGGGCATGAAATAATTCACATTTATGTTGTCTAACCAAATAGGATAGCATTACACAATTTCACATATATGATGGCTAACTAAATAGGATAGCATGATACAATTTCACATTATGATGGCTAACTAAAAAAGATGGAAAGACATAGTTCAAAATATGATGACTATGTAAACAGGATGACATGATATAACTATATAATGTGTTTATTAAATAGGTTGGCATGCCATAATTCACATACATGCCGCCTATGGAAACATGATAGCATGATATAATTCCCAGATAGAATGACATAATTCAAAATATGATGACTATAAACACTAAACGGGATGAGACGATATAACTATATGATGTCTTTATTAAATGGGTTGCCATGCCATAATTCTGATAGATGTTGTGTATGTAAACATGATGGCATGATATAATTCAAATATATGATTTATATAGTAAGCAAGTAAGCATATGGCAATCCATATATGATGTAAAAACTAAGCAATGCAAGACAACATGCATGACATGGGTAATATAACCCTGCCAAGTTTGAGCATAGACCTCAGGGGGGAAATAGGACTGGTCATCAGTCTCGGAATCCTCCTCTGAGGAGCTCTCTGTATCTAGCAAGATGTCTGCTTCAGCAGGTAGCATTGTCTGCTCTGAATACCTTGTTTTCACTCCAGATACTTCCATCACCGCTTCAAATGGCTGATGCACAGGAAGAGTAGTTGAATATACAAACGTTGTCGACAAATGAAACACGTAATACAAAAAAATGATAGCATGATATAATTCACATACATGATGATTGGCTCAACAGCATGGCATTGCATAATTCACATATATAATGCCTTTGCAACAAGATAGCATTGCATAATTCACATATATAATGTCTTGCAACAAGATGGCAATGCATAATTCACATATATGGTAATTAGACACTAAACAGGTGGCATTCACACAAAGCATGTCTAAACTAATCAGAAATCGCAATGCAAGACACCATACGCACGATATGAGCAACATAACCCTGCCAAGTTAATTAGAGCATACACCTCGGGGGGAAATAGGACTGGTCATCTGTCTCTGAATCCTCCTCTGAGGAGATATCCGCAATCAGCGAGATATGCACTTCGTCAGATAGCATAGTCTGCTCTGAAGACCTTGTTTTCACTCCAGAATTTTCCATCATCGTGTCAAATGGCTGATGCACACGAAGAGTAGTTGAATGTACTAACATTGTTGACAAATGTAATACGTAACAAAAAAAGGATGGCCTGATATAATTCACATATAAGATGATTGGCTAAGCAGGATGGCATTGCAAAATTCACATATATGATGCCTGGCTAAACAAGATGGCATTGCATAATTCACATAAACGATGAATAAACTAAACAGATGGCATTCACACAAAGCATGTCTAAACTAAGCAGTTGACATATTTGATGTATAAAGTAAGCAATGCAAGGCACCATATGCATGATATAACCAACATCAGCATGCCAAGTTAGAGCGAAGACCTCATGGGGTAAATAGGAGTGGTCTTTTTCTTCTGAATCCCCCTTAGAACAGTTATCTTCCTCTTGATTACGATCCGAAATGGGTGGAGGGGGGCTGCCTTTGCGCCCACCATGGAGCGACATCTGCATGAAATTTTATTGCCACACAAGGCTCGTCTCTTTTGCTCTACATGTTCAGTTCCATTGTGTACAATAACTGACATGCATAGGAATAAAACATAGTGAGATTATGTAAGGAGTGCATGCACAAATCCAGAGTGATGGTAGCAAACTGTGGATAGACCCAAAACCAATGATAGCAGGCAGATAATAGCTTTAGTTAAAAAATACAGATAATGGCTCCTTTAATGTTTGTTTGCACCCAACATGAAACTCATAGTAGACACCTGAGATTAACCAGATAGTAGACTGATAGTACTGATTGCTGCCCCAATATGTACCCCACAACCATTTAAAAACTCAAGTTTCAGCATAAGTTTGCACCTGACTCGGAGTCTAATAGGTGAACACCACGATAAAGTAGCATGTCATCATATTAAGCGATGCATAACGTAAGCAGACACGGAAGAGTGCGACCTATCTTGCGGACCCGTGCAGTCCTCAAGGTCATCTTCTCAGTTGATGATGGTAATGCAGTTGTCATGGCTGCCGGCGGCGGGGAAGAAGATCTGAGGCGGCGAAAGACAGTCTGGAGAGCGGATCCCTGCTGTGGTGAACCCTTCCGTCGTTGGAGCAGCTGAGATGGGGTGGAACACAGCACCGCAGGAGCAGGACAAACCACACAAGGTTTTCTTTGACACATATTTGTAAAAGAAGTAATTGTGTAAGGGCTTGTTTGAATTTGAGGATTCTAACAGTGCAGGGATAGGAAATAGATAGGAATAGGATAGGAATGCATGTGCAAAATAGAGAATTTAAAAACACATGATTTCTACCAATCTGGGTGTTTGGTTCACAAGAATTGAAAGATCACAGGATGCAAAGAAGCATGGTGAGATTAAGTCAAACCACAAGAAAATGTACGGTTATAATGCTATTACGCTACTATCTCTTAGTCTTGTGCTTCATGAATAGGAATTTGATAAGGAGGACAAGTGGAAATTAAAATTCCTACGGTTTTTCTTTCAAGGAGACACTAAAGGAACAAATCCTACAGTTTTCCTTTGCTCCATTCCATTGCACCAAATTCATGAAAAGTAGTACCATACGAAACTTTCCAATTCCTATGTTTTTCATTCACTTTTCCTTTCAAGCACTGGCGATTCCAGTAGGCAGGCTTGAGCAAGGAAAAGCCTACACTAAAAAATGTTTTTGTGCTACTTCTATTACTTTGGACCCAGGCCAGTGCCCTACTAGCTCAACTCCCAGGGCCAGCAACAAATGCACAGCTCAAACGCGCAGAGATAAATAATGATGGCATTCAAGAGAGTCCATCACGGATAGCTAAGTTGCCTGGTACCTCACTGCTTGTCATATAGTAGGATAAAATAATCGTACTTCCCGTTACTCCGTGTGCTCAGTGGACAATATATATAACATGTAGAGTAAAAAAGATATGCAACAAGTGTACAACCTCTTTGGCGAAGCCATGTCGATCTCAGCGTGATTGGGTTGGCCGGTGAGGATGCTCCGGTTGACTTGGCTGGTGAGGTACTGCTCCGCTGTGATGGAGGGTTTCGTCGTTGGAGCAGCTCCGGTGAGTTGTACGATGCCAAGGCTGAAGCAGGACAAGAGAGACAACGTTAAACTGAGTGGAATTCTAATAGCATCTCCAATAGATGACGTAAAATAGATAACCACAAAGTGCTAGATGTATACATCAGCCGCTCATCTCTGAACTTAACTGTCGAAACTGAATTTAACTGTCGAAACTGAACTTAACTGTCGAAACTGAATTTTGCTGTCAAAACTAAATTTTACTGTCGAAACTGAACGCACTAGAGGTGAGGCTACAAGTCAGTCGACTGACTTTTTCATCTCTGGTCTATCGATTTTGCAGCCATTGGATACGAAATCAAGGGCCTGCAGTTCATCTTCAACCTCCACCCCCCCTGAGCCGCCAGCCACCACCGGCCAAACAGCCGCCCCCCGCCGCCCGCGACCGGTGGTGCGCCGCCCCGCCCGCCCCGAAAACACTCCCCACCGCCGGTCCGCCGCCGCCCCGGCCATCCCTGTAGGCCCCCCGTGCAGAGCTTTTTCTCCGGCGATCCCCACGCCACCGCCCCACCACCGCCGGCGACCACCGCCCCACCCTGAACCCTAAGATAGATAGTGGGGTACCTCTCCGGCGAGCCCCATCCCCGCTGCGGCGGGTTCTTCCTTAACTCCGGCGAGCCCCCCCACCCCTTGAAAATCGACTGACCCAAAAGTCGATTCAGTCAACTGAAGTGTAGCTAACTCGGAGCAGCATCGCAAGCAAGAGCAAGAGCGAGAGCAGCAGCGCGAGCAAGAGCAAGAGCGAGAGCAGCAGCGCGAGCAAGAGCAAGAGCAAGCGCAGGCCAGGCAGGGGACCGAGAGTAAGAGCACAGCAGCAGCGCGAGCGAGAGCTAAAGCAGCAGCAAATCCTACTGACGTGGACGTCACCGCCGAGGGAGCGACTTCATGGAGGAAGTGGCCGGCGACGCCGCCGTGGATGGAGCTGCGCCGTGTCGGCTCAAGACCGAGCGCCGGCAGCACCATGAGATCGAATCAAGAAGAAAATGTGGCGATTAGTGTACAGCCTCTTTGGTGGCGCCGAGTAGGCCGCAGCTTCATCTGAGGAAACGGTGATGATGATGCTCTTCCGATGGTGCAGGTGAAGACGGCGGTGTGGGAATGGAGGTGGCGCGAAAGACGAGGGGAACGTCGGGGCAGCTCCTTGGAGGTGGAGGACGGGGTGGCTGAACCGGCGGGACGACCAGATCGATGACGGATCCTCATCCGGTACGGTGGATGAGGGATGTCGAGGAGTTGCTGTGGACGACGTCGTCGGGGAAGAGGCTCCGGCTGGGTGGCAGACGGAGGAGGGTGTGGGGCTTCGCGGGTTTTGCCGGCCTCGGTGTACGAATGGGTGGGCAGATGGGATGGGAGTGGGGAACCATGGCTTAGGGATGCGCTTGTCCGGAATGTGGGGTAAGTCACGAAAGTACCCCCACCAATTTGAGGTGGTTCTTTCGGTTCAGGGGTATCACGGGCATTTCGCGTGTCGGAATTTCACAGGAGGTGGGAGTTTTCGCGCGCGTTGTAATTTTGGAATAGCAAGGCGTGAGTTGAGATGGAGGGAGTTGTCGGAGCACAACGAGACGAAGATTTATCTTAAATATTTCGGGCTAACAAGGCGCGGGTTGAAGAGGCGGGAGTTTCGCAGCACGATAGACAGAGACGCTAGCTTGAAATTTCAGCATAGCAAGGTGCGGCTTGAAATTTCGAGAGAACAAGCTTAACGTGTACCCAAAAGAAAAAAAGACAATTTAGACTAGTATGATATACTACGTACCATGTGTTTAACACGCACAACACACACACACAAACACCATTTAGACTAGTAAGGTACACGTGCATTGCACGCATGAGATTTGGCAACCAAATTATGAATAAATACCACATTATAGCATGTAAGCTTTGAGTCATATATGCATGATGTAGATGTTCGTTTAATTCTTATAGTTCATTTCATTCGAAATCATCTAGTTTTTATAAGAAAGCTAATCTATTTTAAGATTCATGGAATTGTGCGTTGTAAGGCATAAAGTAAAAACAAATCATGTAGAAAAACATTTGGGCAATTCTGATACGGAAGATTCTAGAACAAAGAAGAAGTGCTTGTGTTTTGAGGTTTGTGCATTATGCTTAAGTTCAACCATAGAGTCTTCTAGATTGTACATGTGGCAAAATCTGGTGGAATCTAGATGATATCCAACGGCCAGTAGTGCTCAAATTTGCCAGCTCTGCACCATCGGATTGGCCTCATCCAACGACCATCTTTCAAAGTTAAAGTTATCCGCACACTATATAAAAAATATAATATATAATATATATAGGGGTATAGATATAGATATGTGATGCGAAAGCCACCCATCATCTCCAATTAGAATAGTGTGTCCATGCACGGATGCAATGTGGCCAAACGATGTCTGCCATCGGTATCTCAAATTCAAACCAGTCTGACCTTGTTCAATGTGTATACATTACAACATGCTCGTTTCCAAACCACACCGCGCAGATCTCCGTTATATTCATGCATGCATGGGTTTCAAACATCATGATCTCTTATTCAAATATTTGAATTCAACTTTACATTGATTATGACCTCACCTAGTCTTTTACACCCACACATTGGTCTTCTCTTTATAATTGTACCACTAACTTTCTCTCGTGCATGCATGCACACACACTACCAGTCGGCATTATCTACCGCACACATGCAATCTTTTTCTTCAGGTCGGTCTCCCATGAAGGCACACACACACACATCCCCCTCTCCATCATATCGGGCATTCTTTATCTCTCACGTGCATGCGCAACGATCGATGTTCCTCTATGTGTGTGTGTATATAGCTAGGTCTTTCATAGTTTTCCACATAAACCGATCAATCTATATATCTAGTGAGGTCTCACCCTCTTTCCCACGTCCACATCGATCAATCTATACCTCTCTATATAGGATTACATATATAGCTAATACACCCACATTAATTATATATCCAACGCCCCCCTCTCATCATCCATGCCTTCCGCTTCATCTCTCAGACGCGCGCACAATGGCGAAGACAGGGGGCAGCAAGGGCCCTGCCCCCCCTAACATCACTATATATCGAGGCTAATATGAATGTGATCATTAGACAATTGCTGGTAAAAATGGTTTAAGTTGATGAATTGGCCCTCCTCGTAAAGGATTAGCAATGCTTGGCCCCCTAGCTCATGGGACATTTTTCATGGCTCCGCCACTGCGCGCAACAGCGCACGTTCTCGCCCCTCTCTCTAAATATCGATCTCGCAGTTGTGCACTCCTTCATAGTCTCCCTCCACTCGGCCCCTCGCACCATCTTCTAGCCCCCCACCGGATTTTGCCACATGTACAATCTAGCAGACTCCATGGTTGAACTTAAGCATAATGCACAAATCTCAAAACGACAGTGGTTCTCCTTTGTTCTAGAATCTTCCGTATCATAACTGCCCAAACTTTTTTTCTAGTTGAATTGCCATTATTTGTTTTTACTTTATGCTTTACAACGCACAATTCCATGAATCATAAAATAGATTAAGGGCTTCTTTGATTCAAAGGATTCTCGAAGGAATTTTGGAGGATTCTAATCCTTAGGAATTTTTCCTATCTTGGTTGTTTGATTCGTAGGATTGTAAACCATAGGAATTTTTCCATATGATTCATTTGCACTAGATTTCATAGGAAACATCCCATCCACTCAAACCTCTTTGAAAGAATTCTGCGTTTTTTCTATGCACAATCAAACACTCGTACCATCCTGTAGGATTCAAGACGACATTCCACTCTAATCCCATGTTCTTCCTATTCCCGCGTTTTGGAAATCCTACGAATCAAAGAGGCCCTAGGTTTTTTATAAAAACTAATTGATTTTGAATGAGATGAACTATAAGAATTAAACGAAGGTCTACATCAGGCATATATGACTCAGAGCTTACATGCTACAGTGTGGTATTTATTCATAATTTGGTTGCAAAATCTGACGCGTGCAATGCACGTGTACCTTACTAGTACTTCGAGTATGTGCAAAACACAATGGCACGCTACACAGTGTCTCTCTTACAGTTCATGAAGCCACGTGGCACATGTGGAGGCGTTGTCGCGACATCCTTGTGTGGATTGATCACAGTGACGTGCTGCTGGTTCCAGAAGAATGTACTCGTCCTCCCTGAGCCGCACTGGCGGTACATGCACGAAGCGAAGATGTGCACGCACGCCACGCACGCACTCATTCCCTCGCACGCACACGTGGGTACACGGGCGGACGCAATTTTGTACCAAGATCCACCCCATGTGATAATTTGACGCGTGTAAAGTCCTTCACTTCATTGATGGTCAATTAATACAGCGCATGCAAATTGAGTGGACGTGAGGGCGGAAGAAAGACATTACTACTCCACTGCGCGCATGCGAGTAGTTAAATCATGGGTTGCTAGTAGTACTTCCATTGGTCTCCTTCGTATTTTGTGCCAATTTTTGACAGTAACATAATATTTACGCATCTGAGCAGTGTAGTCTACTTGAAATTTATGTTCCACTAAACTCATCGGGAGCCGTTTCGGGCCTCGAAACCAAAAACCATCACATTCGAAAGTACTAGTGCTACAATTAAGTGCAAGCCTGCTCACACCTACCAGTACGTACCAAACCTGAACGTGTTCCCACTATGCAGGTTTTAGTACTAGTGCTAGTACTTAGGTTATAAAAAGGGGAACTACCTAACCGAAAATTACTCTACCTTCCTCCTCATAAGTCCTCCTTCTTCGTCCGTCCTTGCCATGGCCGGTGTGCAGAGCTCTAGGTCGAGAACTACTCGTAACAAGGGAGCGGCAACCAAGGCTGCGGAAAAAAAAGAGGGCTCGCCGCCACGCAGAGACCTCGAAAGATCTCTCACGGGCAGGCGATGGCTCCCAGGAGCGCCCTAGACGCGGAGGCGAACATGCCGAGCTGGCGCGCTGGAGTCGTTATCCCTCGACGGCATGCCCGATCAGCTCAATAAGCACCTCAATAAGCAGAAGGAGTTCATCCACGGCTTGGTGGAGCTGCTGAAGGAGAGCCTCGACGACATGCCCGCTGAGCTCAATGAGCAGGGGGAGTTGACCGCCGGCTTGGTGATGCTGCTGAAGAAGAGCATTGCCTCGGAGAAGAAGGCGACCGGCGAAATCCTGCAACTTCAGGAGGACAAGGCGAAGCTCTGCCACGAGCTCGACCTGCTGAAGGAGGAGAACGCCGGCTGGAAGAAGCTGCATGAGAATAGTAGTTCCTCGATGAAGATGTTGCAGGCCCTCGTCATGGAACAGAAGGAGGAGTTGGCGAAGCTCCGCATCGAGCACCCGGCTGCTGTGAAGGTACGTAATGCGGCCGTGGAACAGATGATGAAGGCTCGCGTCGAGAAATCCCGCGTCATGGACACAATGATGAAGATGGCGGAGGAGACGCGCAAGGAGATGGAGGTCGTGGAGGCGATGAAGAAGCAGTTACGACTCCGCGGCCAGCAACCCTTCATGTAGTGAGAGCAGCGCCCCAGACTTGTGTGTGCGTCTTCCTTCTTTTTTTGGGGTGATAATCCTCCTTCTTCTTTTGCTCCTGTGTTTCTTATTTTGCTTCGGGTGTTTCGCCGCACGTGTCACCTTCTCTGCGAGGCATGAATAGAACAATGCTAAAAATGAGATGACTAGCAAATTAGATCATTCTTTATCGCCAATAGAACAATGCCTCTTGCTAGTAATATATAATAAGAGTAGAGAGTAGAGGATATGGCACTGGGCTGCCGTGTTTCGTGCTCCTCCGTCGTACTCCAGTGAAAAACTTGAGTATACCGCACGGTTCTTTGCTCCTCCTCAGGTCGTCGGCACATTTATACGAGCAGTCAAATCACAAGGCCCCGCCTTCCAGCAGTAATGAGGCGTCAAATCACAAAGGCCCTCGCCTCTCGTGAAAAGGACCAAGCTAGACTACCCCGCCCTCTAGCCTTTTAAAAAATGTATACATTTGTACAGTAGTAGTATCGATGGATTGCGCCATGGAGCAAAACTAACAAGATGTAATTAAAGAAAAAAAGGTGGTACATATAGAGAGCGCTCGTCGCCAAATTATGCATATACTATATGACACTACCCACTATGAAGGTACTAGTAACATAGACTAGTAACTAGTCTATGCTACTCTCCACTATGACCAACCAAAGTCGAGGCGCGGATACCAACAAGGGCCTGGTTGTGTCTATACTTGGACAACTCACCCGAGTGCATGCGCACCAGGCAGACGAAGCTTGAGTCATGTTGGTGCCGTGTGCGGCCCGCACATTAACCAAAACCTCGCACCTCCATCTTAGCCTCCGCGTTTTAAACTTCTCAACCTCAAGGCCAAGGAGCAACGTGAAACCTATGATAGAGCCAATCAGATGGTTGAGAACACTACAATTCGTAGCTACAGATGCGTGTGTGAGAGAGGACGAGTGCGTGCGTGCATCTCTTCTCAGAGTACAAGTGTATGTGGGTGGCATCGACCTAGGGAGCAGTGATGGTGCATGCGAGAAGTCCCGAGAGATAGGTGTAATGCGTCTGAAAATAGACTAGTCTATAGCTCGCCACGAGGCTATTCCTGTCGAACGCCAAGCGTAAGATATGTATACGACGATGCCAGTTTTTGCACGTACACAGCAGTAGAAAAAGAACTAGTACCATGGCATATGCTACACCACGGCCGAGAAAACGTGCCGACGTTACACCATCCGGGAATAGTGCCACACTTCGAAACTAGAACCGTCAATAAATTTTGAGCGCGTCTCATCACATTCCAAATTACTACTACTACCATGCTATATTTAATTGCAAACATGTTCACACCGATCACAACCTAAACGGTTTCCCACTCAGGAGTGTACTAGTAGTACTCGGTTATAAATACTACTATGCTAAGATGACTGCACATTCCTCCTCAACTCCTCATCCACAAAAAACAATCAAGTCAATCAAGCCATGGCCAGCGTGAGTTCTGGGTCGTGAGATTTCCACCAGGGAGAGGTGAGCATGGAAGAGGAAGCACGAGAGATGTCCCGCCTCGCCGCGAAAGCAGCCGACATGTCCAGCCGTGCAGCAGTAGCAGCACAGAGGTCCCGCTGCGCCGCCGAAGCAGCACGGAGGTCCCGCCGCGCCGTCGATGTAGCAGACTGGTCTGGCCACGCCGCGGAAGCGGCAGAGATGTCCCGCCGTGCCGCCGAAGCAGCACGGAGGTCCCGCCGCGCCGCGGCGGCCTGGGAAAATTTCTCGCGAGCAGGCGAGGACTCTTTCAGGCGCATGCGTGCGATGCTCCATAGCTAGATGGATCAGATCTCCGGCTGCGCGAGGATGCAGGACGAGGCTACCGGCGTCATCCGGCAACTGGGGGAGGGCAATGCGAAGCTCTGGGGCGAGCGCGACCTGCTGAGGGCGAAGATCGCCGGAAGGGCGAAGCAGGAGGAGGAGACCGCTGCCGTGTTGCAGAGGACGGGCGTCATCATCAAGAAACTTATGGACGAGAATGCCATGCTCCGCATCGAGCGCAACAGGCTGGTGGAGGAATCCATGGATGCTGCCAAGCAGCGTATTAAGGACATGAAACTGATGAAAGAGATCATCGCCCGCCGCGAGAACTAGTCTCCGCGACTTGCAGCGCATAAAGAAAGTAGAGATTAGCGAGCCAGTTCGTTGTATGCGTCTTCCTTCTTCTTTTGCCGTTGTGTATTTCGACAATCATTATCCACTCTCGTCGTCCTTATATATATTCATCAATCTTGCTATAAGTCGCAGTAGATGCTATATAGGTCCGTCGGATCTTACATCAAGATCCGTGCAAAATTTTCTTTTCAGATTTTCTTTTTTCTCTCTTATATCTTAGTCGAGTGAGACATTGCCACACCATTAAACAGAGGCTCGGGCGCCATTAATGGAGACCTTGGGAGAGAGGTGGACGACAGATGGAGGTCAAAGGGCTCTCCTCCCGATAAGCACGCGCAGGGGTCTGATCGCACGCCTCCCGTACTCAAATAGCTACCCTGCACGGCGCCTCCTAGCTAATAAAAAAAGGGACGCGTGCCGGCACGTAAATGGTAAATAGAACGCCCACGGTTTCAATAATACTTGTGTTTCCGATTGTAACGTGACAGCACTTGTTCCCAAATGACTTTGTTGATTGTTAATGTGTGCGCCTTCGCAAATCAGACAGCAAAATTACCACAGCATGTTGGTGCCATGTCATGACACCAAGCCAAGTTTCATGATTTTCATGCGTGTTTCGGATTTACAGGAATTAAAAAACCAAGTTCCAGCCGAGCCATGACGCCCAGATGTTTGAATTTCATTCCCATTTCTGGCATGGGACCTAGAAATTTACCCGAGGACACACATGTGATTTTTCAACCAGCTTTGGTGCACTGGAGCATGTGCTTGTATTTAAAATTTGAATTATGCACACAAAGGTGACACGTTCCCTCTCAGAACCACGAGCCTTCTTGAGAGAAGCTCCGGTTTGCAAAAAGCTTATACCAAAACTTGTTCCTATTCTGCATTTTTTTACCACAGCATGTTGGTGCCATGACATGACACCATGCCAAGTTTCATGATTTTCACGCGTGTTTTGGATTTACAAGAATTTTAAAACCAAGCTTCTCAATGTTCTCGGCCGAACCACGATGCCCATATGTTTGAATTTCATTCCCATTTCTTGCATGGGACCTAGAAATTCACCTGAGGACACGCATGTGATTTTTTAGTCAACTTTGGTGCACGGGAGCATGTGCTTGTAGTTCAAATTTGAATTATGCACATTAAATGACCAAAAACTCAATTAATGTATAAAAAAGGCCAAACGAACCCGGAATAATTCCAAAATTTAACAGGGCACTCGTATAGTTCTATGTTGCCTATGTAAAGAAAATCTGGGGGGAGGCAGCGTATATTGTTTCGCACGAAAAGGTATAAAGAAATAAAGAAATAAAGAAATTAGCATACCTATTTAATTCTTGGGTTCTTATTATTTATGCCACTAGTTGTGTATCACTACTCAGTTTTGCCATTAGAAGTTACAACTACTCAAAAAATGCCATCGATCCGTGAGATGCCTGCTCAAAAATGCAATTAGATATCTAAAAAATGCCATCGTTAAGTTAGATGTTTGCTCAGAAATACCATCAGACATTGTTATTTTCATGTCAAACCCGTTGACCATGTTACATGACAAAAATAAGCCGATCTCACCAATGATAAGTTAATGGTGTCCAGCACAACACACCCCTCAATAAAACTAAGCACCCTGGAATTCTTTGACAAAACTAAGCACCCTGAAATTCTTTGACAACTAAACTGCTGGCTATATGATGTTGGCCATATATATTGTACGTATATAATGTCAAGAAACGAGTGGTAGTACTATACCAACTAAAAGATGAAATGTACGAAATATAACGAGAAGAAACATAACATAGTTCTGCTGGGGGCTCACCACAACACACCCCTCAAATAAAACTAAGCACACCAGAAATTAAACTAAGCAACTAATCCGGTAGACACTGCATTAGAACCACCATGAGCAACGACACTGCCACCTTACTCGGAGTCCTCGTCCACGTCCTCGACTTCGTCCTTGTCCCTCTTCCTCTTGGCCGATACTTCTTTGCTTGAACCGCACACTTGGCTCTTGCTCTTCATCCAACCCTTGTAGATATTGAAACTAAGGTAGCCATCCATTGCAGCGTAGTAGATGTGGTCTATATCTAGTACATTCCACTGCCATGCATGATGATGAAACGTGCACGGAGGTTCTCTAGTTTACTGTACGAAGGATGAACCATGGCTCCTGCCAGGGTCAGCATTGAAGGCTGATCAAGGGAGGGCACCATCCCTTCCTTCTGGAGGTCGACGGGGTCGCCTACAACGAGGCCTACCGACCTAGGATTTCCTTGTCGTTCCTAAAGTCTACAGTAACGAATTTGATTCGGCCGCCCTTGAGGAAGTTCTTAAATTCCTCGCACTCAACGTCGGCATGGCATATGTGGTAGACCATGCATAAGTCATGCACGCAAACCTGGATCACGACGGGCTTCTTCTTCTCTGCCTCCTTTAGTTTCTTCTCGCTTCCCAGGACTGTGGTGTACTCAACATCTAGCCCAGCGACCCACTAATCATTTGAGTTTTCGAACATGCGTTTGAAGCGAGCAAGGCATTCTTTCACCGTTGCGAAAGAACGGGTGTAGATGACATCAAACTCATCGCCGGTGATGGTTCTAACCTTGTCACCGCCGATCATGGAGATTTGGGACGCCATGGATTTGGGAGGAGGGTCTGCCGTAATGTGAAAGGACGGGACGACTACGAGCGGTTTATCGATTGTAAAAATGTCGAGTGGGGGGGGGCGCGTGCGAATGGCAGGGTAGTGGCTTGCCTGGTGGATAAATGGATTCATGCACAGTACTATGGGGGCCCAATTAGATGTCATGTCTACTCGACGCCCAATTAAATGGCTTTCGATGTCATGTCAAGCGTCGGGAAAATTACAGGTGATACGAAGCTTTCCATTCTCCCATGATACAGGCTTCCGAGAGCCCTTGGATCTGAGATCGAACGGTTGCATGGCGTGATTCTAGACCTATGGGTGAATATCCTATCCTGGAGGGTTATTCTGGAAATTTTTAGCAACTTAGCATGCGACCGTTCGATCTCAGATCCAAGGGCTGCCAGCAGCCCATATCATGGTCGTGCCTACCACGACCGTCGCCTCGCTCGCGCGGTCGCGCCCTTGGAGATTTAACACGGTGCGTTAGGCTATCTGATGTTGGCATGTCATACATAGTCATCACTTAGTCACTCATACAACAAGCTTAGCTATAAGGTTGGCTATAAGAGTATTTTTTGTTTACTTTTCTCTATCTCTTTCTTCGTAGTATTTATTATATTTGCCAAGGAGTGACCTCTTCCAATGAAATGGTGCTTAGATGAGGTGTTATGGGCATTAAATGGCTTAGCAACTCAAGTCCCCAATGCATAGGTGCTTAGTTTTTTGTTGCTAAGTTTGCTTCATCTAGGTACACGCGCTTATCACCGTTTCTTCCTGGGGTCACCAAACTAGTCTCTCTCTTCTTAATTAACTTGCCACATCAGACTTTATGCCTATGTGGCAGGCTTAGCACCTGTAGGATCAAGTACAATAGTGGGCTATAAGCCCGCTTTACATGGCATTTTTGCATATGTGGGGGAAAGAGGCAAGGAAAAAGTGGAGGAGTGGGTTCTCAAGCAAGAACCAGCCTCTACATGGTGGAGCATCGGGAGAGGCACCTGTACGGAGGTGGTCAGGAATCGGGAGACTCACGCCGGTCGTAGCGCCGCAGTTAAAATGATAATGGCAAGTCAAATCACCGGGCCCCACCTGTCCAGAAGTAACTCGCTGTCAAATCACACAGCCCTACGTTTGCAGAAGCCTACTCCCTCATCTTCTCGCGTCTCTGTCGAACCGACTAGGCGGAACTGCCCCGCCTACCGCGCGGGAAAAGCCCCGCCCTTGACTTTCAAATAGTACAGTATACTAATTTTGTATCCATGGATTGCGCCATGGAGCAAAGCCTCAAGAAAACGGTGGTACACATGTACGGAGCATACAACACGCCCGTCGCTTTCGCGTCGCACCCCAGACGGTCGGTCGGTCTGGCACGCCGCTCTCCGAATGGAACGTGCGTCATATTGCGTTTGCACACACATTTTTTCTTGTCATGTGGCATTTTTTTGTGTTATATGTTATAATCCGGTGCTTCAGATCAAAATGACGACAACTGCGCCTCCGGGGCACGTGCATGAAGACTTCTCGACAGTCATTGCCGAGGTCAAGCCGGCTCCGGCCGGTAGACGAAAGAAAACTAGTAGTACTCCACTATATAGGCAGGAGCCTCCGCGCTTGCTTGCTAGTGTTGCTCTCTTCACATTGTCTCGTCCTCTCCAGATCTAAACACGACAGCGGTGGCCACACTCTCTCTCTACTCACCGCTGGTCACAGATCCAGCCGGATCCTCTCCGCCGGGGAAGGTGAGAAGGTGCAACGTTCACGCGGTCGTCCTTGGCGATGGCTCTTACCCACTCCGGCGCGTCCCGATCAGCGTGCCTTGCCATTCTCTCCCAAGCATCGCTGGCGAGGGAGGGCCTCCCACCCCTTCTTCATCGCTGCCGTAGTGTGGGTAGATCCGGCCTCCCGCCGCCCACCTAGCGACATCCCGGCGACCCTCAGGTATAACTTCCTTCGAAACCGGCCTTGCTCTACTTCCCAAGCTCCTGATGTCGATGCATTTGTATCTTTTACTATTTCTCAGGCCCCCTCGTGTAGATAGGATCGATCAGCTATTCGAAAACCACCTAATTTTTTACTGTTAAGAGGTAAAACTAGTTCATGCACTCGAATCTAGTAGTACTTGGTTCAAACAAGGAAGAAAGGGGGTGGGGGTGGGGGAAGATTTGTTACCTGAATCTAGGACTTGGTCAAAAGAGGAAATAATGGGGGCGAAAAGTAGTAGAGACTGG
The DNA here is from genome assembly GCF_018294505.1 of Triticum aestivum. Classification (NCBI taxonomy): domain Eukaryota; kingdom Viridiplantae; phylum Streptophyta; class Magnoliopsida; order Poales; family Poaceae; genus Triticum; species Triticum aestivum. The sequence continues at coordinate 23,512,819 of NC_057805.1, forward strand.
CTATCTAACTGGTCTCTAGGTCTAATAGGGAAATACATAGAACGCAGTATAAACCCGATCTATTGGTTGAAAAAGGAAAGAAAGTGGGGACTGGGGGACAAGTCAACAGAGTAAGTCCATCACTAGATTTGCTAGCCTCACACAGTATAAGGTGGCTATATACCGAAAAAATGGGACCAACCAAGATATCCTCTTCAGATGTTTGTTGCCCCGAGCCGCTCTTATGTAATGCCACTGGTAAACTGTAGCAGTCGCACTGTTAAAAGTAAAGACACGTTAAACCAATGTTGTTTTCAATGTAATGCCTCCAGTAATATGAATCAATGGCACTTTTTTCATGCCCTGCTAAATTTCCCATTAAGATAAGTTGCTTCTTTTCGTTAGAGATGCAACTGTCCAGGTCCGCCTACTCTCCAGGAGCTTCACGACCAACCTTGATGTTGCTCAATTTTATTGCAAATAATGAAGAAGAAGCTCTGTGGGTTTCGCTTTCTGATGGAAATGGAACCGGGGCTGGAGCCCTTTTCTTAAAAAAAGAAGAAGAAGAAGCTGCTAGCTCATGGGACATTGCTTCATTTTAGGTGAACTGCACCAAAAGGTCCCATGAATTGAATCATCCATGTTGGTGACTGGTGTCATCCCTTCTACGATGGCGTTGAGTGCAGATATGGTTCCCATCACGAGGTATGTTCCTTTTTGGTCTGACCATTTGCCAAAGATCCTGCATGTTGATCCTGCTCTTGTGCTACTGTTTTGGCACTGCCATGATAAAGCAGTAATGTTATTATTTTGCACCTTAATCTAGTGGCACTATTAATTGGAGGCAATGTTTTGGCACCGCAAGTGCCACTGTTTTTTTATATATCGAAAGAGGGGGTTCCCTCCGATTTCATTAAAGAAACCCAACCATAGAGAACCATTATCCGACAACATCTCAGTGTAAACGGGCAGTTATGCAACTACTACTAGAACAGACTGAGTACTAGCAGGAGACAAGTTCGCCACATAATCTAGGCAGGTAGGGGGACGCAGCACCAGCTCAACCAAGTTAGGATTACAACCCAAATGCTACCACAGAAACATCAGGGGGAAGACAGGGACTGAAAGAGCCAGCTTCAGCATCCCAGTCTAAGCACCCCCGGCCTTCATCCTTGCGACGCACGGTACACCTCATTTGCCACCTGCTCGACCCTAGTGTCACTGATAAAATGAAGTAATAATACAATTAAGATAGAGCGAGTGTCCTCTCTATCATTTCATTTCCAATGTAGATAAAGAAAGTGCTTCTCTTTGTTAATGTATGTTTCATCAACTAGTCCCATTGTTAATGTTTAAGCGTTTCTGCAAACTGGGGTGCTTAATTTTAGTTGATCTACACAAAAATAGAGATTTGAATGTCTCAAGGCCCCTCCTTGTACTACCGCTGTACACTGATGTTCATCACTGGCAGAAGGTGTATCGGGGAGACTTGGGTCGATTTCCAGTATGATGTAATATTTTCTTCTGTTTATTAGTGTATGTTTCATCAACTAGTGCCACTATAATGTAATCACGCCTTTTCATTATCTATGCAAACAGGGTTATTCAGCTGCATTTTGGTGGAACTGCACAAATGTACGGATGGAACCGGCATATATGCAGAGTGCGAGGTGCCAAGTAAAAATTACCGACCCCAACCCTGCTCCATCTAAGCATTGGCATCCACCACCATCACTGGGATGTGTGGCGCTCACTGTGGACGGATCTTTCTCGGTAGCAAATCCTCTAACCAAATACTAGTAGCTTAGACTTAAAAAAATACTAGTAGCTTATATTGGCAGTTTTCTAGGGGTGTACTCTTTTATGAAAGAAGCACCAGTCTATTTTTCTTTATTTGTACACAGTGTCATAACTTTGACCCAAAGGTCCAGAGCTATTTTAGGGTGATTGGCGTAGTACTCGGAGACTGATTGTAACCATGATTTTTATTAGTTGTCACACTGATTGTAACCATGAGCAGATGGAAGATTAGGTTAGTGTGAAGCTTACCTTAAACCCTACCGACGCCGTTGAAATGAGGCGAGCGTCGAGGGAACCGTGGAGAACGGCGGGGAAGCGACGTCGCGCCATCCGGCCTCCTCTTGCGGTGGGAGAACGAATACTCCTGTGGCTCCGGCTAGCTCTGCACCCTCACGAACGGAACACCGTACTCGATCGATTCGTTATCCTCTGGGTGCTCTACCTTCGACCTGTACGCCCACCACCTCCGCCTGACTTTCGCCTCGGGCGAATCTGTCTGCTCAATCGCCCAGAGAAGATACTCGATGAACTCGAAGGACTGCGGCGTGACTGCCGCCGAGGAGTACATCTCCGCCCTCATCGCCGTTGTCTCGCTCTTTCGCATACATTGCCACATGGCCCTCACCGTCCTCGAAATCTCCCACTCATTGTCAAACCAAGTAAGGATCTTGTTCAACCTGGCTAACTTTGCCTGGTCGCCGCCGGCGATCTGCCTGATTTGCTGTTGCATCCCCTCCATAGATGTCCTTCTGAGTGGTCCGGTGCTAGCTTTGGAAGATGGGAGGAGAGACGGTGGTCTTGCAATAGAGAAGACGGAGAGGCGAGACGGTGGTTTTGGAATGGAGATGATGGAGAGGAGAGGGGGTGGTTTTGAAATGGAGAAGAGGGAGAGGCGAGACGGTGGTTTTGGAATGGAGATGATGGAGAGGAGAGGGGGTGGTTTTGAAATGGAGAAGAGGGAGAGGCGAGACGGTGGTTTTGGAATGGAGATGATGGAGAGGAGAGGTTCCCCTGCCTTTCGGTCGCTGACAGGTGGGCCCCGCGCTTGGTGGGACCCATGTGTCAGTGTCTCAATGGCAGGATGGGATACGTCAGGGGATCCTCATCAGAGGATGTGGTTTTGCAATGGAGAAGAGGGGGAGGCGAGACGGTGGTTTTGGAATGGAGATGATGGAGAGGAGAGGAGGTGGTTTTGCAATGGAGAAGAGGGAGAGGAGCGTGCGGCAGCGATTTAGGATTGGACGAGAGGGCCGGCGCGCTGTGACTGGATCAAAATCAAAATCAATTTACCCTTCAATTAAGAAAGCGACCCCACATTAACTAGTCTCCCTTTTATTCTGGGTCATAATTGACCATGATTTTCGCAAATAAAATATATGTTATACGTTGCAAAAATAATATAATTTGAAAGTACATTTAGATACGAACCAAACGATACAATTTTTGGTGACATGCATTCACATTTTGCTTGTCAAATACAGTACGTGGTCAAACTTTGACCCAAAATACGCAAAACAAAAAAATACTTCCAAGACCAGCGCCGCTCTTCCGCTCTTCTCCTCTTAAACCACCGCCGCTCCTCTCCTGTTCCAATCTAAATCCAGCTCCGATCCTCTCCTCTTCCATTTCAAAACCACCGCCCCTCCTCTGTTGTTCCAATCCAAAACCAGCGTCGCTCCACTCCCGTTCTAAACCAAAACCAGCGCTGCTCCTCTCCTCTTCCATTAAAAAACCACCGCCGGCCAGTGAAGGTGCTGTGGAGAAGTAGATCAATGGAGGAGTACAACCGATACGTGAGGATCGCAGACGGCGACCCTGTGAAGCTAGCTAGGATGTTGGAGATACAGTCTTGGTTTGACAACAAGGACCAACTAGCGGCGACGACGACATCCATGGCCAAATATCTGCAACAGAGCGAAAAGGCAGCGATACTCCCGGAGGGAGTCATGCGGGAGTACATAGAGCTGCTCCTCTGGGCCATGGAGCAAACAGATTCACCGAATCCGATCGTGAGGGAGCGGTGGTGGGAGTATCGATCCCAGATGGAGCATCCACCAGAGATTGAAGGATCGAGCATCTACAGGGCGCCGTTTGTGAGGGTGTCGTGCCAGAGCGAGCCGGTGGAGTCTTCGTCGACCGAACCCAACTGCAAGAGGAGAAAAACAGTTGGCCCGACGACGCTTCCCCGCCATCCTCTCCCTCGCCGTTCACATCGTCTCACGGGGCGGTTGTCTGCCGCCGAGGAATAGGAGGGATTGCCCCCCCCCCCAGACCAATAGTCGGGCAGGTTGTGAATTGTTAGGAGGAGCTTAGGGTTGTTAGTATTTGTAGGTTGTGAATTGTGTTTTGTGTTGTGTATTTTGAGAGTACTTTCAGATATGAATGTCTTTTGAATTTCAGATTTGCACTATTGAGCATATGAAGTATTTTATGAATTCTAGAGATCTATTTTTAGCACTTCAAAAAATGTAGTTTCATAGGGGTATAAAAGTGCAGACAACGTGATTCTCAGAGAAGAAACTGCAAGTTTCGGTTTCAGATAAGAAACTCCAAGTTTAGTTTCACATAAGAAACTGCAACTTTCAGAGGCAGAGCATTTATATTAACACGGCCTTTTCAAACAGTGTTAACATCATGCTGGAAGTCTTATTCATGGTCGAAACTGGAACTACCAGCCAGTTAACATCATGCTGATCAAGATTCATGCATAGCACATCTTCATATGATGCACAGTCAAAAAGATATGCTATTTTCAAGATGCCCACACAATGTCGAGTGTGCGAAAAACAGAGAAAACGAGGGATGACGCTTTGGCAAGTGTTGGACGTGGTGTGCGTAGATGACAATTGGGACCCACATGTCAATAAAGGCAGAGGCAAAAAATTTGGAGATATTTTCTCTACACAGGCGGAATCGAACCCGGGCGGATCAACTGTCGGGTAGTGTCACTCGGCCACTAGGCTAGTTCAGTTGTTTCGTTACTAATAAGGCACTTCCTCAGGTGGTAGGATGTCCTCCTGCGCCTTTGTGTGCTTGCCGCGACGCCGCTGTCTGCCGTTGTGAACATGGTGAACTAACGAGAGGAATCTGGAGAGGACTGTACGTGGAGAGGCGGACAGTCGGGACCCACCAGGTCTATGGTCGTACGCAAGCAAGTGCCTCAACGAAAAAATACTTCCTCCTAATGCTATACTAACGTTGGGGCCCACGTGTTTGTCAACATAGTTACATTTTTTAAGGTGCTTCAACGTAGTTACTATAGGAGATAAATTCACAACGAAGCCGGGGAGCTGGCAGGTATCATTTATTATCACTGGAGTAGCAAGTATCAGCTGGGTTTTAGGATGCCCCGTCTAGGCTTTCTGTTTTAACATGCGCAGCCCACGACCTCGGATGGGAGGTCCATAGGCCTGTTTGTATTTTCTTGAGGGCCGTCATATATCGACAGGCCTATGGACCTCCCATCCGAGGTTTTATTTTTCTTGAAACATCGGCAGCCCAATTTATGTTTTTTTTTGAAAAAAACGCAGAGGTCTATTCTATTTTTCTATATTAGACTAGGAACGCCTGGTCCAACTTATGTTTCCCTTCTAACTGTATTATATATATTTAAATTATTTTATATGTTATTATATATTATTGTTATTGTCATGATATATTTAACAGATACTTACATATGTAAGAAAACAATATCCCACATCTTATTAAGTTATAAAAATAATTTCTAACAATAAAATCCTGAATTTTTTTGGCAACGAAAATCCTGGTGATTGTGTACAAAAGCTTGGTAAGATTTAAGGACCAATGTAATAATAAATTACTTATTATTTAAATATATATATAACAAAATGCTATGCCCCTGTTTATTTTTTGATAACATTGCTGCGCCCATCCCAACATTATAATTAAAATAAGCCCAGCAAAATCGTGTATTTCGAGAAAGTGCAAATTGCGTGTAATTTTTTAGAAAAACATAAATGGATCGCATGGACGCTACATTATTTGTTCACCCAGCCTGGCTAATGGACTATAATTAAAAAAAAGATCAAATGGACTGTAAATTCTATCCCGCAAAAAAAACTGTAAATTCTGAAAAATTGGGTTGAATACGTGCCACATTTTTTGAGGCTGAAATGTGGGCCAATAGGTCGAAGCCAATGCAAGTCGTTGTCAACTTAGTCAATAAATGATTCTGACATCGTTAGCCATTGGATTTACATCCAACGACCGGCATCCATCTTTAATCTCTCGTCTTCTTCCTCCAGCGCCGCCAGGACCACCTGCTCCCGCCTCCTGCTGCTAGCAGCTCTGCTTAGCACGCTTTGCTGTGAAGCGCTACTCCACCGTTGGCCAGGTCATCCCTCCACCCCTCCACACCTCCTGCTCTTTTCCACCGACTGCCGAACCACACCGCACTAGAACCAGTTAACCCTCGTACACCTCTCCATCTGCGACTCTACTCCCGCGTCTTCCCATCTCCGGCTCGTTGCTGTCCGGGGCCTCGCCGTCGTCGACCACCTTGGATGCGCTCGGCGCGGAGTGGTCAACGTGGTCAACGAACAACACCATCGGAAGTAGATTGTGCGTGGAGAGGCTGACAGTTGGGTCCACGGCCGCACACAAGGATATGCCTCCTTATTACGCGCAAAATAATGATTCCTCCACCTGACAGCTAGGACCCACCGGAAGGGCCTCTGTATTTCAACGTTCCCACCGCTGACAGGTCGGACCCACCAGCTATATCTTCGCACGCAAGGAAGTGTCTCCTTATTACGCACAAAAAATTGAATACCCCCCTGCTAGCTGGGACCCACAATAGTGGGAGGCTGACTTGTGGGCCAACTAAATTGACGGGGACGGAGGGCTTTGTCAACTTAGTCAATATGAACGATTCTAGCTCCAGTGACCGTACAATGTCCATCCAACGGCCATAGTGCTTCTTCAACCTCTGGTCTTCTTGCTCCAGCCGCCCAAAGCAGCGCCGGTCGTGCCTCGTGCTCCTGCCTTCCGTGGCCAGCTGCGATGCCGCGGAGGCCTCACCGCCCCCTACTACTCCCACCGCTGGCCAGACCATCCCTCTACTCACCCACACCCCCTGTTATTCCGCGGCGACGGCAGCCTCACACCGCAGCGAACCAGTGAACCCTCATACTCCTCTATGCGTGGGCATCCACTGCCGCGTCTTCCCCGGCTCCGCGTCGTCCCCTTCCTAGGCCTCGCCGTCTTCCACCGCCCTGGTGCTCTCGGCGCGGCGTGGTCAACGTGGTCATGGAACGGCTTCCATCGGACGTGGACTGTACGTGGAGAGGCTGACAGCTGGGTCCACGGCCGCAGCAAGGAAGTGCCTCCTTATTACGCGCAAAAAAATTATTCCTCCACCTGACAGCGGGGACCCACCGGACGGGCCACCGTATTTTGCGAAAAAAACGTTTCCCCCTGACTGCTGGGACCCACTAGCTACATCTTCGCACGCAAGGAAGTGCATCCGGAAAAAAAATGATTCGCCCCCTGACTGCTGGGACCCACCAGCTACATCTTCGCAGGCAAGGAAGTGCCTGACAGTCGGGACCCACCTAGTCGAAGCGTACGTAGCATTGTCATTCTGGTCGCGAACGTGTACATACATACTGGTCGATGTAGAGGCGCGCACGTGTCGTAGTAGAGGCACGCACGTAGCATGTACACATACGTACATCGGCCAGGGTGCAAGAAAGTAAATACGGCCACGTACGTCATACGGGTGGGGTCTCGAACGCCTCGCGCGTACGTACGGCCAGGGCTCGTGTACATGGCTGGGTCGGAACGGAGAAACAACATCGTCGTCGTGTTCGTGGGGAGCCAACTGGCTGGGTCGGAACGGAATGCGTCGTCGTGTTCATCGGGAGGGCTTGGACGGAACAACCGATGGAAACGAGGCCTGGCGTACCGCAGAAGGGAGGAAACGGCCTTGTGTTCGACCGGCCACGTTCGAAACGGGATCCTGTTCATCGAGAGGGGTCTGGCGTACCGCAAAACGGAGGAAACAGACCTGTACGGTCGAAACGGGGGTCCTGTTGATTGGGAGGCGTGTGGCGTACCACAAAGCGGAGGAAACGGACTTGTGTTGGAGCGCTACGATCGAAACGGGGGTCCTGTTCATCGGAAGGGGTGTGGCGTACCGCAAAACGGGACTCCACGGGATACTGTTCATCTCAACCGTCGACCGCCTCCAGCCTCCACGGGCTACTATTCATCCACCGTCGACCTCCTCCAGCCTCCACCTGCGACTGTTCACCCACGGGCTCCTGTTCATCCAGCCTCCACCGCACGCTACTCCACCGGCTACTGTTCAACCAGCCCTCTCCACGGGCTCCTGTTCAACCACCCCTCCACGAGCTACTGTTCATCTAGCCCTCCACCATTTACTGTTCATCCTGCCCTCCACGGGGTGGTCCTGTTCATCCTGCCCTCCACGGGGTCCTGTTCATCCAGCCCCAACCGGCTCGATCGATCGGGGTCCTGTTCATCCAGAGGCAACACCACGGGGTCCTGTTCATCCAAACCCCCCCCCCCAGCAACGCCCACTGTTCATCCAGAGGCAGCATCGATCGGCTTCAGTTAGCAGCAGTAGCGAAAGAATCGCTCGATCGAGTTCAGTTAACAGCCATCGATCGATCGCTCGGGTTCAGTTAGAGCCCAACTCCTCGCTCCCACACGCGTGCATGTATGAGAGAAACGCGCATCGCTCGGCCCCGACCACCCACCGTAATCAGGAACACCCCGATATTTTCCTCGCCCTCGCTTCTACCACGGTTTTTTCCGTCATGGACGGCCCAAAGAATGTCATGCAGCTGCGTCTCCGGCCCGTCCAGGACGAAAAGCCCATTTTCTGTCATGATTTTTTGTCATAAAAGTAGGACCCCACCACATCTATGATGATACCGGGTTTTGTCACAATTATCGTCATAGAAGTGTCATAAGTATGACAGGAAAAAAATCCGTTCGGCCCAAAATGTCACGGATGTGTCTTTTTTTTGTAGTGCGATGACCGGTCTCTGCCGAATTTTCTGGTGTAGGCTTCCTTTTCTTAGGATCTTTAATAAACTCGTTGCCATCTTCCCGGGCAGCTGTGTTTGTAGTTGAGTCCTCTTGAGCATCAGTGCTCGTTCCAGCCGTAAGCAACAATTGATTTGGCTTCTATACAACTGTCAGGACCTCCTTCCTCGTGTTGTGTGTCCTATCCTTGTTTTTGGCCGGCGAGACTACCTCGTCCTCACCATCAGGTTTGGTCTTGGTGCTTGAATTCCTCGTTCCTTGTTTGCCACTAGCATCCGAGTTTTGTCCCCTGGACGAATTTTCACTAGCCGCAGATTTCTTGTAGTCCACAGGAGCTCTCAGCATCGAGCCAAAACGCAGCTTGCCCTTCTCATCCCTGGTACCTGAGGTCTGGCAGTACAGTTCAAAGTGGCCAAGGCGCCCACACGAGAAACATGAGTAGGGAATCTGCTCGTATTGGATATCATAAGAATCCACCCTCTTCCTCCTCGTTGAATCAATAAGGACCCATCTTCGAAGTGGCTTATTAACCTCGATAGTAACTCTGGTTCGAAGATAACCTCCATTATGATCAAACTTTGCGCTTTCAGCTCCCTTATCAATCATCTGAGCGATTGATAAGGAGCATGCATCATCCCTCAAATTGTAGGGAAGATTTAGAACCTTAGCCCACACCTGGAGCTTGTCAAACTTGACTTCATCTGGGCGCATGCAGTCATCAAATTCGGCCAAGATTACCGCGTTCTTGTTCAGATGCCACGGCGATCCGGCCCAGATTCTATCTCGATCTCTGTGAGTTTCAAACTCTGCTACGAACATGTTTGTTCCCATCGAGCGGAATTGCAGTCCCCTCGGGTGTGGTTTGTGGCTCCTTAATGTCCACCTAGCGTGTAACTATCTGCAGCATATATTATGTTTTGTATTGCACATATGCATACTAGTTTCCACGTGCTGGTGGATGAACTGGTATTGTGCAAATCTGACTGCATGTGGAATATGTTGTTTGTGCTGACGATTTGTAGATTCAGCAGCAACTCTTTGAGAATCCAATCCTTGCCTAGCATCTGCTACTCTTCTGCCCCCACGACTCCATGTATATATAGATTCAGGCCGTGCAGTGTCGCCAACCTCTTCAAGCTGTTGCTGATGGGGCGGATGTTTCGGGCCGACGAAATGTCTATAGTTGCCTTTGTGGTAAAAATTTCTGCAGTCCATGTAGAGTAAAATTTCACCAACCACAAACCCCTACCGTTCAACAACAAAGTACGTATGAAATTCATTTGAACATCACAAGCAAGACTTCAGGACTACTACAACTACAATTTTTGCTATTCATCACATTTAATTTCTTCATAATAGCGCCTCACTGAATCTTTTATCTCCTGCCAACAAAGGCTTATTTTTTATGTAGTATATTATTGAAAAGGAGGATCAACCCCAGTCTCCATATAAACCAATCTGTGCAATCATTTATGAATTTATTCATCGTATAGTTACAACTCATAACTCAAAAATAAGTGTAAAGCACCAGAGACAACAACATATCTCATGCATTGACCGTCCAGTAAGATAAAATCCCCGCAGCGGACACAGGTACAATTCAAGATTAATATAGTCAGCCTTTATATCATTAATTAATAGGATGAGATCACAGTTGATTTATGCCTTGTAAAAGGATGTGTATATATACGCACACACAAGTCATACAATGCATGCAATCTCGCCTTGCCTGACTTTCTGAGCTATTGAGACATACCTAGCCTTAGCATATTCCCGATGGTCACGAACTGGGTAGGCATATACAATACATTGGGCATGGGTGGCCTTAGGGACTCAACTTTTAGTTTCACCTGAAGACCTCGTTCTATCAATTTCCGAATCTTGACCTTAGCTGCTAGTCATGTTTTGGTTTTGCTTTGCGGCCATGTTCAGTGATAGGACAAAGAAAGATGAACCTCGGAACTAGTCTATCACTGCAAGAATCCTAGGTGATCAAGCTAACTGAACAGTGACACGGCAAGGCGCAGAGCGTGGTGCCAACGTGAAGATCCCTGCAGCAATCGACAAGCTTGGAGAATGGCGCTATGTAACAGAGCTATAACATGTTCACTAGGTTCTGCGACTGATCTTTGGAGTACATGGACTAGCTTTTAAGTCTTTCTTCAGTGAGTCATACTCCCTTCGTTCCTAAATATAAGTCTTTTCAGGGATTCCTACGCATTTTTTATGTATATTCACTCGTTTTGCTCTGTATGCAGTTCATATTAGAATCTTTAAAAATATTTATATTTACGAACGGAGAAAGTATATATCTAAATAGTTCGTCCCCACTAGAGTGAGGCGTTTTGACTCTCGGCCTCCATAGAGGCCGTTTTTTTTGAAAATTCAAAATCTGAACTTTTCAGTCTCAAAAAAATCTGAAAAAAATGTACAAGTAAACAAGAATGTTATGCATACATGTGTAAAATTTCAGGATGAAATAACTTGAAATGCGATCTTTACAAAAAAGACTAATTCATGGCATGGGAGGATGAATAGTATCATGCCTTAAAAAGCCCCAGATTTGTCTTCTTTGCACAGCCCTCATTTCAGTGTATTTCGTCCTGAAAATTTACACACTTGTGCATCATGCCTACATGTATATTTATAGTTTTTTCTGAATTTTTTGAAATGTAAAAATATGAATTTAATGAATTTTGATTTTTTTTTTCAAAAAGCGGCCTCATTGGAGCTCGGCCTCAAAAAGGGATTTTCGAGCCCCACTACCTTTATTATCTTAACATGAACACATGTCACCTCATCAAAGGGCCACTACAACATGCATGTGATTTTTTTATTATTATTAGTTGAACTCATGCACACATACTACATCACCACACATGTCAGCTCATTAAAAAGGTCCACTCACCATGCATGAGAATTTTTTTCATTACAGTATGCTACTTATATTCTTTTTTTACTATAATAATCAAATACAATAGATAATATGTACTTATATATTTAGTTTGTATATTATAAATTTGACTATTCCTTTCATACCATCAAATTGCTTCAAATATATTACAAACGATTCTGCAGCAATGCACGGTGTCTCCTCTAGTTATCTTAGTTGCTTAACTTCATTGATCAACAAAAACAGTCCCCTCCTTGATTCTTTTTTTAGTCCGTGTTGCACTAGTAATCAACGCAAATGCATATTGCATTGTTGTTTAGTTGTTGTTGATCAAGGTGGCATGAACCAATGGCACTAAGCATTAACCAAGTAGGTCACAAAGCATAGCCGAGACTATAGACATTAATGACGAATGTGATTCGAAAACTGGATGAAGGCAAACAAATGGCGCTTTTCCATCTCCTGAAAACACATAGGTTTCTATATCACTTTTGTGTTTTGGTGCTACTGCTAGTGGATCAATGACATGGTTAAATTCTATACTGGTTGAGAGCTAGCTCCATCTGTGTAAGTGAAATTTTCTAAGAATAATATGTAGTCTTAGATACTGTATATGCTTCAGAATATGAAGCTACTTAATTGTATGGTTTGATAATTATGGGATACCAATATGTCATCTCTGAATGACAGTACTTTCTTTGTTTTCTTGGAATACTAGTGGGCTACAATTCCAACAATATTTATCAAACAAACATGTTTGTAGTCACATTTTGAAACATACCATTTCCTAGAGCAGCGTATATCTAGCTATTCGAGTTAGGGAAACACTATGAAAGCACATCATATGACCTCTTGATCGTGCAAGTTAACACCACATGTCTCATATGCAGACTAGTTTCCACGTGCCAAGTGAATCAACTCTTTTTGCAAAGTTGACTGCAAGACATTCTAGAAAATGTTGTTTGTGCCGACTATTGTCGGGACAAAAGAGAAAGGGAGCCTGAGCTTCCTGGGAATGCAATCATTTGCCTATTTTCCCCTACAACTGCATGTGCTTCAAGTCGTGCAATGTCAGCTCTTCAAGCCGTTCAGGCAACTTCCTGTGTTTCGAGGTGATGAGATGTTTGTGTGGCTGTCTCTAGTGGTAAAAGTTTTTGCAGTCGACATGTATCAAAATTTTCACCTACCACAAACATCACATTCATAAGTAGACTTCACTGCTGGATTAAAATTGATCTTGTTTCAGGTACAATTTCTGATATTGACATTGATTAGATTTAACTCATGCATAATATTGGCACCTCATCAAATCTTTTATCCCCCGACTCTATTTTTAGCATCTTTTGTGAAAAGGAGGATAATTCCCGGCCTCTATATCAGTTGATGCATGGAATCATTTAAGTTATTCATTGTCCGATGACAACTCGTCGACAGCAAGTATGAATTCAAATTAGTGTCCACATTATTATATTCAGCCTTTATACGTTGATAACCCACTGTCAAGTTATGCCTTCTAAAAGGACTCACAACTAACACCATATTTGCAATCCTTGCTATTGGCACGTATTTATCTAGCATATGGACGACACTAGTTAGGCCGTGTATCTGCTAGTCTTCTACTCCTGCAACTCCATGTATATATGGATTCAGGCCATGTGGCTTCGCCAGCCTCGCCAGCCTCTTGAAGTCGTAGACACTGCTGCTGGTGTGGAATGTTTTCAGGTGATGAAACGTCTATGGTTGTCTCTGGTGGTAAAAGACTGTCTGCAGTCGACATAAAGTAAGACTTCACCAATCACAAACCTCACTGTTTCAACAACAGCGTACAGATGAAGTTCATTAGAACATACAAGTAAACCTCATTGTCTAGACTTTAAGAAAATGTTTTCTATTTGCACTTCATCTAATCTTAATCTTTTATCTCTTGACAATAAATGCTTATTTTCAATAGAGTATATTTTCGAAAAAGGAGGATGAACCCCGGTCTCCATTTCAACCAATCCATGATATAAGTGCAAAGCAACAGAACAAACAACACAATATCTCATGCATTGATCATTCCAGCAAGATAAAATCCCCATAGTGAACACCAGGTACAATTCAAGATTAATACAGTCAACCTTTATATCATTAATTAATAAAATGAGATCACACTAGATTTATGCCTTGTAAAAGGATGTGTATACTATATATACGCACTCACAAGTCACACCATGCATGCAATCCTGCCTTGTCTCGCTTCTTGAGCTATTGACATTTACCTCGCCTAACATACTTCAACCGGCCAGACATATACAAGATATTGGGAATGGGCGGCCTTGGGAACTTAGCTTTCAGTTCCAGTCATTCTCGCAGTCTAACGATTTTAGAATCCAAGACTTAGTTGCTAGCCATGTTTCAGTTTTACTTTTCGGCCATGTTTGGTGATAGCACCGTGAAAGATGAACGCTAGAACTAGTCTATTGCTGCAAGAATCTTATGTGATGAAGCATTCAAGCAAGCTGGCAGTGACAAGCTGGGCCGTGACATAGGAAAGCGTAGAGCGTAGGAAGGGACATGCTATCATGATCAAGCAAACGTGGTTCTTACTAGCTTTTACAGGATGACGCGACATGTAACAAACCTTCTAACATGTTATTACATTCTGTTATTGATCTTTCCATGGGGATCTTACATGTTGGGCATCCACAGTGTGGGGAATATCCGCCTCTATAGCTCCCTTTAAGGCTTTAGAGGCTACCTCCAAACACTGCACCGGCTGCTTCTAAGCCCAAATTGCTTAGCGTCGCCTCTATGACTAGAGGCTGCCTCCAAGCTTTTCTAAGTACTAAAATAATTGATTGGTCCTACAGTTAAAACACAGGTTTAGGGTTTTGCGTGGGTGGTTGACATCCAACCTCACGTCTCAATATATAGACGATCACAATTACAATTACAATTACATACGTATACAAATACGTGTACAAGGACAATAGACTAGACTCTACTTTACATGCCCCCTCAATCTGAACTACATACAAGATTCAGATTGGTTCTAAAACGGTCTAGCATCTGTCTAGTAGCGGGTTTAGTAAATACATCCGCTAACTGATCATCTGTAGAAATAAACCTGACTTCCAGTTCACAAGCAGCTACTCGTTCTCTCACAAAGTGGAAATCAATCTCAATGTGTTTAGTCCGAGCATGAAACACTGGATTTGCCGTCAGGTAAGTTGCCCCTAAGTTATCACACCACAATATAGGAGTGCGCTGTCGTGGGACTCCAAGTTCTGTGAGAACTGAGTCTATCCAAATGGCTCCAGCCGCGCCATTGGCCAATGCCTTATACTCTGCCTCGGTGCTTGATCTCGAGACTGTGGGTTGCTTCTTCGAGCTCCAAGATACAAGGTTAGGTCCAACAAATATAGCAAAACCACCAGTGGAGCACCTATCATCAACACAGCCTGCCCAGTCTGCATCGGTGAATATACTCACTCCAGTAAATCTGGACTTACGAATCCGTAGTCCCATGTCTAGCGTACCTTTGACATATCTCAGAATGCGCTTGACTGCTTCCCAATGATCCTCCGTTGGCTGAGACAGGAACTGACACACTTTGTTCACTGCGAACGAGATATCAGGACAAGTGAGGGTCAAATACTAAAGTGCTCCAACCACACTGCGATACCGAAAGGAGTCATCTCTACCCAATAGTGCACCACTATGACATGAGAGACTCTCGGATGTAGCAAGCGGAGTGGAAGTGGCCTTGCAGTTCTCCATGTTGACGCGATGAAGAAGATCCAAAGCATACTTTTTCTGCGTCAAGGTCATGCCCCCTGAATGAAAGGACACTTCCAAACCAAGAAAGTACTCGAGGCGACCCAAGTCTTTGATGGGAAAGCTAGCAGACAACGACTGCACAAGACGATCCACCACGGCGGGGGTAGAGCCAGCAATCACAATATCATCAACGTACACCAGCATGTATATCTGTATAGTACCCTGGGAGAAGATGAACAGAGATGCATCTGATCTGGAGGCAACAAAACCGAGCTGCGAAAGGCGCTGACTCAAACGAGCATACCAGGCACGGGGCGACTGCTTGAGACCATAAATAGACCGCTGAAGTTTGCAGACATGAGAGGGATAAGTGGCATCCTCGAACCCAGGTGGCTGCAGCATGTACACATCTTCGGTCAAGAACCCATGTAAAAAGGCATTGCTCACATCAATCTGTCGGAGGCTCCAGCCACGAGACACAGCAAGAGACAGAACCAAGCGAACCGTGGCAGGCTTCATCACGGGGCTAAAAGTATCTCCGTAGTCAATCCCATGCTGTTGAGTGAAACCGCGAGCAACAAGACGAGCTTTGTGCTTATCAACAGACCCATCCGGACGATGCTTGGTTTTGAAAATCCACTTGCAGCTCACAATATTAACACCAGGCGGCCGAGGCACCAACATCTAGGTGTTAGTGTGACGGAGAGCAGCAAACTCCTCGGACATGGCGGCACGCCAGGCAGGTTCACCCAGAGCATCACGATGGGAAACCGGCGCGACGAAGAAGGCACGGCGGCGAGAGTCATACCGAACCGTGCCATCAGTGTAAGACTTCTCCTTGCGCGTATGATCACGATGGCGCGTAACCATAGCATGCACCGGAGCTGCATCGCCAGTAGGAGAAGACGACGGCGACGAGGGCTCGGCCGAGGGTGTCGCGGCTGAGGGGACCTCAGCAAGGGGCGACACGGGCCTAGAGACGATGGTGTGCTGGACCGGCCCAGGCGAGGGTGGCGACCCAGCCACGTCGGGCGAGGGTGGCGACCCAGCCGCGTCCGCGGTCGTGTCATCGGGCGAGGCAGCCGCGCCTGCGTCGGGCGGCGGGACATGGACGTCGGGCGCATCAGGAGGCGTCGGAGCAGCAACATGTACCTGGGGAGAACTGAAAGCAATATCACCTGCAAAAGACAAGTTAGATGACAAATAGGATAGGTCATATTTACGCACATGGACATCCGGAACCGGTTCATCGGAGGGAAAAGTGAGTGCATGTTCAAGAGAAGCAGGATCAACCGAAACGCCGGGTTGAGAGTAAGGGAACACAGTCTCGTCGAAAACAACATCATGAGAGATGTATATCCGACCGGAGGTACGGTCAAGGCACTTATAGCCCTTATGCAAAGGACTATAGCCAAGGAAAACACACATCTTGGACCGAAACTCAAGCTTGTGAGCATTGTACTTGCGGAGACTAGGCCAGCAAGCACACCCAAAAATCCGAAGGGAGGAGTAGTTGGGCTGAACATGAAACAGACGGAACAGAGGTGTGTCCTTGTTGAGAACCAGAGTGGGCATATGATTGATGAGGTAACATGCCGTAAGAAAAGCCTCATCCCAAAACCGAAGTGGAAGAGAGGAGTGCGCAAGCAAGGCAAGACCGGTCTCGACCAAATGTCGGTGTTTGCGCTCGGCAATACCGTTCTGCTGAGAGGTATGTGGACATGACACTCGGTGAGAGATGCCCGTGCGTTGAAAGTAGCGATGGAGTTTGTGGTATTCACCACCCCAGTCGGACTGAACGGCCTTGATTTTATAATCCAGAAGGCGTTCGACATGAACCTGAAAGTTGTAGAAAACTTGCTGAACATCAGACTTGTGTTTAAGCAAATAAATCCAGGTGAAGCGCGTGTAGTCATCAATAAAACTAACATAATACTTGTACCCTCCCGACGAAGCAAGAGCGGGACCCCAAACATCTGAATGTATTAATTCAAGAGGTACAGTAGTGATATGAAACGAAGTAGAATAAGGTAGTTGATGACTCTTAGCACGCTGACAGGCATCACAAACTAACGATGAATTATTTGAACTAGAACACGGAAGTTCATGACTCCGAACAATGGAAGTGACCACATTATGTGTAGGATGACCAAGACGTTGATGCCATTGCGACGACGAAACTCGAACACCAGAGGAGGCACGGCGAGACGATGAAGATGACGCACGAGCGAAGGGGACCGGATAGACCCCCCGTAACTTCTACCGTGAAGGATGACGCGCCTGGTTGCTTTGTCCTTAACAAGGAAAAAAACGACAATGAAATTCAACAAACACGTCATTATCACAAAGAAGACGATAAACAAAGAGAAGATGCTGGCTAATGTGTGGAACATGAAGGATGTTACGCAGTTTAAGAGATGAACCGGGTAAACGCGAATGACCAATGTGTGAAATAGACAAACCTGCACCATTGGCCACCTGAACCTGATCCTTGCCGTCATAGCGCTCGTGAACCTGGAGGCGCTCAAGATCATTAGTCAGGTGATCCGTAGCCCCGGTATCCAGCACCCAAGGAAAGTCGACGGTGTTGGTGGAGGCCGAGTTGGCGGAGCGGGAGTTATGATCCTGATCATAGCGCTTGCGGCAGTCGTCGGCTTCATGGCCCAGTTCTTGCAAATTTGGCACCGGGGACGCCAGCGGTTGCGACGCCCACCTCCTCCGCCGTTGTTGCCGGTGTTGCCCCCTCCACCTTGCCGGCCATTGCCGGCATAACCAGCGTTGCGGTCACGGCCGCCGGTGTTGCCGCCATTACCGCCCTGGCGGCTCTGCCCTGGCTGGCCATGTCCATCAGCCGAGCGCCCAACCCCGTGGGAGGGATAGGGATCGGAGTAGGGTGCGCGTACGCCCGCGCCGTACGAACCCGAACGGGTCATGGCGTTCGCGGAGGGAGACCACCCCTCCACCGCACTCTGTTGTGCCTGCAGCGCCTCGAAGGACAGAACCAATGAGTAAAAACTGGAGTAGGGCATGGGTGCGTTACTCACGCCCAAGGAGGCGGCGATGGAGTTGTAGGCGGAGCCAAGGCCGGTGAGGATGTGATCGATAAGCTCATCATCGTGGAATGGAGAGCCGGCGGCGGCCATAGTGTCGGCCAGGGCCTTCATCTTGTGCATGTATTCCGCGGCAGACAGATCGTCCTTCCTCAGCGACTGAAGTTGCCGCCGGATGTGGCGGACATTGGCGCGGCTCTGGGCGCCGAACATGGCGGCAACGGCTGTCCACACCGCATGCGCCGACTCGCAGCCAATGAGTTGGCATGCGATATCCTCATCCATGGAGGTGAGAAGAAGCCCCTTGACGCGCTGATCTTGAACCCACCATTGGTGGTACTCCGGGTTGGCGACGGTGGTAGCAGCGTCGCCGGTGCCGACAACGAGTGTTTTGGCCGGTGCCGTCTTGGTGCCATCGAGGTGTCCGTGGAGGTTGGCACCGGCAAGAACGGTGCTGGTGATGCCCCCCCCCCCCAGAGCATGAAGTTGTGACGACCGAGGTGGACGGAGATCGTCGGGACGGCGAGCGCGGCGTGGATCGAGGCGACGGGGGAAGAGACGATGGCGCCGGCGGTTTGGGCATCGGACATAGCGGCAGATGACATCGCAGCGACGACGCGGATGGAACAGCGCGCGGCGGCAGCGGAGCAAGCCGAGGCGGCGGTCGCGGAAGATGGCACGCGGAGCAACAGCGATCGGAAGCGGCGGCAGCGTACAGGCAAAGCTAGCTAGCTAGCTAGCAAGCAGCTGGATGGATTACTAGCGCGTACGTGAAGTAGCAAACGCGGCGGCGACGCGGATGATGGCACGCGCAGCAGCAATGATTGGAAGCACGGCGGCTACGCGGAGAGAGGATCGGGCGGCGGCGCGAGGGACTTGCGGCGGCGGCCCGACCTGGCTGATACCAAGTTAAAACACATGTTTAGGGTTTTGCGTGGGTGGTTGACATCCAGCCTCACGTCTCAATATATAGACGATCACAATTACAATTATATACGTATACAAATACGTGTACAAGGACAAGGACAATATATTAGACTCTACTTTACACCTACGTGTTAGATGGTGGATGAAGACTAAAAGTAAGAAGGGCTGGAGTGCAGTTCATATATCTAGTATTGGTGGGCTTCATGTTCGGGGCAGCATCACACTGCAGCATTTTAGGCAAAGCTTAGAGGCACTTCGTGGGCCCCAGCTTAGAGGCAGTGCCGCCTCTAACACACTGCTGACGAAGTGATGCTCCACGTGAAATGCCTCTTCTTCAGTGGATTAGTAATTTAGTTGCTTAAGCAGTACTTGCTCCACGTGAAATGCCTCTTCTTTCTCGTTGATCAAGTGGACACGAATGGTTGTTCACTGCCCAGTTGGTCATAGATTGTCAGAGCATTTTTTAAGCGCTTTTGTCAAATTTGATCTATGTATGTTCAGAGACACAGCGCGCGCACACACACCATATTCAAACCTTCAAGTCCATACAAACCACACAACATGGATTTTTTAAAACTTTTTCTTTTATGGGAAACTTTCGATCTATTCATCTTCAATCATGGTAGTACAACGATCGCCAGAAGATAAAAATTACATCTAGATTCGTAGACCACCTAGCAACGACTACAAGCACTGAAGCAAGCCGAAGGCACGCCGCTGTCATCGCCCCTCCCTTGCTGGGGCTGGGTACAACTTGTTGTAGTAAATAGTCGGGAAGTCGTCGTACTAAGGCCCCATAGGACCAACGCACCAGAATAGCAACCGCCCCGGATGAAGAGAAACTTAGAACCGAAAGATGCAACCTGAAGACACATGAATAAAGACAAACAAAGAGCGGATCCGAGAAGATCCACCAAAGACAACCATCCACCGAATCCAGCGAGATCCGCCGGACACACACCTCCACACGCCCTCCGACGATACTAGATGCACCACCGAGACAAGGGCTGGGCAGGGAGCTTATTTCATCTTCAGGGAGTCGCCGCCATCTCGTCTTTCTAAGCAGGACACAAATTCGAACAAAAGTTGAAGAAGCACCTAAAAACATAGCCCTCCCACTGGCAAGGGCCGGGATCCACCGCGCACGCATGGCCCTAAGTCCACATGAGACGTCGCAGATCGACGGTGCCGCCGACGGGAGGCAGAAATCCTAGCCGCCTTTCCTTGGGAGGAGAGACGAAGGGAGAAGAGAGCTACTTGGTCTCTACCCACAACATGGATTAACACGCGTAAACAACACATACAAGATAGACATCAAGTTCATACACATGTAGGACCATGACAGGCCATCCACAGACAGCAAGTTCATACATATAAACATGGCCCCAGCCTGGCCCATTTGCCCAGTCTGATGAGCCACCCGTGCCTCGGGCTCCGGGAGCCGTCGCAGGCTCGAAGGACTTGGCAGGAGCACCCAGGGGTGCCCGGGAGTGTGGGTCGTGAGGCCCGGAGCTGCAAGAGCCCCGTTGGGCACCTTGGAATGGTGTAGGCCTTGATGAGCCGCGGCTGCACTCACCTATCAACTTGTGGGGCTTGAAGAGCCCCGCGCGGAGCTTGAAGAACCACCCTTGTCCATCCGCGACTGGCGGAGGGCTCGTCGGACCTCGACTTCGCTGCTAGAGCATCCCAGTCAACGGCTACGAGCTCGGATTCGGATACGCTGCCAGCGCCGGACACGGTGGTGTGGGACGGCGGGGCGGGACGAACCGGAGTGGAGGGAAGCGAAGAGGACGTGGAAGGGAGCGGAGCCGACAAGAGTGAGCTAGGATTTGGTCCGAGTTGGGAGAAAGTGGGGATTTGTGGGGTCATCAAGGGGCAGGCCGGACCAGTCCGATATGGTGGACGCGTCTGAACCATCCCAAATCCGCACAACATATGAGCTGGGTTAGGGATTGACATACACCGCGGACATTTAGACTTGAAATGAGAAGTTCAGTTGGGTGACGTTTTTCGATTCGGACCGTGTCGGTGCTGTCCATACGGACAAATGGGGGAGAACAGAGGGTCTAGTTGAAGTTGCTCTCATGAACTGGGAAGAGGTAAACAAACAATTCTTTGCACAACTGCTTCTATATTTGTTTTTTCGCAATAAAAGATTAATGCATGTGTTAGTGCTGGTGAATCAACGAGACAGTTGAATGTCACACTGGACAAGGAGTAGGTCCATCTTTTTAAGTGAGATTTCTAAAGTGTCGGTTCTGTCACAACTTCTGATGAATCATACAGAGTCTGCTTGTACCATCTCTTTCTCAACTTCCGATGCATCGTTTCTGTATTACCTGTTGGTCATAGTTAGATGCTGGCGTGGGATGTTCCGGGGTGATGAGATGTCGATGCCTTTCTCCGGTGGTAATAGTTTCTGCAGTCGACGTATATTAAAATTTTCACCTACCACAAACATCACGTTCAACAACAAAGTACATATAAAATTTATCAGAGCATCATAAGTAGGCTTCACTGATGGATTGAAATTGATCTTGTTTCAGGTACAATTTCTGCTATTGAAGTTGATCAAGTGATGCATGCAATCATTTAATTTATTCATCGCCCGAGATGACTACTCGTGGGCACCAAGTATGAATTCAAACTAGTGGCCACATTATTATTTTGAG
Source organism: Triticum aestivum (assembly GCF_018294505.1). Classification (NCBI taxonomy): domain Eukaryota; kingdom Viridiplantae; phylum Streptophyta; class Magnoliopsida; order Poales; family Poaceae; genus Triticum; species Triticum aestivum. The sequence continues at coordinate 23,534,937 of NC_057805.1, forward strand.
CCTTTATATCGTTGATAAAGTGAGACCACCGTCGAGTTATACCTTCTAAAAGGATTGTGTATATGCACTCCCAAGTCAAACCATGCATGTAATCCTGGCTATAGCAAGTAACTAGCTAGCATTTTCGCGGCGGCCATGAACCGGGCAGGCAGGCAGGCATATGCAGTATATTTGGCATGGGAGGCGTTAGGAATTCAACTTTCTTCTACCCAGCTGTTAGGTGCGTTTTCATTTATAGTTGCTGCCATGTTCATTGATAGGATCGTGAAAGATGGAAAACAGAAAGTTGGCCCCGGTTAAGTTGTGTCTTCAGTTCCAGTTTAGCACACGGTTATCTAGGGATTCATGAATGACAGCGTGGACTGTGGAGTCTTGGGAAACCGGCTTGGAACCTCAGCTCTGCAATGCTTGCTTGTGATCGTCCATGCATTTCTCTTGTCTTCCATAAGTTGACTAGTTGATCAAAGGATATCCAGATTAATTAATCAGAGTTAGAAAGAGCTCACATTGAGAGTTGGTCAATGTTCAAGAACAAACATAGAACGTACAATGAGTGATTCCACGAATAAGAAAGCTTGCAAATGTATAATGAGTTTTAGAGGAAGATTAACAGAGATCTATTGTGATCCATGCATGGTGTTTCTTTAAAGAAAAAAAAATAAACCTTCTACCGCAATGTATTAACTTAATTATTTACATTTACACAAGAGGCTGGCTTCAAGGTACATAGAATACAATATTAGAGCAAACTCCAGTTTTGGCCATTAAGATGCAGTTTTGTGTCACTTTTTTACCCCATTTAAGCAAGTTTTTCCTTTTTTTTACCCCTTTTAAAATTTTAACTCGCTCTGTTAGAAGTTTTACCGTATTCTGATAGGCAGGGCATCTATTAGTCCGAGGATACGAAACCACCTCAAAGTTATTCTTTCGGATCGATCTATTCAAGAGTTCATACTAGAATAACACCTTAAGACACATATCAACCAAAACCCTAATGTCACCTACATACTCCAATGTCACCACAAGTATCCATGGGCATGATTATACGATATGCATCACACAATCTCAGATTCATCTATTCAACCAAAACAAAATACTTCAAAGAGTGCCCCAAAGTTTCTACCAGAGAGTCAAGACAAAAACGTGTGCCAACCCCTATGCATAGGTTCATGGGCGGAACCCGCAAGTTGATGACCAAAACATACATCAAGTGAATCACGTGATATCCCATTGTCACCACAGATATGCACATGCAAGACATACATCAAGTGTTCTCAAATCCTTAAAGACTCGATCCAATAAGATAACTTTAAAGGGAAAACTCAATCCATTACAAGAGAGTAGAGGGGGAGAAACATCATAAGATCCAACTGTAATAGCAAAGCTCGCGATACATCAAGATCGTATCACCTCAAGAACACGAGAGAGAGAGATAGAGAGAGAGAGAGAGAGAGAGAGAGAGAGAGAGATCAAACACATAGCTACTGGTATATACCCTCAGCCCCGAGGGTGAACTACTCCCTCCTCGTCATGGAGAGCGCCGGGATGATGAAGTTGGCCACCGGTGAGGGTTCCCCCCTCCGGCAGGATGCCGGAACAGGGTCCCGATTGGTTTTTGGTGGCTACAGAGGCTTGCGGCGGCGGAACTCCCGATCTATTCTGCTCCCCGATGGTTTTAGGGTATATTGGTATATATAGGAGGAAGAAATACGTCAGGGGAGCCACGAGGGGCCCACGAGGGTGGAGGGCGCGCCCAAGGGGGGTGGGCGCGCCCCTGCCTCGTGCCTTCCTCGTTGCTTCCCTTACGTACACCCCAAGTCTTCTGGATTGCTTCCGTTCCAAAAATAACTCTCCCGAAGGTTTCATTCCGTGTGGACTCCGTTTGATATTCCTTTTCTGCGAAACACTGAAACAAGGGAAAAAAACAGAAACTGGCACTGGGCTCTGGGTTAATAGGTTAGTCCCAAAAATAATATAAAAGTGTATAATAAAGCCCACAAACATCCAAAACAGATAATATAATAGCATGGAACAATCAAAAATTATAGATACGTTGGAGACGTATCAGCATCCCCAAGCTTAATTCCTGCTCGTCCTCGAGTAGGTGAATGATAAAAACAGAATTTTTGATGTGGAATGCTTCTTAGCATAATTCTTAATGTAAATCTTTTTATTGTGGCATGAATATTTAGATCCGAAAGATTCAAGATAAAAGTTTAATGTTGACATAAAAATAATAATATTTCAAGCATACTAATAAAGCAATCATGTCTTCCCAAAATAACATGGCCAAAGAAAGTTATCCCTACAAAATCATATAGTCTGGCTATGCTCTATCTTGACCACACAAAGTATTTAAATCATGCACAACCCCGATGACAAGCCAAGCAATTGTTTCATACTTTTGGTGTTCTCAAACTTTTTCAATCTTCACGCAATACATGAGCGTGAGCAATGGATATAGCATTATATGTGGAATAGAAGGGTGGTTGTGGAGAAGACAAAAAAGGAGAAGATAGTCTCACATCAACTAGATGTATCAACGGGCTATGGAGATGCCCATTAATAGATATCAATGTGAGTGAGTAGGGATTGCCATGCAACGGATGCACTAGAGCTATAAGTATATGAAAGCTCAACAAAAGAAACTAAGTGGGTGTGCATCCAACTCGCTTGCTCATGAAGACCCAGGGCATTTTGAGGAAGCCCATCATTGGAATATACAAGCCAAGTTCTATAATGAAAAATTCCCACTAGTATATGAAAGTGATAACATAAGAGACTCTCTATCATGAAGATCATGGTGCTACTTTGAAGCACAAGTGTGGTAAAAGGATAGTAACATTGTCCCTTCTCTCTTTTTCTCTCATTTTTTATTTTTTTTATTTGGGCCTTTTCTCTCTTTTTTATGGCCTCTTTTTTTTCTCTTTATTTTTTTTATTTTTCGTCCGGAGTCTCATCCCGACTTGTGGGGGAGGGACAATGCTATAAAAATGATGATCATCACACTTTTATTTACTTACAACTCAACAATTACAACTAAATACTTAGAACAAAATATGACTCTATGTGAATGCCGTCGGCGGTGTACCGGGACATGCAATGAATCAAGAGTTACATGTATGAAAGAATTATGAACGGTGGCTTTGCCACAAATACGATGTCAACTACATGATCATGCGAAACAATATGACAATGATGGAGCGTGTCATAATAAACGGAACGGTGGTAAGTTGCATGGCAATATATCTCGGAATGGCTATGGAAATGCCATGATAGGCAGGTATGGTGGCTGTTTTGAGGAAGGTATATGGTGGGTGTATGATACCGGCGAAAGGTGCGCAGTATTAGAGAGGCTAGCAATGATGGATGGGTGAGAGTGCGTATAATTCATGGACTCAACATTAGACATAAAGAACTCACATACTTATTGCAAAAATCTATTAATTATCGAAACAAAGTACTACGTGCATGCTCCTAGGGGGATAGATTGGTAGGAAAAGACCATCGCTCGTCCCCGACCGCCACTCATAAGGAGGACAATCAATAAATAAATCATGCTCCGACTTCATCACATAACGGTTCACCATACGTGCATGCTACGGGAATCACAAACTTTAGAACAAGTATTTCTCAAATTCACAACTACTCAACTAACATGACTCTAATATCACCATCTTCATATCTCAAAACAATCATAAGGAATCAAACTTCTCTAGTATTCAATGCACTCTATATGAAAGTTTTTATTATATCCCTCTTGGATGCCCATCATATTAGGACTAAATTCATAACCAAAGCAAATTACCATGCTGTTCAGGACTCTAAAAATAATATAAGTGAAGCATGAGAGTTCATCTATTTCTTTAAAATAAATCCCCCGCCGTGCTCTAAAAGATATAAGTGAATCACTAGAGCAAACAACAAACTACTCCGAAAGATATAAGTAAAGATCAATGAGTAGTCAAATAAGTATGCAACTATGTGAAGACTCTCCCATTTAACAATTTCAGATCTTGGTATTTTATTCAAACAACAAGCAAAACAAAAGAAATAAAATGACGCTCCAAGCAAAACACATATCATGTGGTAAATAAAAATATAGCTCCAAGTAAAGTTACCGATGGAAGTAGACGAAAGAGGGGATGCCTTCCGGGGCATCCTCAAGCTTTGGCTTTTTGGTGTCCTTAGATTTTCTTGGGGTGCCATGGGCATCCCCAAGCTTAGGCTCTTGCCACTCCTTGTTCCATAATCCATCAAAATCTTTTACCAAAAACTTGAAATCTTCACAACACAAAACTTGGCAGAAAATCTTGTGAGCTCCGTTAGCGAAAGAAAAGAAAACACTACTTTAAGGTACTGTAATGAACTCATTCTTTATTTATATTGGTGTTAAAACTACTGTATTCCAACTTATCTATGGTTTATAAACTATTTTACTAGCCATAGATTCATCAAAATAAGCAAACAACACACGAAAAACAGAATCTGTCAAAATCAGAACAGTCTATAGTAATCTGTAACTAACGCAAACTTCTGGAACTCTAAAAATTCAGCCAAAATAGGACGACCTAAAAAATTTGTTTTTTGATCTGCTGCAATTGGAACCAATATCATATCACGTTCTTATAATTTTTAACAATTGTTTTCGTGAACAGAAAGTTTCTGGAATTTTCAGCAAGATCAAATAACTATCATCCAAGAAGATCCTATAGGTTTAACTTGGCACAAACACTGATTAAAACATAAAAAACAAATATAACCAGAGGCTAGATCAAATATTTATTCCTAAACAGAACCAAAAGGCAAAGAACTAAAATAAAATTGGGTTGGCTCCCAACAAGCGCTATCGTTTAACGCCCCTAGCTAGGCATGATGATTTCAATGATGCTCACATAAAAGATAAGAGTTGAAACATAAAGAGAGCATCATGAAGAATATGAATAGCACATTTAAGTCTAACCCACTTCCTATGCATAGGGATTTTGTGAGGAAACAACTTATGGGAACAATAATCAACTAGCATAGGAAGACAAAACAAGCATAACTTCAAAACTTTAAGCACATAGAAAGGAAACTTGATATTATTGCAATTCCTACAAGCATATATTCCTCCCTCATAATAATTTTCAGTAGCATCATGAATGAATTCAACAATATAACCATCACCTAAAGCATTCTTTTCATGATCTACAAACATAGAAATTTTATTACTCTCCACATAAGCAAAATTCTTCTCATTCGGGATAGTGGGAGTATCATAAGAGACTTGAATACTATAAATTGTTTCCACATTAAAAGAGTAATATTCAGAAAAATGGTAATCATAATCATGACAAGTTGTATAAGTATAATCATCACTACTTTTTATAGCATAAGTTTCATCACAATAATCAACATAAGTAGCAACTTTGTTCTCGTCATAATCAATTGAAACCTCTTCCAAGATAGTGGAATCATTACTAAATAAAGTAATGACCTCTCCAAATCCACTTTCATAATTATCATAATAAGATTCAACATCCTCCAAAATAGTGGGATCATTACTTCCTAAAGTTGACACTCTTCCAAACCCACTTTCATCAATATAATCATCATAAGTAGGAGGCATGCTATCATCGTTATAAATTTGCATATCAAAACTTGGGAGACTAAAAATATCATCTTCATTAAACGTAGCATCCCCAAGCTTGGGACAAACATTAATTGCAGCAAATATATTCTCAAAAACATCATCTTCTTCAAACATAGCATCCCCAAGCTTGGGCCTTTTCATATCATAAGCATAATCACTCTCATCATTAATAGTATGGATAGCACCAATAGTATAGCAATTATCATATTCTTCCAAGCAAGTGCCAAAAAGATTTTCAAGATCATAAGAAGTATCATTATCTTCCCAATCATAATCATCACAACAAGCAATAGGCATAACGAGATCATCATCAAGTGCATCATCTTCCACAATTATTTTTGATTCATTTTCATGAGGCACAACAATAATAGGAGCAACATTATTTGGGAGAGATATCTTTTTACCTCTCTTACTTTTTCTTTTCTTCTTCTTCACCACATCATGTGTGGGTTCAATCCTCTTTTTGGAGCTCCTTATTAATGAGATTGATTGAATAGAAGGCTCCTCCTCGTTAACTGATTCATCATAAGAAATAATAGGAGGATATTGGGAAGTCTCTTCCCTTTCATTAGTATTCTCTTCATCTTCTATTTGTTTTCTTGTATTTATGTAATTGGCAATATAAGGATTTTCAATGCAATTCACCGCACAATACATATAAATTTTCTCTAGATCAAAATCAAGAAGTTTATAACGGGCAAATTCTGGAAGATGCTTAGTTATACGTTTCATTTCTTCGTAACCCATAAGCAAACTAAGTTTATTATAATGTGCAAGGGAAATCAAATCATCACAATTTTTGGACACGATTAGATCATGAAACAATTTGCATCGGATAGTTAAATGACCCCGTTCATTGCAAAGTTCGCAAGTACAGCTAAGAAAATTTAAATTTGCAGCACAAACATCTACCCTTTCTTGCAACAATTTAGTTTCTAAATGCTTACGCCTCTTGCAATATCTATCTTCCCTATGTGGTGTGTACTTGCAAACCCAATGCTCTCCACAAAAATTGACATGTTTATAGGAGACATTTTCATCATAACTAGTGCAATCATCATTAGTACTATGGATATTCAAAGAGTTCATACTAACAACATTGCAATCATGCTCATCATTCAAAGATTTAGTTCCAAACATTTTATAGACTTCTTCTTCTAGCACTTGAGCACAATTTTCCTTTTCATCATACTTATGAAAGATATTAAAAAGATGAAGCGTATGAGGCAAACTCAATTCCATTTTTGTTTGTAGTTTTCTTTTATAGACTAAACTAGTGATAAAAAAAGAAACTAAAAGATTCGATTGCAAGATCTAAAGATATATAGTTTTTGCTATAGTGCTTCACTTATATCTTTTAGAGCACGGTGGTGGTTTTGTTTTATAGAAACTAGTGTTCTCTCATGCTTTACTTATATCATTTTTTATAGTCCTACGAAACAGCATGGTAATTTGCTTAAATTGTGAAATTAGTCCTAATATGATAAGCATCCAAGATTAGTAAAAACTTTCTTATAAGTGCGTTGAATACAAAGAAAAGTTTGATGCTTGATGATTGTTTTGAGATATGGAGGTAGTAATATTAAAGTTGTGCTAGTTGAGTAATTGTGAATTTGAGAAATATTTGTGTTGAAGTTTGCAAGTCCCGTAGCATGCACGTATGGTAAACGTTGTGTAACAAAGTTGAAACATGAGGTGTTCTTTGATTGTCCTCCTTATGAGTGGCGGTCGGGGACGAGCGATGGTCTTTTCCTACCAATCTATCCCCCTAGGAGCATGCGCGCTGTGCTTGGTTTTGATGACTTGTAGATTTTTGCAATAAGTATGTGAGTTCTTTATGACTAATATTGAGTCCATGGATTATACGCACTCTCACCCTTCCATCATTGCTAGCCTCTTCGGTACCGTGCATTGCCCTTTCTCACCTTGAGGGTTGGTGCAAACTTTGCCGGTGCATCGAAACCCCGTGATACGATACGCTCTATCACACATAAACCTCCTTATTCTTCCTCAAAACAGCCACCATACCTACCTATTATGGCATTTCCATAGCCATTCCGAGATATATTGCCATGCAACTTTCCACCGTTCCGTTTATCATGACACGTTTCATCATTGTCATATTGCCTTGCATGATCATGTAGTTGACATTGTATTTGTGGCAATACCACCATGCATATTATTTCATACATGTCACTCTTGATTCATTGCCCATCCCGGTACACCGCCGGAGGCATTCATATAGAGTCATACTTTGTTCTAGTATCGAGTTGTAATCATTGAGTTGTAAATAAATAGAAGTGTGATGATCATCATTCATAGAGCATTGTCCCAAAAAAAAGAGAAAGGCCAAACAAAAAAGGAAAGGCCCAAAAAAAAGAGAAAAGAAAATAAAGAAGGGGCAATGCTACTATCCTTTTTTTTCACACCTGTGCTTCAAAGTAGCACCATGATCTTTATGATAGAGAGTCTCTTGTTTTGTCACTTTCATATACTAGTGGGAATTTTTCATTATAGAACTTGGCTTGTATATTCCAACAATGGGCTTCCTCAAATGCCTTAAGTCTTCGTGAGCAAGCAAGTTGGATGCACACCCACTTAGTTTCTTTTGTTGAGCTTTCATGCATTTATAGCTCTAGTGCATCCGTTGCATGGAAATCCCTACTCCTTGCATTGACATCAATCGATGGGCATCTCCATAGCTCGTTGATTAGCCGCGTCAATGTGAGACTTTCTCCTTTTTTGTCTTCTCCACATAACCCCCATCATCGTATTCTATTCCACCCATAGTGCTATATCCATGGCTCACGCTCATATATTGCGTGAAAGTTGAAAAAGTTTGAGATTACTAAAGTATGAAACAATTGCTTGGCTTGTCATCGGGGTTGTGCATGATGAGAGCATTCTTGTGTGACGAAAATGGAGCATGACCAAACTATATGATTTTGTAGGGATGAACTTTCTTTGGCCGTGTTATTTTGAGAAGACATAATTGCTTAGTTAGTATGCTTGAAATATTATTACTTTTATGTCAATATTAAACTTTTATCTTGAATCTTTCGGATCTGAATATTCATACCACAAATAAAAGAATTACATTGAAAATTATGCTAAGTAGCATTCCACATCAAAAATTCTGTTTTTATCATTTACCTACTCGAGGACGAGCAGGAATTAAGCTTGGGGATGCTTGATACGTCTCCAACGTATCTATAATTTTTTATTGTACCATGCTATATTATATTCTCTTTTGGATGTTTAATGGGCTTTATTATACACTTTTATATTATTTTTGGGACTAACCTATTAACCGGAGGCCCAGCCCGACTTGCTGTTTTTTGCCTATTTCAGTGTTTCGAAGGAAAAGGATATCAAACGGAGTCCAAATGGAATGAAACCTTCGGGAACGTGATTTTCGGAACAAACGTCATCCAGAGGACTTGGAGTGGACGTCAAGCAACCAACAAGGAAGCCACGAGGTAGGGGGCGCGCCCTCCACCCTCGTGGGCCCCTCATGGATCCACCAACCTACTTCTTCCTCCTATATATATCTACGTACCCCCAAACCATCAGACGAGGAGCCAAAACCCTATTTCCACCGCCGCAACCTTCTGTACCCGTGAGATCCCATCTTGGGGCCTTTTCCGGCGCTCCGCCAGAGGGGGCATTGATCATGGAGGGCTTCTACATCAACACCATAGCCTCTCCAATGATGTGTGAGTAGTTTACCTCAGACCTTCGGGTCCATAGTTATTAGCTAGATGGCTTCTTCTCTCTCTCTTTGGATCTCAATACAAAAGTTCTCCTCGATTCTCTTGGAGAGCTATTTGATGTAACTCTTCTTCTGCGGTGTGTCTGTCGAGATCCGATGAATTGTGGGTTTATGATCAAGATTATCTACGAACAATATTTGAATCTCCTCTGAATTCTTTTATGTATGATTGGTTATCTTTGCAAGTCTCTTCGAATTATCAGTTTGGTTTGGCCTACTAGATTGATCTTTCTTGCAATGGGAGAAGTGCTTAGCTTTGGGTTCAATCTTGCGGTGCTCGATCCCAGTGACAGTAGGGGAAACGACATGTATTGTATTGTTGCCATTGAGGATAAAAATATGGGGTTTATATCATATTGCATGAGTTTATCCCTCTACTCATGTCATCTTGCTTAAAGCAGTACTCTGTTCTTATGAACTTAATACTCTAGATGCATGCTGGATAGCGGTCGATGTGTGGAGTAATAGTAGTAGATGCAGGCAGGAGTCGATCTACTTGTCACGGACGTGATGCCTATATACATGATCATACCTAGATATTCTCATAACTATGCTCAATTCTATCAATTGCTCGACAGTAATTCATTTACCCACCGTAATACTTATGCTATCTTGAGAGAAGCCACTAGTGAAACCTATGGCCCCCGGGTCTATTTTCCATCATATTATTCTCCCGTCAACAAGCTATTTCTTTTGCCGTTTACTTTGCTTTCTTTACTTTTAGTCTTTATCATAAAATACCAAAAATATTATCTTATCATCTCTATCAGATCTCACTTTTGCAAGTGGCCGTGAAGGGATTGATAACCCCTTTATCGTGTTGGTTGCAAGGTTCTTATTTATTTGTGTAGGTGCGTGGGACTTGAGCGTGGCCTCCTACTGGATTGATACCTTGGTTCTCAAAAACCGAGGGAAATACTTACGCTACTTTACTGCATGACCCTTTCCTCTTCAAGGGAAAACCAACGCAGTGCTCAAGAGGTAGCAGTAATATATACAATGGCCAAACGAACCATGAACAGTTTCAAATTTCAGCCCGACACTCCTGTTATGCTATGTTGCCTGTAGAAAACAAAGTTCAAGGCAAGAAGAGGTAGCGATTATAGTTTCGCCCACAAGAGGGGCATGTTTCCCTACTGGAACCACTAGGGTTGCGACAGGCTCCGGTTTGTAAGAGGCTTGTAATATAGCTTCGCCCAAATTGGACAATTATATGTACCATGTAGTGACACCATGCCAAGTTTCATGATTTCCTGGTGAGTTTGGATTTACAGAGATTTAAAAACCGAGATTCGCAATGTTTGTGGCAAAGCCAGGACGGCGAGACGGTTGAATTCGTTCTCATTCGTTCCATGGGACCTAAACATGCACCCCAAGGAAACATGTAATTTTTTCTAGCCATTTTGGTGCACTGGAGCATGTATTTGTAGTTCGGATTTGAATTATGGACATTAAATGCCTAGAAAACTCAATTAATGAATAAAAAAGGTCAAACAAACCCTGAATAATTTCAAAGTTCAGCGCGAATCTCCCGTTGTTCCGTGTTGCGTGTAGAAGAAAATATGAGGCTAGAAGAGGGAGCGATTATCGTTTGGCCCACAAGGGGACACATTTCCATATCGGAACCACGAGGGTTCTTGCGACAGGCTCCGGTTTGTAAGAGGTTTGTAATAAAGCTTGGCCCAAATTGGCAATGTTTTTACCACGACATATATGTGCCATGACGTGACACCATGCCACCTTTGATGACTTTCTGGTGAGTTTTGGATTTATGGGGATTTAAAAACCGAGATTCGAAATGTTTGAGGATGAGCCAGGACACCGGTACGGTTGTAATTCGTTCCCATTCCTGGCATGGGACCTAAACATGCACCCAACGACACATCTATAATTTTTCTAGCCATTTTGGTGAACTGGAGCATGTATTTGTAGTTCAGATTTGAATTATGGACATTAAATGCCTAGGAAACTCAATTAGTGTATAAAAAGGCCAAACGAACCCTGAATAAGTTTAAATTTCAGCACGGATATCATGTCATTCCATGTTGCCCATGGAAGAAAATACATGGCGAAAAGAGGCAGTGATTATGTTTCGCCCACAAGGGGAACACGTTTCCCTATCGGAACCACGAGGCTTCTTTGAGAGAAGCTCCAGTTTGTAAGAGGTTTGTAATAAAGCTTTGGCCCAAATTGGACAATGTTTTTACCACGACATATATGTGCCATGATGTGACACCATGCCACCTTTGATGACTTTCTGGTGAGTTTAGGATTTACGGGGATTTAAAAACCAAGATTCCAAATGTTTGAGGACAAGCCAGGACGCAGGCACGGTTGTAATGCATTCCCATTCCTGGCATGGGAACTAAACATGCACCCAAGGACACATGAATAATTTTTCTAGCCATTTTGGTGAACTGGAGCATGTATTTGAAGTTCAGATTTGAATTATGGGCATTAAATGCATAGGAAACTCAATTAGTGTATAAAAAGGCCAAACGATCCCTGAATAAGTTTAAATTTCTGCACGGATATTCTGTCGTTCCATGTTGCTTGTAGAAGAAAATACGAGGTGAAAAGAGGTAGTGATTATGTTTGGCCCACAAGGGGGACACGTTTCCCTGTCGGAAGCATGAGGCTTCTTTGAGAGAAGCTTCGGTTTGTAAGAGGCTTGTAATAAACCTTGCGCCAAAATGGACGAAAAAAATTCCTCGACATATATGTGCCATGTCGTGACACCATGCCAGGTTTCACGATTTTCGGGTTAGTTTTGGATTTATGTGGATTTAAAAACCAAGATTCTTCTCACGAAATGTTTTCAAATAGCACACGGTTTACTCACGAAAGCCGATATTCAATGAAAACTTCGTGGAAACCATATTTTAAAGTTTCATAAAAATCTAAAAAAATATGGGATGTTAAGAAGGTGATGTTTTATTGCGACACAAAATTTCAAGTTGAAAAACATTACGAGATGTGAGCTATGAAAAAGACAAATTCAGCCCTGAATAGTGACATTACTATTCGACACTATTCAACGCGGATTTTGTCTTTTTCATAGCTCACATCTCGTAATGTGTTTCAACTTGAAATTTTGCGTGGCAATAAAACATCATCCTCTTAACATCCCGCATTTTTTCAAAATTTTTTGAAACTTCAAAACATCTTTTTCTCGTGGTCTTCACCGGTTTCCACCGAATGTTGGTTTCCGTATGATATTCTCCCCCTGCTGCATGCGCGATCTGAGTCGTGCATTCTGATTGGCCAGAACCCAAACCCCACGGATCGTACATGTGCACCGTTGGATGCTCCCAGATCGAACGGCAACCCTGAGCCCTTTCGACAGCACATGCAGTACATGGGTAAGCACTTTGCGCATGCGTCGTGCTAGCTCACGCTTCCTTCTCTACTAGGTTTTCAAAACAGGCTACCGTTTCTCGCCACTCCTCTCATCGGTTTCCCGCCTCTTCTCCCATCGTTTTCCCGCTACCAGTGTCAGTGCTCATTAAAGGCTAGCAGCGACACACCGGCCATGTAAAATATCCACACAGTTTCTAAAAGCACAAATGTGTGTGATAGGAGGGAGTAGGTCCCATAGGGTGACCAGCGTGAAACGCCTTAATGACAAGGAGGCAATTCTTATCAGCAAGGCCGGCTTCCCATCCGCTAGCCTAGTCGAATAGAACGCAGAAGTTAAGCGTGCTCGGGCTGGAGTAGTCCAAGGATGGGTGACCCGGTGGGAAGTTGCATATCTCAAGCCTCATTTAAATGCCATGACACGGTCATTATAGAGATATCTCAAGCCTCATTTAAATGCCATGACACGGTCATTATAGAGATATATTATATCTCTATAATGACCTATCATGGCAATTATATAAACCTTGTAGACTATGTTTTTATGGGTTATTTTTTGGTCTAAAAAATTAAAGAATGTCATTATAGAGATATATTATATCTCTATAGTGACCTATCATGACAATTATATAAACCTTGGGTTCCTTGTTTTGCTAATTTGTAGACTATGTTTTTATGGGTTATTTTTTGCTCTAAAAAATTAAAGAATGTCATTATAGAGATATATTATATCTCTATAGTGACCTATCATGACAATTATATAAACCTTGGGATCCTTGTTTTGCTAATTTGTAGACTATGTTTTTATGGGTTATTTTTTGCTCTAAAAAATTAAAGAATGATTAACTGGACCTGTCATGGCGATTATATAAACCTACTATGTTTTCATGGGTTATTTTTTCCTCTAAAAAATTAAAGAATGATTGACTTGACCTGTCATGGCGATTATATAAACCTTTTTCAGGTTGCATGCAGGGTATAGGGGGCATGGTGTTCTTCTCGAGCATGTCTCCCTTGTGCGGCTTATAGACGCGACGGATATCTGTGCGCTCCCCGAGATATATATACTATCCTTTACCGACAATTAGGGGGCCCCACACAATCTATTCCTTTGACCCAACAACGAGAAGGGTTTGACCATGATGATTTCCTATTGATACCAGTAAGGTACACGTGCATTGCATGCATGAGATTTGGTAACCAAATTATGAGTAAATACCACAGTATAGCATGTAAGCTTTGAGTCATATATGCATGATGTAGATGTACGTTTAATTCTTATAGTTCATCTCATCCAAAATCAATTAGTTTTATAAAAAAATCTATTTTAAGATTCATGGAGTTGTGCATTGTAAAGGTAAAAACAAAAAGTGACAATTCATTTAGAAAAAAAGTTTGGGCAATTAAGATATGGAAGATTCTAGAGAACAATGGAGAAGTGCTTATGTTTTGAGGTTTGTGCATTATGCTTAAGTTCAACCATGGAGCCTTCTAGATTGTACATGTGGCAGAATCTGGTGGAATGTAGATGATATCCAACAGCCAGTAGTGCTCGGATTTGCCATCTCTATGCCGTCGGATTGGCTTCATCCAATGACCAACTTTCGAAGTTATTCGCACACTATATATGTGTATAGATGTATAACATATATAGATGTGTCCCATGCTAGACCAAATAAAGTTTGAGCGCATGCGTGGGACGACCCCCCCCCCCCGGCGCCACCGCCTCGAAGTTGGGAAACTGACATCATACGTATTGAACCAGGCTTGGAGTCGGGTACGGTGTTCGGTTTGTAATGTAGTTGGTGGCCCATCGAAGTTGTACATTTGGGATTTAAACACATCACACACCACCGTACCCATACATATCTTCGGGCCGCATGCAGTGTATACGGGGTCTTCTAATCGACCATGTCTCGCTTGTGCGGTTTTTTGTGATGAGACGCATATCTGTGGGCTCCCCGAGTGTATATATATCATCCCTTTGACCGATAATGAGGGATATGTGTTGGCCATGAATGGATTCCTCCTAGTTCGTGTTAGGGCCGGTCACCATCACATGTCGCTCAACCAAAGCTCGAGCTCATGCGTTGTCAGGATTCCCTCCCACATGCTTGGATTGCTGGTTTCGACCTACATCAAACCCTGCGTATCTCGTCCTTAACTACCTTGCCTTCATGGTTGTTGTCTGTACCGAGAGGTAGGCACCACATCCTAATTGTACATTATTCTATATTGAAAACACACATCACCCCTTCCCAACGTACATCATTTTGGGCCGCATGCAAGAGGTGCTTGTTTTGTGGTCCCTCTCGTGCGATTTTTATGATGGTTCAATCTATTGGCCTAAGCGGTTTATCGACAACAACAACTGTCGTTTGACCAAACGATAGATTCATTGGTCCATCTTATGGTAGGTCATGGCGACATGCATGTATGACCAAATTATCGATCATTACGTGCATCCGCCCCGCTGACACGAAGTGGGAGGTGGTGGGCCAAGCATCCTAGCAAGGTACGACATTATGTCATTATATATATATATATATATATTCGTCACCCTGGGTGAGGAATAGTTATTCTTCACGCCCCTCTATTTTATCACCAGTACACTGTAATTTTACGTTCTGTAAATTTTGTCTTATTTTTGACGTAAAAAGAGACCATAAGAAAATATATAATTGCCGTAAAAAATATTTTGTATTATGTAAAATTACAAACGTAAAAATATAGTGTAAAATATGCATAAACTCTAAATTTTCTTGTCTTATAACCTATATTTTTATTTTTTATACCAAATTTTACGTAGTGAATCAATAGGAATGTAACTATTTGAATTCCAAATGTAATTTAATTATGAAGTGATCGTAACATTACCTCGGGTGAACAATAACTTATTCTGCACCCTGGGTGATGAATAGCATCAAATATTAGTAGAATAACTATTCTGATTACACTTCCGCACTGCACGCTCAATGCAAGTGCATGTCATTGTTTGAACCAAGTGTGCTGCAGTACTTACGCGAGTGAACTTCCCATCGTAAAAAACTGCACGCTATGTTTTTTCAGTACCTTTTTTGCTCTAGTTTTTTAAACGTTTGTCGGAACGAGGCATGTAATATACGGTTCAAAAGCTATGGATTAGGCGCTACTTCTCCATGTTGAACACTTTTTGAGATTCCTCACGGTTTAAGAGCAGTTTTGAAAATGGTGCGGCCCATAACGAGTGGCAGCGAGCAATTTTTCATTTTTTTTCTAAACCGCTCATCGGAATGAAGCAAATGATACACCGTTGGAAAGATATCGTCGAGACGCATCTTTTTCATATCTATTATTTTCTCTAATTCGTTATGGTTTAAGAGCAGTTTCAAATTTACTAAATCGCAGAATTCTATTTTTCAAATTTTTTCAAATTTTCGGTATTGTTCTCGCTCCAGTTTTTTAACCGTTTGTCGAAACGAGGCGTGTAATATACCGTTGAAAATCTATGGACGAGGCGCAACTTTCATATGTTGAAATATTTTTGAGATTCCTTACGGTTTTAAGTTAATTTTGAAAATTGTGCGGCGGACAACGAGTGGCAGCGGCCGTTTTTCGCAAAAATTTTACAACCCGCTGGTCGAAATGATTCAAACGATACGCTGTTGGGAAGATATCGACAAGGCGCAACTTTTTCATGTAGAACACTCTCTCTAATTCTTTACGGTTTAATAGGAATGTCGAATTTACCGAAATGCGGACACTCTGTTTTTCGCGACACCCAAATCGACGTGCGTACTTCATCCGACTAAAAACCGCACTGCATCGGACGAAAAACCGCACTGCATCAGACGGGTAAGAGAACTGCATGGTTTCTTGTATTCAAACGCAATTATTTCAAGGACGAGAAAGTAGAGTGCACTTCACATCGAGTGTAAATGAACCACAACACTATCAAGAATTGAACCGCATTACTTTTTTTCGCTTCCGTAACAAAAATTTTGCACTTACAGGATGAACAACATCATACAGCCAACCACACTGCTTCAGAATGAAAACCGCACTGCATCGGACGGGCAAGCGAGCTGCATAATTTCTTTTGTCGGACGTAATTTTTCTCAGGCGAGGAAGTGGGCCGCACTTCACATCGGGTGTAAGTGAAACGCAAAAGTATAAAGTGAACCGCATTACTTTTTTGTCATTTCGACAATATTTTTTTCTTTGCACTTATGAGATGAACAACATCAAACGCCCGCCGCACTTCTTTCATATTGAAAACTGCACTGCATCAGACGGACAACCGAACTGCATGGTTTCTTTTGTCAAACGGAAATTTTTCCACACGTTTTGCAACATGTTTGACAAGTACTCCCTCAATTTTTTTTTACAAAACACAATGTACTGCACCCGTGGGGTTGCCGAACTGCATTTGTTTTTCTCTAACAAATTTAATAACAATTTAAAATGCCACTCGGGCGTGGGGCTACCAACTGCATGGCCACAGTCCAGCGCACTAAATGGGGGAGATAAGTGCACCGCATAAATGATGCAAATAATAATGAAAAGACACATTTATTATCAGTTTGCACAAGCAAACATCCACATAATAACAGAGAAAAAGTAATTATATACACATGACTGAAACACACAACACACACAAACACGACTTCACCAACATCCACTCGGAACCGCACGCCGCGACCCACACGATGTGAACCACATCGGCACCCAATAGAAACTGCAAGAACCACCAGGCTCATCTCGTCTCGTCCACTTCTCGGCCTGCACGACTGTCAGGACGGTTTTCGGGATATTAATTTCCCAGAAAATGGCCCTTGTGCTCACCAGCCCCAGGATTACTGTTAGCTGATGAGGCACCAACTTGATACAGAAATTCCAAGCAAAGTACAAAATATGTAGTACAAGACCATTGTGGCCTATGAGTACAACAATTGGTTTCTAGTGGTTGATGGCGGAAGCGGTTTGTTGTTCATCTGCGTCTATGGGACTCCATTTCCCACAGGAACAGCTGACCAGGATAACTCCTATCTTTGCGGGACTGCTATCATCATTGCGTAGGTTCCGGGGCTGTCATCGCTACGCTCTTCTCCATGCAAGAAATCTGGCCAAGACAATAGCCAGGGACAAGCCAGTGAGTACTTTTGAATGTACTCGCAAACATTATGAACACGGGTATAATATAACAAGGGATAATCATGCTCCGAAATATTCTATGATCATAACGTCAGTCACGAAATAAACAAAATCCATGAAGCACGCATGCAGTTTGTTCATATAAAACATGAATATGCAATATGGAAGTAGAAATAGAATGCACCGATCGGGTGTCTGAAGCGACGCCTCGAAAGGATAATAATATAAATCATGCCTCAGTCGCGCGTCTGAGCGACACCACATAAAGGGCTTATAAATAATTTAAATAACAAGCCTGCCACAGTCGGGCGTCTGAGCGACACCACATAAAGGGCTTATAAATAATTTAAATAACAAGTCTGCCACAGTCGGGCGTCTGAGCGACACCACATAAAGGGTTTATAAATAATTTAAAAATCAAGCATGCCACAGTCGGGCGTCTGAGCGACACCACATAAAAGGCTTATAAATAATTTAAATAACAAGCATGCCACAGTCGGGCGTCTGAGCGACACCACGTAAAGGGCTTATAAATAATTTAAATAACAAGCATGCCACAGTCGGGCGTCTGAGCGACACCACGTAAAGGGCTTATATAAGAATAATCACAGTGAATATCTAGGAGGTAGAACCGTCCCAGGGACACTCAATAATTCAAATAATGTAAATGGTTAGTCCATCATAATAATAATCATAATCCTCATATGTCACAGGTCATAATCAATGTTCTGTTTAACAGTTTTTCCTTCGAAGACCGACACTAAGACCAACACTTGACCCATCTCAGACTGTAGTCCTTAATCATGGACACGGCTATTCGAATAGTTGTTTAATCTCTGCAGAGGGTGTACTCTTTACCCACGAGTAACGGATTTCTTTAGTCCATCGGAACTAATTCCGCCTACGGTCTTTTAATTGAAAACACACCTGACCGCACACACCAGCCTAACTTACCGGTGTCTCGAATCACCCACAACACCCACTAAGCAAAACTCTAAGTGGGGAGGCTACAACCTCGACTTAGCATGGGATCAAAAAATTTATAACGCACGCAAACTAGGGGAGCTATCCCCCTCGGCTCCAACCGGAAACACCCATGCCCCCGGACCAGGTGGCATGCCTACCGGATGCCTCCGGTATCTTCCACCATGGCCTCTCTGTATGGTGTGTGCTTGGTAAGGGGTTGACAACTTACTGAACCGTACCCTACCTGCGGCAGGGACAAGTGGTAGTACGAAACAAGTATGGGGGTTACTGGAACAAGACTCGATCTACGGCCGACTCGGGAGGTTCAAGTATTCCCTGTATGATTAGCATAACAAATATATTTCAATTAACAGATAGAATCACCACTCATCATACCTCATCATGCCATACCGGACACACTCGTCTCGACGAGGGACTAGGGACAAGCTCGTGTCTACCCAAGATAGAGACTTTCCCGGCTTCCTTCCGGTAGGCATGAAAGGCATACGAAGATGATTACTATCACAAGCATATCCATTTCTAACAGCAAAGAATCCTCATTATGCACTCATGCGTATGATCATATCGTCACATAAAATAACGAATGCTCCATGTCAAGGTGGTGTTGTAATCGCATCAAACAACACACAAAAATATTATGCCAGGGTTCAGAATGCTTGCCTTCAAGTTGTGGAGAGGCAGGGTGCATTACAGAACTTTTGAAAGTTTTCTCCTCTCTCCAAAAATCCTATTTTTTGAAAATATTCAAATTAACACATAGTTTCAAAACAGTACAAAAAAGTTGTTTGGAAAATTTTCAAATAAATACTAAAATAAACTAGACAGAATTTGAGAAACAACAGAAAAAGAATCAAGTCATTTGGACTTATATTTAAAAAGTTATAGCCAGTCAAAGTTCTGTTTTTAATAAAAACAGAAAAAGGAAACGGTTCGGGGGCTTACGCTTTCCCCTAGCGAAGGCATATTCGGTGGAATACGTTTTCCACTTAAGCCAGCGTGGGTCGACTCGTGGTTCACTGACAGTGGGTCCCTTGGGCCCACTGGTCATGTTTGACCAGTCGCCCGCGCCTCCTTCTCCTCTGGCCGAGCGGTGGCGGGGCTCCGGCGATCGCCGTCGACGAACGGCGGCTCCCCACGGGGCCCCGAGGGCAGGGATGGATCCGCCAGTCTAGGGCGGTCCTCCCCGTGGTCGATAGGCTGGCGGAGGTGGAGGGGTCACCGGCAGCGAGCTCCGCGGCGGACGGTGGTTTCGGGAGCAATTGGGGGCTTGGGCTATGGTGGTTCCCGATCAAGTTTGAGAGGTGGGGTGGCTCCGCAAGGTCTAGGAGAGTCAAATGGCGGCGCTGGATGGACCGGGGAGGTTCTGCTCGCGACGCAAGGCACCGGAGCGTGGCGGCGGCCGAGCTGGCCAGAGATGAGGAAGAAGGCCCTTCCCCGTCGATTGCTGGCTGCAGGAGTGCTATGTGGATGGCTTGAGGTTGCCTGGGGGTTTGGAGGAGCTCGGTGTCCCTATTTATAGCGGTCAAGGTCGGTTCCGCGGCGGCCGGGGATAAGAACGCCGGCGACCGCCGTTCTGTAGCCAGGGGGCGCGTGGCGTTGGCTGGCGGGGTCTGGCAGAGTGAGGGGATAAGCTTGAGCTGTTCCAGGGGCAGCTGGTGCGCGCGTGTGGCTTGGGCGGCGCCGTCCATGGCAGAGGCCTGCTGCCGACGCCGGTGTGCCGCCAAGGGAGCTCTGACGGCGGCGCTGTAGGGCGCCAGGGTGGCTTGGAGGGTTCTGGCGAGTGGGCGAGGCCGGGGCGCGGCCCTGCGGGCGAGCAAAGGCCAGGGGCGCGACGCGGCGGCTCGGCTATGCGCGCGTGCAAAACGTGTGCTCTGGCCGCGCCTAGAGCACGCACGCCAGGTGCTCGACGCAATGCCATCGTGTGCTAGAGGGCTTGAGCGAGGCTGGTAGTTAACAGGTCTAGGTTAGAGTCATCTAGGAGCTTAGTGGACAAGTTAGTTAGGTCAGAGGATCAAGTTCACAATGCCAACTAAAAATTATGCCAAATTTGGCCATGGACACAAAGTGCTCGACAGAATGTCATGGGCATCTAGGCATCTCTTGGGGTGGCCAAAAACTCCAGATCAAAGTCTCTTTAGATGTAGGTGAGGGTGGCAAGGTTAGTTTGTCAAAAACAAAAACTTGTTAGTGCAAGTTTTTGAGAAAACCAATTCTGGACAGAAAGTAAAGGGCATGGTTTCATGGACCAAAAATACTCCAATGGGTCCATTCTCCTGGACTTAAGGGTTTGGTAGGGAGGACTACAAGCAGGAAAAAGAATCATGGGTATTAGGGCAAGTTAAAATATGGTTGTAGTAGAAAACACCTCACTGGACCAGAGAGTAAAAGAGGATGTTTTGCTCAAATTTTTCAAGGAACACTCATGGGTTTTTGCATAAAGTTGAATTATATGCATCTACTAACATCTCCAAACACTTGGAAGAATTTTTAAAGAAATATTTAAATAGGTTGTAGTGCAAAAATACCTACTGGGCCTGATTTGAAAATTTGGTGTAGAGCTAAAAATCTCCAATGACCAAAATATATTTTTGCATAAAAGTGATGTGGAAACATCACATGACATCCCCAAATTTTGGTTGAAATTTTTCAAGAATTTTCTGAAAGGGTTGTAGTGCAAATAGAGCTCTGAAACTTATGAAAAATCATTTTTAAAAGAATAAAGCTCAGGAAAAATAATTGTAGAAATAATTCCACTGATAAAAGGAAATGGTCTTGGGAAGATATACAAGTCCAACAATATTTTTGAAAGGTTTTCACTTGGGGTAAAAACTTCACAATATCAAAGAAAAGAGAGGTTCTGAAATCAAAAGATAAAATCCAGAAAATAAAAATTTAATTTCCTGGCAAAATTTTAATAAACAAAATATGGTTAAATTTTTGGGGTGTTACAACACTACCCCCCTTAAGAAAAATCTCGTCCTCGAGATTTGCTAAAAGCTGTTTTGAACAAACATTGCTCTTACCAAAAAAATCATCCTACTTATTCAATGAAATGCATCTACAGTGAGAGGGCAATAAGTGGTGTAAAACTACAGTGGTATATTGGCGTTGCGTGGAAAAATCCATGGTTGGGGAAAACGAGATATTTCTACGTTGGATACAGTAAAATTTAGAATAAAGGCTAAATTTCTAAAATACACTGGTCGTACCCGAGAGCACAATGCTCTCTCTGGCTGACAGGTGGACCCGGGGCCCACTGTCAGTCTCTTCTTCTACCTCTGGCTCTCTCTTCTCTCTCGCGTGCTTTCCCGCGCTTTCTCCACCGGCGACGTCTAGCGCGTAGGGCATCTAGGCCATACTGCGGTAGTGCGCGGCGTGCTAGCTGCCGGTGCAGCGTGCACTCACCTCGCGGGCCAGTGCACTGTCGGCACTGCTCGCGGATTCGTCTCCGAACACCGGCGATCGAGCGACGAGCGGTGCTGGTGGACTTCGCCCACCGTACACCGATCTCGAGCTATAAAATGATCGCGGTGCTCCTTTCTTCTTCCTCACACCTGGCCTCGCTTCTCCTTCTCCTTCATTCTCCTCCATTTCTATTTGCAGGAGCTCGAGACGAGGCTCTAATGGCGGAGGTGATGCCGGACTGGTACTTGATCCTGGTGTGTGGAGGATTCGCGGCATTGCTGGGGTTCTCCGTGCTCTTGTGCGCGATGATCCTTGATGATCGTCGTGATGCTGCCGCTCGAGTGTTGGCTCTTCGCGGCGGCGGTGATCACGAGGATTAAGTGCGGCATCGAGTGCTAACTGCCGTCAGTGTGCTGGAGGCCACTTGCACCTGAATAAATTACTCACAAATCTTTCCTACTGAGACTGTGGTGTGCTTGGTGTGATCAGTTAGGTGCAAAATGTGCACGAGGATTTGTAATTAGCGCACGTGGTCGAGTGGTTGTGGTTGTGAGTCTGCTGTTATGGTGCTGCGTGAATAAAAATCTATGTCGTGAAGAGGTATAAGCTGCAGCAACTCAGGGAAAGCCTCACTTCAGAATTTATCGTGAGTGAAACTTAGTTAAATCAAAATTAACAGTAGTAAAACTGCTCACATAATTGAAACCAAATATTTGATCCGTCGCACAAATCTAGGATACCACGCACAAGTTGCAACACATAAATAAATGCTGGGATAATAAACATAGCGGTGACGTCTACAATGAAAACGGTAAATGGACAGGGTCCTGAGAAAACGTCTCTGGTACTGGGGCACACTCCTCTTCTATCGGGGGAAGCGGATTGACTAGTCGATGAATGCGTCTCTCCTGGTCGGGTCTCAGTGGTCTGCCAATAGCGATCCGAGGATTTAAATCAGCGAGGCTCTGGAGATAACCCATTACCCGCTGAGTCAAACTCTCTTGAGCGATAACATACTGGGCAAGGTTGGCCAGTACTGGGTCTCTTTCGATTCGTCCACCGGGAAAAGATGCTACTTCTCCGGGTGCTGCACGACTCGGAAAGTAATAATACCCTCGTTCACTGGCATAGGGTACCGCGAATCGAAGACGAGCAAGCGCTTCGTACGCAGCAACTTCTATGGCCATTTGCGGAGTCGGCATGGATTTCCCCACGAAGGAGACTTCCGTTGGGTCTTGGTTTGGGTTTACGGGAGGGATGTGCACCACTGCCCAATATTTCGAGGTGGATGGGGTGATCCTCGATTTGAGCAACTTGTACTGGGGTGGATGGATAGCACTCATGGTACTGCAGGTAAAGTCCCATAATATTTTGACAAAACTACCTGGGGTTGCATCTGGAGTTCTCAGATAAATACTAGGGCTTGGCATGGCAAAGTAATGGTTGTGAGCGTTGTGCACAGGGTGAGGGGTACTTGGCAAGGTCACGAGGTGGCCCTTTATATAGCATTGGGGCTGGGTTATTTATCGCGATGAAAGGTAACTAGTTTGTCGGTTCTGCTCTTGGGGTCGGGGTCAATGCTACAGATACACACATCTCACAAAAGTGACGCATTGCTGTGGGTGTCGTCGGGGTGGTTTTGGTAGCTGCGCCCAGAATTTAAAAATGCAACTGTACGCTGACGTACTTATGCATGGCTACTATTCAAAAATAGGGGCGCACAAGCAGACATCATTTAATAATGGTGATACAGGATCACACAATTACAAGGCGTAGAAATACTAAGGCTCGGTACTACTCGAGCGACTTAGTCTACTTCGTTCATATCTAGGCGGGCGTGCCTTGTGGACGTCGAGGCTTCTCCACGGGTTTCACCGTCGGGATTAGCTGGATGAGGTTGAGGGGCTGCAGGGTCGGGGTAGCGATGATGACCATCGCGGGGGTTGTTGGCCACAATCCCGTTGGAGCGTGTTCCCAAAAGGCGACGAAGCACTTCTGGGGACACCAAAGCATTTTGGCCACTGGCTGGGGAAGACCTCAAGGACTCGATAGGGTGTCCGAACAGCACGACTGGGTTGTCGGCGTCGGGCTCATCTTCTCCTCTCGCCGGGGCTCGGTGAACCAGTTCTCCACGAGCTGCGATCAGATCAAGGGTGATTTGATCGAACAGTTCCTCTAGTGTACTTACATAGCGCACAAGATGCAACAATGCAGGATTCGTCTCGTGATCTCCGTTGGCAACCTGGGGCGGCCTACCATACCCGTCACGGCTAGGGTAGTAGTAGAACGAGCGACAGTTAACTCTGGGCGACATGTGTCGGAGTTGAACTATAGCCTCTCGAGCTGCTAGCTGGATGGCTTGTGGCTCAAAGGAAGTTGTCCTTCCAGTGAACCTGTAGGGGTGTTCTGGAGATAGACCCCTACCATAGATGTGCACTGTGGCCCAGAATTGACGGCTCTCACCGCTCATGGGTCCTTGGTACACAACATATTCTGGGGGCTCTTCTAATGCATAGGCACGGCGGGTGAGGTTTGCGAGCACGGTCACAAAACCTCCAAGGTTGGTGGCTGTGGTCTCATTGTGCACAATAGGGCCAGGCATTATGCCTCGAGTTGGGGGAAAGAGGCTGTGCTGTGCTGTGTTGAGGCTAGCGTGCCCTTTTTATAGAAAAGGGGACGGAGTCTTCCTTCGCACGGTTGCGAAAGAGACTATTTAGGTGCCGGTCACTGGCGCATGATCGACAGGCTAGGCTGATAGGTTGGGCACCGACTGCCAAAAGCGTCGGGGTCACTGTGTGGCTATCTTACACGAGAAGCTTGGCTGGGGTTAGGCTAAAAGGTCTGGTGGGTTGGTTAACCTATGTTTATTGACCTGGCTAAGATAGGATTAGCCAATGGTCAGCCTGGCTCTGATACCAAGTTTGTCAGGACCGGTTTTCGGGATATTAATTTCTCAAAAAATGGTCCTTGTGCTCACCAGCCCTAGGATTACTGTTAGCTGATGAGGCACCAACTTGATACAGAAATTCCAAGCAAAGTACAAAATATGTAGTACAAGACCATTATGGCCTATGAGTACAACAATTGGTTTCTAGTGGTTGATGGCGGAAGCGGTTTGTTGTTCATCTGCGTCTATGGGACTCCATTTCCCACAGGAACAGCTGACCAGGATAACTCATATCTTTGCGAGGCTGCTATCATCATTGCGTAGGTTCCGGGGCTGTCATCACAACGCTCCTCTCCATGCAAGAAATCTGGCCAAGACAATAGCCAGGGACAAGCCAGTGAGTACTTTTGAATGTACTCGCAAACATTATGAACACGGGTATAATATAACAAGGGATAATCATGCTCCGAAATATTCTATGATCATAACGTCAGTCACGAAATAAACAAAATCCATGAAGCACGCATGCAGGTTGTTCATATAAAACATGAATATGCAATATGGAAGTAGAAATAGAATGCACCGATCGGGTGTCTGAAGCGACGCCTCGAAAGGATAATAATATAAATCATGCCTCAGTCGGGCGTCTGAGCGACACCACATAAAGGGCTTATAAATAAAAGAAATAACAAGCATGCCACTGTCGGGCGTCTATACGACACCACATAAAGGGCTTATAAATAATTTAAATAACAAGCCTGCCACAGTCGGGCGTCTGAGCGACACCACATAAAGGGCTTATAAATAATTTAAAAATCAAGCATGCCACAGTCGGGCGTCTGAGCGACACCACATAAAGGGCTTATAAATAATTTAAATAACAAGCATGCCACAGTCGGGCGTCTGAGCGACACCACGTAAAGGGCTTATAAATAATTTAAATAACAAGCATGCCACAGTCGGGCGTCTGAGCGACACCACGTAAAGGGCTTATATAAGAATAATCACAGTGAATATCTAGGAGGTAGAACCGTCCTAGGGACACTCAATAATTCAAATAATGTAAATGGTTAGTCCACAATAATAGTAATCATAATCCTCATATGTCACAGGTCATAATCAATGTTCTGGTTTAACAGTTTTTTCTCCGAAGACCGACACTAAGACCGACACTTGACCCATCTCAGACTGTAGTCCTTAATCATGGACACGGCTATTCGAATAGTTGTTTATCTCTGCAGAGGGTGTACTCTTTACCCACGAGTAACGGATTTCTTTAGTCCATCGGAACTAATTCCGCCTACGGTCTTTTAATTGAAAACACACCTGACCGCACACACCAGCCTAACTTACCGGTGTCTGGAATCGCCCACAACACCCATTAAGCAAAACTCTAAGTGGGGAGGCTACAACCTCGACTTAGCATGGGATCACAAAATTTATAACGCACGCAAACTAGGGGAGCTATCCCCCCTCGGCTCCAACCGGAAACACCCATGCCCCCGGACCAGGTGGCATGCCTACCGGATGCCTCCGGTATCTTCCACCATGGCCTCTCTGTACGGTGTGTGCTTGGTAAGGGGTTGACAACTTACTGAACTGTACCCTACCTGCGGCAGGGACAAGTGGTAGTACGAAACAAGTATGGGGGTTACTGGAACAAGACTCGATCTACGGCCGACTCGGGAGGTTCAAGTATTCCCTGTATGATTAGCATAACAAATATATTTCAATTAACAGATAGAATCACCACTCATCATACCTCATCATGCCATATCGGACACACTCGTCTCGACGAGGGACTAGGGACAAGCTCGTGTCTACCCAAGACAGAGAATTTCCCGGCTTCCTTCCGGTAAGCATGAAAGGCATACGAAGATGATTACTATCACAAGCATATCCATTTCTAACAGCAAAGAATCCTCATTATGCACTCATGCGTATGATCGTATCGTCACATAAAATAACGAATGCTCCATGTCAAGGTGGTGTTGTAATCGCATCAAACAACACACAAAAATATTATGCCAGGGTTCAGAATGCTTGCCTTCAAGTTGTGGAGAGGCAGGGTGCATTCCAGAACTTTTGAAAGTTTTCTCCTCTCTCCAAAAATCCTATTTTTTGAAAATATTCAAATTAACACATAGTTTCAAAACAGTACAAAAAAGTTGTTTGGAAAATTTTCAAATAAATACTAAAATAAACTAGACAAAATTTGAGAAACAACAGAAAAAGAATCAAGTCATTTGGACTTATATTTAAAAAGTTATAGCCAGTCAAAGTTTAGTCAAAATTCTGTTTTTAATAAAAACAGAAAAAGGAAACGGTTCGGGGGCTTACGCTTTCCCCTAGCGAAGGCGTATTCGGTGGAATACGTTTTCCACTTAAGCCAGCGTGGGTCGACTCGTGGGTCCCTTGGGCCCACTGGTCATGTTTGACCAGTCGCTCGCGCCTCCTTCTCCTCTGGCCGAGCGGTGGCGGGGCTCCGGCGATCGCCGTCGACGAACGGCGGCTCCCCACGGGGCCCCGAGGGCAGGGATGGATCCGCCAGTCCAGGGCGGTCCTCCCCGTGGTCGATAGGCTGGCGGAGGTGGAGGGGGTCACCAGCGGCGAGCTCCGCGGCGGACGGTGGTTTCGGGAGCAATTGGGGGCTTGGGCGACGGTGGTTCCCGATCAAGTTTGAGAGGTGGGGTGTCTCCACAAGGTCTAGGAGAGTCAAATGGCGGCGCTGGATGGACCGGGGAGGTTCTGCTCGCGACGCAAGGCACCGGAGCGTGGCGGCGGCCGAGCTGGCCAGAGATGAGGAAGAAGGCCCTTCCCCGTCGATTGCTGGCTGCGGGAGTGCTATGTGGATGGCTTGAGGTTGCCTGGGGGTTTGGAGGAGCTCGGGGTCCCTATTTATAGCGGTCAAGGTCGGTTCCGCGGCGGCCGGGGATAAGAACGCCGGCGACCGCCGTTCTGTAGCCAGGGGCGCGTGGCGTTGGCTGGCGGGGTCTGGCAGAGTGAGGGGATAAGCTTGAGCTGTTCCAGGGGCAGCTGGCGCGCGCGTGTGGCTTGGGCGGCGCCGTCCATGGCAGAGGCCTGCTGCCGACGCCGGTGTGCCGCCAAGGGAGCTCTAACGGCGGCGTTGTAGGGCGCCAGGGTGGCTTGGAGGGTTCTGGCGAGTGGGCGAGGCCGGGGCGCGGCCCTGCGGGCGAGCAAAGGCCAGGGGCGCGACGCGGCGGCTCGGCTGTGCGCGCGTGCAAAACATGCGCTCTGGCCGCGCCCAAAGCACGCACGCCAGGTGCTCGACGCAATGCCATCGTGTGCTAGAGGGCTTGAGCGAGGCTGGTAGTTAACAGGTCTAGGTTAGAGTCATCTAGGAGCTTAGTGGACAAGTTAGTTAGGTCAGAGGATCAAGTTCACAATGCCAACTAAAAATCATGCCAAATTTGGCCATGCACACAAAGTGCTCGACAGAATGTCATGGGCATCTAGGCATCTCTTGGGTTGGCCAAAAACTCCAGATCAAAGTCTCTTTAGATGTAGGTGAGGGTGGCAAGGTTAGTTTGTCAAAAACAAAAACTTGTTAGTGCAAGTTTTTGAGAAAACCAATTCTGGACAGAAAGTAAAGGGCATGGTTTCATGGACCAAAAATACTCCAATGGGTCCATTCTCCTGGACTTAAGGGTTTGGTAGGGAGGACTACAAGCAGGAAAAAGAATCATGGGTATTAGGGCAAGTTAAAATATGGTTGTAGTAGAAAACACCTCACTGGACCAGAGAGTAAAAGAGGATGTTTTGCTCAAAATTTTCAAGGAACACTCATGGGTTTTTGCATAAAGTTGAATTATATGCATCTACTGACATCTCCAAACACTTGGAAGAATTTTTAAAGAAATATTTAAATAGGTTGTAGTGCAAAAATACCTACTGGACCAGATTTGAAAATTTGGTGCAAAAATACCCAATGACCAACAGATATTTTTGCATAAAAGTGATGTGGAAACATCACATGACATCCCCAAATTTTGGTTGAAATTTTTCAAGAATTTTCTGAAAGGGTTGTAGTGCAAATAGAGCTCTGAAACTTATGAAAAATCATTTTTAAAAGAATAAAGCTCAGGAAAAATAATTATAGAAATAATTCCACTGATAAAAGGAAATGGTCTTGGGAAGATATACAAGTCCAACAATATTTTTGAAAGGTTTTCACTTGGGGTAAAAACTTCACAATATCAAAGAAAAGAGAGGTTCTGAAATCAAAAGATAAAATCCAGAAAATAAAAATTTAATTTCCTGGCAAAATGTTAATAAACAAAATATGGTTAAATTTTTGGGGTGTTACAACGACGCTGAGAAAAGATAGTGAGCTAAGAAAGTTGGGAAGGAACCACGAGCAGCCACAAAATGATAAGGAGTGCACTGCACCAGGACTAGAGTGCACCACTGCCACCACCGGAGTGCACTGCAGACTTCAAATTGCACCTTGGGAGCTGCTCACACCGCTGAATGTGGGCTGCAAAAACTGAACTTCATTTGAACATCTGCCCAAAATCAAAAAACGGAACAAGGAGATGTCGTTTTGGCGTCTACTTTACTGCACCCCTTCTTTTAGACGAACTCAGGAAGATGAAGATGCCAGCCGGCTGCAGTTTTTCCTACCAAAATCAAGCGAGTGAACTACAAGCAGCACCCCCACCTATCCCGTGTTTGCCTGTTCGTCGGTGGGGAGAAAAGGTAGAGGCCCAAGGGGAGGGAGGTGTGGTGGTTCTTCACAAAGGGGAGGAAAAGGAGGAATACAGGGGGCAGCTCACTGGTGGACTACACATCCGCACCATGAGCAACTGCACCATCGTCATCCTCCGCGGATCCGACGCCGGCCAGGGGTGGGGGGACTACGACAGGCGGATCCGGTGGCTGGACAGCGTGGGGGCGGTGGGGCGGCGAGGAAGGACGGGAGGTGGGGTGGAGGGGCAGCTCGCCGGGCGACCAGAAGGGGAGTTGAGGGAGGAGGGGAACAAAGGTAACCGCCGCACTCGCCACCGGGCCACCGCCGCCGCATGAGTCACGGTGCAAGGAACGAGGCCTTCAGCCTCGATTCGATCCAGCCGCGCACCCATCCTCGCGAGCTTGGAGCGTCGTACAGGGCCGCCCCCAGCTAGTGTCCTCCCACACCGGTGCGGTGCACGGCAAAGGCGCATCCAGGCTATGGCGCCGCGGCAGCGCGGGGGGAGCTGGTGGGGAGGCGGGAGGCCGGTGCGGCCTGGCTCCGGTAGCAGGGCATCGCGGGGGGCCGCCGTGACCTGGATCCGGCGTCGAGACGTCGCGGGGGCCC